>NC_087525.1:4052047-4353970 GCF_963921805.1 Phalacrocorax carbo | reverse complement strand
TGTCTGTTCCGCAAGAATACCTGGGACAGGGAGCAGCCAGAGCTGGGGCAGGAAGCCAAAACGATGAAATTCAGTGATGAATGACAGGACTTTTCTTGGGGAAGCTTCATGGGGCTCATTAAGATGTTATGATTTAATTTCAGCTTTGTTTATAAGTTTACAGCTGGTTTTCGTTCTTGTGTCTTTATTTTGAAATAGGGGTTGAATCATTTAAAATTGCTGTAGGACCGTTGGCCGTGTGCAGCCACAGCAGGTGTCATACAAAAATAGATAGCGTTTATTTTTTTGAGTGATTCTGCTATTCACCTAGTTTTACCATGCAGTGAAGTGTTAACTTTGTTTTAATGGCTTTGTGAGTACAGGGGTAAATAGTTTAGGATGAGAAGATAAATGAAAAGCCAAACTCTCGCAGCATATGGAACCAGTTTGGAAGTTTCCCAGTGGGACTGTGTCCCTCTTCACACTGAAATGATTGCTGTGTGCATGCTGTCTTTCCCCCCAGGTCTGCTTTGCTCCCGAGTTAGCCACAGCGTGGCAAAACACGCTGCTACTGTCAGTTAGATAGTGGTCTTGAGCGTTTAGTGGGATTACTCGTCTCTGTTGCCCGGCTCCAGGCCGTGCGGCCAGGAAAGCCAGCCCCCAGTCTGACCAGCGCTCCCAGGTAGCAGCCCCTTTTCTCCAGCCATGTGTTTACCAGGGGCCACGTTCTGACAGTGTGTTTTTTTGCAGATGAGAATGAATGTGAGCAGAACAACGGAGGCTGCAGCGAATTTTGTGTTAATCTGAAGAACTCCTACCGCTGTGAGTGCGGGATCGGGCGCACGCTGGGAAGCGACGGGAAAACCTGTGAAGGTGAGGTTTCGCCTGTCACAGTCTGCTGGAAACAATATAAATCATTCCCCTTCCCTTGCAGCACTAGGTCTCTCTTGGGTCCTTGCAGCTGGGATTAAACGTCACTCATATCACTTCTGCGCTTGCCAGCGGGGTTGTTACTGAAATATCCTTCTAATCAAGCGGAGAGGAGTTTCCTTGTCGTTCTCCCTGCCTTTTTCATTTCTGTTAGGATTTGCTAGTGTTTATCTCCTCGGGGGGAGGGGCAGCAGTGCGTCTGGAAGATTGGTCGTCCAGACAGAACTAGTTATTGCTGGAGGTGCTGGGATGTGGCTCGGGATATGGCTCTGGAGATTTGTACGGTAGTTGTGCAGTAGCAGATTTAGCGCTGCTGGGTTCTGACAGCTAGCGTTAGTTATGGGGCAATGTCATGACATTAGGCCGGAGGCCGAGGATCGCTTAGCCTCCCAGGGTAGAGGCTGAGGAGACGGGGATGCCAGTCTAAACAGAAGCTAGATTTAAGATTAGGGCTGCATTTTCACTGTGTGTTTTCTGTAAGTAGTTAGTTGCGGGCTCTGCTGTGTGCAGCTGCTACAGTTACTTCCCAGTTGGTGGCACAGCCAGGTTGAAAACCCTTCATGAGTTTAGAGTAGTAGCTTAGCAGGGGCTTAAAAACCAAACTGTAGGTTTCATCTGTTGTCACTAACAATGTACAAACATATTTGAGGAGAAATATGAAAAGTCAGCAAAAACTGACTTGTGCCTGATGTTTTCTGTGGTCAGCTGTGAAGAGCACCGTGGCCCCTCACAGGCAAAGCTGCTGTGTTGTATGTTCGCAGGTACTGCGGGGCCTCAGATGACAATAGCTGCATATGTGGCTCACTTTTGAGCTGCCTCATTGCCAGAACTGAATACGTCTGTAGCCTGCTTGCAACCTTTCGTTAGGTGCGGTGTGGTAGGCATCCGTGGGGCAGGGAGAGGGAGGGATTGCGGTTGTATTTTTGGGCTGGACTCCACCTATCTTCATCGTTCAGTGACAGATGGCTCCAAGCTGCAGTTTTTTGTCCCTGTTTTCCCCCTCTGTGATACCAAAGTACGTTTCATCTAATTTCTGTGGAAATCTCCTGTTAATAAAACATCACTCATCCAATGACACTTCCCTGGGGAAAGCTGCTGTGCAGAGGGCTTCTTAAATCATTTTTAAGTTGCATGGGGCCAGAAGTGATCTTCGTCCCTCCCGCAACCAACGCTCAGCGGGTGGGTCGTCACGTAAACCAGCCATGCTTCATGGCAGTTTTTAAACCCTGAGCGCTGGAATAGTCTGTGCTTGGAAGCTCGTTTGTTTCTGCTGTTCTCAAAGTTGGATTTTAGGGCCTTTGCTATATCATTTAATTTCCCCTTCTGTAAGAAGGATAGTCCTTTTCAGGAGTTTAACACTGCTGCCAGGGATTTTTACAATCCTGTTAGTGAGTTTTATTTCTGAAGCTGTGTTCTCGGCTTTGTGAGCTGTTAGAGCATGTGATTTGCTTGTGAGCCACCTCGCAGCTGTTGCTAACACAAACAAATGTAAGAGGCTGAGCAGGGTCAAGAGTGTCTCAAAATTTCCCTTGTAACGCTTTACCCATTGCTTTGACTTATGTGAAGGGTTCATGCTGTTTTCCCCGAAATGTGTAGGGTTGAGTGTGGGACTTCCATTCTTTACATTTCACACACGGTCATTTCTGATGGCTGGCTTAAGAAGGAATATTTTGTCTTTATGATTTTTTTATATTATATGTACTGTTGTTTTACTGAGAACATCTAGCGGTATTTGTCCCAAAGGCTTAAAAAAATTAAGCAGTGAAGGTTTTTTTTAAATCATGATACTCATATTTTCTTTATAATAGAAAGCCAACAACAACTGTAAATGGCCTTACTTGCCTTAGATTTTCAAATCTTCAGAGCATATTTGGGCAACCTTTCAGGCTTTTTTCTGCAGCTGTAGTGTCTAGGAATATGTTTCACACAAAAACTCAGATCCTCAGAGAATTGCCTCACCTGAACAGAAAAGCTGTAAGAAAAAATGTGACAAATCCCTCAATTAGCTGTGCTGCCCTCTTTCCTCCCCACTTTAGCACGGGGGAAAATGGGGAGGGGAATTGACCTTACACTGTGAACTTGTGTTGTCCTGTCCCTATGATATTGCACCTCAGGGTAGCCAAACTCGAAGCCTAAAACTCACGAAATAACAAAATTCCTGCTAAACAAACTCCTGCGAGCAGAGTTTCATCCTCAGCTTACAAAGGGAAGCAGGAACCCATTACGCCCACCTCCATCACAGGTGGGAAACCCACAGGCAAAGAGCTCATAATCTTCTCTCTGGTGGGAACAGGAGCTGGCTGCCTGTGAGCCTGTCCTCCCGAGGACACCCCCCTGCAAGTCTCGGGGCTTTAATTCTGGCGGTGACTAAGGGAGTGAGTATGGTTCCACATGGTAGAAGTTTTAAGAGGGTTTTCCTCCCACCTTTTTTGAAATAAGTAGCGACGTAAAAATTTAATTTGAGAGGATGTCTTGGAAGTTAGGAAGGGCCAAGCTGAAGACTGCCTATTCAGCCTTCTTATTTATGCCGGTTATAGCGTGTGATTTAATTTGGTAAGCTTTTTAACAGAGTTCCTTGTTAACTTAATGGTGAAATGACAAACACAGGAAATTGTACAATTTAAAATAGGATTTCACTGCATTTTCTTGGAAGTAAGCTCTCGCCGTGCTTTTGCTTTTGAGCTCTGTGTTGGCTATACTGTTGGCTAGCCAGCCAGGAGTATGTGCTGGGGCCTGCGTAGCTGCCACGCAGCTGTCTGAGGGGCAGGGCGTGCTGATTTTCCTTTCCTTTGCAGAAATTGAAGGCTGTCACAATAACAATGGAGGCTGCAGCCATACCTGTATTGAAGTGGAAGACACTTACCAATGTGAATGTCCGAGGGGACTTGTTCTGTCAGAAGACAACCACACTTGCCAAGGTAGGCCAGCGGAATGTCCCTGATAGCCTCTGTCCCCTGGAAGTCAAAAGTTATGTCTGAAGGAACTTTTCTTCCTGTTTTTGTTGTGTTCCCTTAGTCTGTCCTTTCCAGTTTGGTTAATGGAGCTTTGTCATTAATGACTGATCATCCAAAACTGCGAGCCTGGAGACATTGTTCTTTTTACCAGGCAGGAGAACAGACACAGCACCCAGCTGGGTGCATCTTTCATCACAGGCGGTTTTGGCAGCGTTCACTTACAATTAAAATTGCTTAACATCTCCCATTATATTGCTTTGATTCAGCTCTGTATGCCTTTGACAAATTTATGCTATTAGAACTGAAATTTTCCATGCTTCAGCTTTTGAAATTTCAGCTCAAGTGGCTCGGTCCCTTCCAAGAATGGGGTTAAAGAGAAAGGCCTTTTTTTGCCCAAGTATCCTGGTAGCCATTCCAGTAAGCACTCTGCTGCCTAGAAGCAGGGCACTAGTTCTGATACTGTGTGTTTCTGCTGTCCCTTGGAGAAGTGCCCAAGATAGCATCTGAAAACTGACTGTTGCTTCTGGTGGAGAGAGGCAAGGGCAACGTTATCCTTGGAAGGCCTTCCATCTGAACTTCACTCCGTTCCTGTATGCAGGGAGTCTTTCTTGCCAACTCACTCGCAATTATTGCATGCACGTGGAATAAATACGTTCCTGTTTTGGGCCGCAAGAGCTGAACGAGATTTCCTTTGCAAATACATCCAGGCTCCCAGGGGTCAGCTCGGCTCTGTAGCAGTGAGCGCAGGGAGCAGAGCGTCAGGAAGAAGTTCCTGAGGGCATTGGGAGTTAAGCAGAGGGTCTGTAGCTCTTCATGCAGTGACTTCTTACAATCCAGGTCTTGCAGCCAAGATTCTTCTGGGTCTCATAATCCCACAGCTAGCTGAGCCTCTGAGGTGCTGAAAGCGTCGTGCAGCCTGTGTCTTACAGAGATGATGTCTGCTATGATCCGCTGCTGAAGGGGCGTTCAGTCAAAACTGCGCGTTGAGGAGAGCTATGTGGGCATGTGAAAGGCAGAGGTACTGCTCTCTGGTGGGCCTCATCTGACTTGCCTGGCCACTTCTCAGACCTGTCAGGCTCAGCACAAAGCTGGAGAAAGCATGGTACTGCCCTGGTAGAGACAGGCCTCATAGCTCACTGCTTGTGTTCTGCCTTGGTGGGCCCATGAAGAGCCTGTGTGGTTGCTTTAAGGCAGTTCCATGGGAGTTTGCTTATGGGCTGGACTTGGGCCATAGCCAGGGCAGGATCTAAAATGCAATAAAGGGGAGTCTGTCATGAGCTAATTCACTTGGGCTTTAAATAATACCGATGAGCTGGTGTTACCTGGTGTGCTCAGAATCTCCTGTAGTCTGGTATGTTACAAAGTGCCCAGCCATCAGTTAGAGGAACAGGGCCAACAGGGCAGGTATGCCTCAGAGAGGAAGCTGGAATTGTTCTACTTGATGAAATTTCTGCTTTTTAGAAATGCAGGGCGCTGTTTTCGGGGGTGAGCACTGCACACTTGGGATCCAGTAGTGCTTACTGCTCCAGCAGAGCCAGGTGGGGAGGAGGAGATGGGGATTTCCAAGACCTGTGACTACTTATTGAAGGTCTGCTCTTTTCTGGCCTGTATCCATCAATCAGTGTTCTTCAGTTCTGGCCCCCTGAGGCAATCCCAGCAGGGTTAGAAGGCCGTGCATTTCCCAGCCAGTATTTTTCCTTCTGAGGCTGCTAATGAGAGCAGCAGCACTGCCGGGTGCCAAGCTGGGGCTCGGGATATGGCATCTCATAAAGCAAGATTGCTTATTCTTTCACATTTTGTGAATTTATGACCCCACGCAGTGGTCTGCAATTTTGAGAAGATTTGACAGAATATATCTGGAACTGTACCACACAAATTTTTTTATGGCATCTAATCAGGTTTATAGTGGTACAATTAACAGTGCAGGGCTGGCACAGTTGCCTGAAGCAATTGGATCTGCAGCCTATCAACCTTCCCCTGTCTCTACATTCAGAACAAACATTAATAATCTTCCACAGAAATCACAGCCTTGGCTACAATTTCCCCACAAAGACACCAGCCAACGAAATGCTTGGAATTTTGCAGACCATCCCAGTACCCCAGCTCTTTCTGAAGTGTGGTGGTGAAATGCTTTTCTCCTTTCTTGCACTCAAGCCTTGTGTGTAGCTAAGCAGGGTACAATGGGTTTGTAAGCAGTGCATCAGGGCTGCCCAGCACCGGAGAACCTGTTCTGCTGAGCAGTCTGTGCAAAAAGATAACCCCTGCTCCAAGCAGCTGTACTTTGAAAGACCAAGGAAGGAGCTACAGGCTGGACAAGGAAAGTGGTGCCGACGATAGCAGACAGCAAAGTGAGTGCTGGACTTGACACAGAAGCTTCCTACCAGGCTCAGGGTGCTTGCAGGCATTGGCACAAAGCAGAGTTCAAAGCAGTAATGAGGAGGCTTTCCCAGTACTTACAGGTGCTCTGCGGTGTACGAGGGTGAAGAACTGAAATGTTTGACTGGCAAAAGCTGGGTGAGGCTCTTGGGAGCCTCACAGGCTGGGGTGAGCCCAGGGCAAGGATGCAAGAGATGGAAGCTGACAGCAAGTCAGGAGAGTACGGCTCTCTGAACAGATGCAAGACATTGTGAATAAAAGAGGATTCCTTGGCACCTAGGATAACTCATTTCTGCTGGGCATCTCGGTCGTGGCAGTCGGGACCTCATCACTTGCCCTGGGAAAACATGTCTGCACATAGTCACCTTGCCAGCTGCCTTTCAGCTCCCCCTGCAATGCTGTTGCTGGCAGTCTGTCCGGGGGGGTTCAGGCCTGCTCAGAGCTGCATCACGCTGATGCACACAGTCTCTCTGCTTGCAGCACCGCTGTGAAATTGGTAGAACTGAAACACTGTTCTCCGTACTGAATCCTCTTCTGTGTACAAACGTCTGGGTGGCTTGAATTGCATTAGCAGTTACTCTGAGACGGTTCGTAAGAGGAGTTTCCCAGGGCGTTTTCCCAAATAGCGATGAGTTGTCTTGAATCAAAAGTGGATCTGCTCACAGATTTCATTCGCTTGTTTCTGTACCCAGGTGGTGGAGTGCAGACACAAAACTCCTGCAATGCCAGAGCAGAGGTTAAACAGGTGTCTCCTCTTTCTTCCTCTTTGTGCCAGTCAAAGACATTTAGAAACAGAGAGAGCCTGAACCAAATCAGTCCTGAACTGTGAAGAATTGCAGCTGGGATCCAAACTCCCTTGCCCTGAATTACACCTTTATATAAAAGCATTACATTTTCTTATTCATCAAGGAGTCGCTAGAACAGTCAAGCTTTAAATCCAAATTGAGCCCATCAGTTCTCCAAAGGATATTCATCTCTGCATTGCTCTGTGTTCTCAAAGTCCCTTTGTCTCCTTGTGAGCTTTGCCATTTGACATGCTTGGTATTCCTGCTTGCCTTCTATGGATGGAGGAACGGTTGAGGTAATTCTTAGTTCTTTAATTTTCTCTTCTAACCCAGCAGTGTCATTATGAGAGCACATTGCTTTAGGCACACTGCATACATTTTAGCATATCACCTTGAAAAGATCAACTTTTAATAAAAAATACTCCCTGCTGGTACACAGTAGCTGTTACAAATGCCTCATCTGGGACATGAGAATTTTTAAGGGGGGTAAAAGACATGTTTTAGCAGTGTGCCTTGTATCAAAGATCCAGAGTCCTGGATTATATATTTAAGTTGTTTGAAACTAAGGGAAGGCAGGTCGTATGAATGTTAAGGATTGGGACCGTAATTAATTTTAGGACAAAGCTTGGGGAACTAGCATATTTGCAAAAAAGTTTTGTCATATGATTTTAAAATATAATAAATAGAAATTCTGAAGGGTGTTTGTTTTTTTCTGGTTGAGAGGAGTCTAGAATTTATGTACCAGTACACTTGCCCTGTATCTAATGGAATAGATATGTGTAGACCCAAGGAATAGATATAGCAATTACTTTTTTTTAAAATTGAGGATTATTCCCTCTTCTTTTGTTTTTCACTTTGTACAATCTCTGTTTTCCTCACTTCTTATATAAGGGAATTTTAATTGAAAAAAGTTCACATGGAAATCTGTATTAAAATTCAAAGGTTGGAAGGAGGTGGAATGAGTGAGCTAGTCGGGTTGGTTTGTCAGAGCTGGGTTTACTGCCTGTAAAAATATTATTATGGCATTTTGAGGTGCTTCCATTTCAGCTTGGCATCTACATGGAATCGCTCTGACTTGTTTTGACATGTTCTGGGGTTGATGTAAAACCTGATAAAGGGTCTTAAAAATGCCTTTGCCTGAGGTGTTGTGAATTAGAGATCCCTATCTGGGAAAGGCTCTTCCCAGGACATAGCAGCGCAGGCATCAAACCTGTGCGGAGGATTAAGCATAGCTGGAAATGCTGCATAGCTAACTTTTTTTGCCGCAAGTATAGCGGTCATCTTTATCTTTTGTGGTGTTGCTGTGCCAGGAGGATTCGGGGTAGTGGTAGCTTGGGAGGTTTGTGTTCTGTAGATGGGAATGTGAGATAGGTAGTTAGATTGTTGTGGTTAGGTAGGACCATAAATGTAGCATATGATTTCCCTTTCTTTCCCCCAGTAGTAATTGGTATAGCCCTTCCCCACCTCCCCTGATACCGATACTCCCTGAGAGTTTTGTAGTACAGACCATTATTCTGGGGACTTTTCTTGTAGTTCCAGTGCTGTGCAAGTCCAGCTCTATTGAGGTGAGCATCCCAAAGGACCTGGTTGGAGGCCTGGACCTTTCCCTCATCAACACTTCCTGCAAAGGAGTATCCAATGGCACTCATGTCAACATCCATTTCTCCTTGAAGTCCTGCGGCACTGTTGTAGATGTATGTATACCCACTGCTGTCCTGTCTCTTGGGATCTCTCAGATCTGGGGACTTGGCTATGGCTTACTTTATTCTCCAAGTTGATTTAGCTGTACCATCAGAGCAGCTTGCCATGCTGCTGGCCTCAGACTAGACCCGGGGTGGCATCCCAAAATAGGAGAGCTTGTTCCATCTCCTCTCCAGGGATGTGCGCCTGTCAGCATGGGTACTGCTTTCTGCTCACCCAGCGCTTCACAGAGTCAGCCTCACCATCATTCCCAGTGCAGAAGGTGCAAGTGGTGTCACTCTTCATCCTCCTGTGGCGAAGGAATCTGGTCCCCCGATAACATTTCAAAGGTTATACTGGCAACTGGTCAGGAACCAGAGCGCTCATCTTAGCAGATGGGTAGCAATTGGAAGTAAATTCCTCTGCTTCATGAAGGAGTACAGTGCATCGAAGTTGACAGCAAACTGGTAGAGACCCTTAGGTCGTAGGTAAGGATGAACATCATTCCGGTTGCAGCGTATAAATTCACAAGGGGTACTTTCAGTGGTTAGTTTATGTCTGAGTTTCCTGAACAAGGTAAACTCAACTGCTTGTCTGAACTCGGAGACGTCTATCTTGATCATCTCCCTTTCCCTTAAACTCCTTTCTTTGCTGCAGGTAATAAATGATAAAATCATTGCTACCAATCTGGTGACGGGCTTGCCAAAGCAGACTCCAGGAAGCAATGGGGACATCATTGTCCGCACCAGCAAGCTGCTGATCCCCGTGACCTGTGAGTTCCCACGCCGGTACACCATCTCTGAAGGTTATGTGCCCAACCTCAAGAACTCGCCCTTGGAAATAATGAGCCGTAACCAGGGCGTCTTTCCCTTCACCCTTGAGATCTTCAAAGACAAAGACTTCGATGAACCCTACAGGGGTGCTCTTCCCACCCTCAAGCTTCGGGATTCTCTGTACTTTGGGATTGAACCCTTGGTACATGTCAATGGACTAGAGACACTGGTAGAGAGCTGCTTTGCCACTCCCACCTCAAAAATCGATGAGATCCTGAAGTACTACCTGATTCAAGATGGGTAAGTTCACTGTTCCCTCCGTTGCTGGCTATTAGATGGGAATTGGCAGTGGGGCTAAGTTGCATTGCCTGGGTGATGCAGGAAACGCTATCACTTCTCCACAGCAGCCTATCTGCTGTGTTCCTCGCAGTCACCAGCAGCCAGGCCATCAAGCTGAAACCACCTGTCCCATAAAAGTGATTGGGAGAAACAGTGGGAGGCAGTGTAAGAGGTTACTCCAAGTGCAGCCTTTACCGGAGAAATTTTCCCTGTAACTAGCCTTATGGATAACTGAGTTGGCTCCAGTAGTAGAAAAGATGTCCTTCCTGATGTCCTCTCTCTGCCAGCCTGCGGAGTGCCAAACCAATCGGCACAACACCCGCCTGGCTGCGTGCCACTGCCATGCAGCCGCCGCAGCAACTGGAGCATGTTACTTAATTTTCCCATAACGGCCTTATTATAGCATAAGCCAGAAGGCTCCATGGCTGGTCCTGTTTGGAGCTCCAGGAGCTCCCCTTGCTTCACCCTCTCTCTAATGCCTGTCAGTGCAGTAAGCGTAGGGTTCCTCAGTTCAGATGTAATTTTCTGAGCTGTTCGGGTTTAGTGATCTTTCCAGGATACGTTAGTAGAAAACTCAAGGTGGATCTGTAGGTTCAGTGTAACGCATTTTGTGTCAGAGGTTTGGGGAGCTTTGCTGTGCCTCCTGAGACGACCCCTGTTTTTAGACCCTTGTTTGGGAGTGAACATGACAGTGCCATGGTGCAGCATTGCTGCGGAGTGTTTGCATCCAGCAGTGCCTGGCGGCTTAGCCAGACAATGCTGTGGAAATGTCGCAGTTGGGAACCAGTCTGCTATCTTCTAAGGAAGAAAGTCCAGCCAAAGTAATATCTAAGACGTACCCAAGTGTCACAGCCTGACAGTCAAGGGACTGTGCTCGCATAGGTCCTGTGTTCTGTCTGCCAAACCATCTAATGAGGACAACAATTATTTTTCCTCAGCTGCCAGGCTAAATCATCTACCATCGCAGCTGGTGATGACGAGTCCTATGTGGTTGTCTTGTACTCTGCAGAGCCCTTTTGCTACAGTACACAAAAATACTGTTTTCCTTTCCTCCTGACAAAGGTTTCAGCATTAGCTTGCTCTCCCTCAGTCCTAGGCAGCGGTTCTCCCGTGCCTGACGTTGCTGGGGTTTATAAGCAGATTTGTAATGGAAGGATTGATTTATTGACTCCCAAGCTTGGCTGTTCCTACAAACTCTTCACATGGTCAAGGCTCCAAACGTTAATTTGTTTCCCACCATGAGTGAAAATGATGGGATTCAAATCAGTGTCCAAAACCTGAGCTGAATGGAGAAGGTAGAAAATGTCATCTCTTGAACTCACCACGGCACTGGTTGGAGGATTTATGGCACCAGCAGCCCCTTTGGTACTGTTCTCCTGCAGAGGGCATTAAAACTTCACCAAAGGGAAGAAAGGGCTGGACCCGGCTGGCTGGAGCCTCATCCCGCCGGCTCCGCTCTCCAGCCGTCACTGCAGGCCCCAGTGTCCGCAGACACGCCAGCCCCCGTGCCCTGTGCTGTATTTAAATTGGGCTGCTCACTTAGACCAAAGGCTAATGATGTGCTGTTGAGTTCTTCGTGTCTCTGTGTCCTCGCAGCAATTAAAGTAAAATTAGCTGAATACACTGCTGATTTGTCCCTGCTCCAAACAGTTCTGTAATAACCCAGTTTCCCTCCATCCGCCCAGCCCCAAAGCCCGAGGCAATAAAGATGTGATTTTTAAATCAGTTTGATGATGTAGGCTCAGACCCGCAGGAGTTAATGGCAGCTTCCACAGGGAAATGCTGTTTAAATTTGAGGGGGTATACCTTCGACTGAGGGATGAGAAAATTCTCTCTCCTGCCTTCTTCCCTGCTAATTCCCCGCCATCGCTAGTTGGCAAGAGGTGGGAGCCGACTTCTGTGGGACACCTCCCTGCGCTGTGGTGACCACACTGGAAATCAGGATTTTCCCAGATCCCTCCCTGCAGTCTCTGTAAGACCCTATACTGCCGCTAGCCCAGCCAGCCCGCCCCGAAGCAGCTCTTCCACTTTTGATCTCGTTCCTCCTCTTTCTCAGAACAAAAATTGTGTGGGCTGTAAACGTTGCAGCTCTCTGGGGCACCTGGAGCGAGGTCATGTCGCTGAGGGCAATCCATTGTAATCTGATGTGGTCAGAAGCCGCGACTTAACTGAGCGTGACGTGCTTAAGGTGGTTCCATTGCAAGGCTCATCTTGTTACACCTTGGGCTGCCCCTCATTTGTAGGCTGAAGTGATTATTTTATTCTCCAAGACCACCTTTCTACCTTGCAACCCCCCAATAAGAGGGTCAGAGCGCAGCTCTCATGGCACAGCCGCTCTCTGCTCCCCTAGCCTGAGGACACGATGCACAGGAAAGGGGTTATTTTCCCCATATCCTGACCAGGGTCACTCATTTTCCTTCCATACCTGTGCTCCCTGCCCCTTCTCACATCTCCAAGGTGGGAGGCAGGGTCTGGGGGTCTCCTAGGAGGGTGGGACACGGTATGGCTCCATGCACAATACAAAAGGGCCTGACCCTGTGATTCGGGAGGTTTCTGAGCGCTTTTTGTCATGCTGCATTGCGTTTGTTGGAATGCCCAGTAAGACGTACTTAGGGGCATGCTAGGGGCCCCATGTATCCCTGGTTCCTCTTTGTTCTTTTTCAGTTTTCCCCTCTCCCTAGCCCCAAACCAATAGGTTTCTTGCCACCAGTGTGCAGAACCTTTGGAGAACCTGGGATTTAGGCATCAGTTTGAGTCAGCAGCCAAGAAGCATCACAAATGGGGACATGCCTATGAGTTGGCTTTATAGCCCCAAAGCTTGGCCAAGTCACTTATGACGAGTCTTCAACTGTCATTCTTTACAATCAGATGCCTTCAGGAGTGCTACTTTTAAAAGCAATTTTATCTTAACTTAGTAACATCTAGTGTTCGGCCTCAAGGGGGAGGAATCTATGTCCATTTTTCTAGATGTACTGTGTTAATTTATTAGCCCCCCTTGGATGACTTTTTGTTTGCCTCCCAGGCAAGTTAACTAGACAAGTGCTGCAGACAGGAATATCCCTTTAGACCGTGACCTCCACCGGCTGAGAAAAGCTACAGAAATACATGACAGTGAAAATAATGGTAGGATTAGACCAATGCTTAGTGCTCCCGTGAACATACACTGCTCTACTGCATGTAGCAGAAGGGCAGTTCTGGGAGGGATTGCAGTAGGCTGCCGCCCACAGAGCCGAGTCAGCCGAACGGCGTAGAGATTTCCAAATACGCGTTCTAGCAAAAGCAGAGCTACATATAGATGCAGGGCGTGCTGCTGTTTGATAATTGAACATGTCAAAGGTCAGCATTTCTGACGATGCCTTACATATTTTTGGTGTAAAGATGGAAGGTAAAGGTTGCTGCAAGAGGAGGACTTTAAGCAGCTGCACCGTTACCTCTCGTCTCTTCCATCACCTTTTTTTTTTTAAAGTCTCACAAAGTCCACGTTTCTGAAATTAGCTTGCTAGAATGGACAAGCTGCATCAGAATGCAGTATAAAAGCAGCATCTGGGCCTCTCAAAATGCCCAAGGCTATGCAACAGGCGACACTAATATCACGGCTCTGTAACTTTTTGTCCTGCTGTTTCTCTGTCAAACTCTAAATAGGCTGT
This sequence comes from Phalacrocorax carbo, assembly GCF_963921805.1. Lineage (NCBI taxonomy): Eukaryota > Metazoa > Chordata > Aves > Suliformes > Phalacrocoracidae > Phalacrocorax > Phalacrocorax carbo. The sequence continues at coordinate 4,340,507 of NC_087525.1, read as the reverse complement.
AATAGTTTATAATAGACTGCACCTGAAATGTGACTTTTATTAAAAAGTAGTTTATTTTCTTGCGGTTCTGTGACCTCTTGCATGACTGTGTAGTGCTAGTGATGGAGAAATTGAAATTACGAATTTTAGCTGTAGTGAATTTGAGCTGTCCGATCAAGTCCATCAGGAAGAAGAATGTAAATGAAGTAAAGCAGATCTTGATTCTTTTTTTCAATATCATCTGTGATATTTTAGTAACTTGGGTAACAGCTTATTCATTTTAAGTGTGATTTATGTGCATATAGATGCGTAGACAGAAAGTGCATAATACGTTCTATACTGTGTAACGGTTCTGTTGATCACTGCAGGCTGTTGCACAGGAAGGTGAAATGAGGACAAACTTGCCTGCAGCTCTCTGGCAGTCCCTCTGCCGATGGGACTGGACCACGTCCTGCCTGCCAGCTCGCTGCTGCTGAGCTGTTCGCTGTCTGGAGATGCTATTATCATCACTGCTGTTTTTCCCCATCATTCCTGAATTTTCTCCTGTGGCTGAAAAGGAAGTAACATGGATGGTAGCTTAGCTTGAGACAGCCAAGCCCTCCTTTCCTTTCTCTGGTTAAATAGGCCGGGATGTTTTTTCTCTTTCTTTTTCCATTTCTGGGAAACCCATTAAAGCCTATCCCTCTGCTTCCCTCAGCTGCGTTTCTGATGATTCGGTGAAACAGTACACGTCAAAGGATCATCTTGCCAAGCATTTCCAGGTTCCTGTGTTCAAGTTTGTGGGCAAAGACAACAAGGTAAGCTCAAAACCCACCGCTTAGATATTGCATCAGCCCTGATCTGACCGAAGAGTCTCAGCACAGAGTTGGCTGTATTAGCCTGCAAAGGGGAGGAACGGCTGGCCCAGGGCAGACGCTGCTGTGCCTATTCCAGCAGTTGTGTCGTTCAGGAGCCTGACACAGGTACTGTAGGAGGGTGATGGAAACGACTAAAATGAAACAAATTATGAGGGACAGTTGTGGAACATCAGCACTATAGCAGGTTAAAGTTGTCCAGGGTAGTCTTAGTGGACATCTTGTACGCTGGGTGGGAAAAGTGTTCCCGGTCACCAAACAGGAACCCGGAGAGCTAGGCACGTTACTCAGTGTTCTGTCTTTAAAACAAGACAGTCTATAGTTTTTAATCTCTTCAATCTTATATCTTCTCTAGCTCTTGTGAGTACAGATGCCAGCTTTGCAGGTACAAGGCCGCCATACATTTAATTCCATGTGAAGCCAGGCCATCCAGGCTGGTGGCACTCTGGGGCAGCAGCTTTGTAGCGGGAGGACAGTTGAAGGATAACATTGTTTTCCTAATGCAAATAGCTCTCCTTTTCTGTGATAGAAGAGATCAGGTCTTTCAGTCACTGTTGTTATGCTCAGCCAATGCTGCTCACCCAAAAGGCACAAAGCTGCCTGTCCAGCTCCTGGAGAGCCTCAGTAGGGTAAAAACGGACGAGGCCTTTCGATATTCAGAAATTTCGCATGGCCGTCTGATTGCCACCACTGCCTCCGACTTGCGTCCTCCTGGCCTGTGCGAGGGATTTTGCTGCAAGCCACCTGATTGACCAAACATTCACAAATATTTGCTTCTCTAATTTCTGCTTGCAGGAATCTTCCTTATTCTCCTTGTCATTTAGAGGGCAGGGAGCAGCAATCCTGTCACTGTCTGCCTTTTACTGTGCAGAAAGAAAAGGCACCGCTCTCCCTGCCCTTTGCGTTCTCCTTCTCCCCTCAACTACGTGTCTTAGCCCCTCGTCCACTCGCATTTTCCTCCTTTGCCCCTCAGTCTCCTAGCTTTATGTTTTCTCAGCTCATGTCAAATTTTCTCGCACGTTTCTATCAGTCCATCTCCTTGTGAAGATTCATGCGTTCTTGGCCTGCTTCCTACCATGCAGCTCCTACCAGCCCATGTGAGCTCTGCCAAGCTTATTCCTGGCGTTTTCCTCCCTTCCTCTGGAGGATCATTTCACGCCTTCATATTCCCTTGGCTAACAGATGCCATGCTCTGAGATCTCAGCTGGGCACTCTGGAAAATGTGCCCTTTCCTGGGCGGATAAGCAAACGGATGCAGCAGCCAATTTGGCTATGGATGGCAGTTGTGGATAAGGGCCTTGTTGGTGCAGGGAGAGAAATGGCTGTACTGCAGGTACCGCGTTGCTCGCGCTCTGAGAGCTGGTAGCACCGCCAGCCGGATTCCCAGAGCTGCGCGTTGACGCGGCCTGCTGTCTCGCCACCCTCCAGGAAGTGTTCTTGCATTGCCGCATCCTTGTGTGTGGGGCGCTGGATGAGAGCTCTCGCTGCGCCCAGGGCTGCCGGAGGCGGGTGCGCAGGTCGGCTGCCACAAAGGAGGAGGAGGAGGAATCCGGTCACGTGGCAAACCACGTCCTGACAGGCGGCCCCATCAGAATCGACTTCGACGACTAACGCCCACCCACTGGAACAGCATCTCTGCCTGACACCAACCTTCCTTACCAATGCCTTTCATGGCTGGTTTTGAAACAAGAGGTATTTGGTGAAGCCCCAGTTGAAGCTCGGGGCTTGTTTCCCTAACTGCATGATGATTTTTTGTGAAGCATGTTGGGCACGTGAGGCAGCCCTCTGAGTGCAACCCGGACTGCAGAACAGTTTGGTTTTTACCTTCCCAACAACACTTAGGTTGAAGGGACCCTATTGCTTTGCAGGCCTGAAGTGTTACTCGACTTTCTTTCCCTACATCCGCCTGCAGGCTCCACAGGTGTGGTCATCCTTGACTGAAAAAATGTTATCCAAGCCCTTCTTTCATCAGACAATACAAATAGTATCATAGCTGAACATGTTTGCTGTGCAGTTCTGTGAACGATGCTGAAGCTTTCAGATGTGCTGAGATTTTGGATGACTGTTAATAAAAATATGTATAAAAATATGTATCTTGTAACGTGTAAGTTCCTCGGAGCTATGAAACGGTTGTCATTACAGGCAGCTAAAGCTCAGATCTGTCACAGGCGCATTTAAATGTTATTTTTAAATAGTAAAAGGTATTTAATAAAACTCGATTTTTTTAGCGTCTTTTGATAATTACATGCCATTTAACAGTGTTTCCTCTTGTATTTAGCATATCGTTATTCTTTTTCCTCTTCTCCCCCCATGAAAAATGCGATGCCTTTCGTGCTATAGCACCTTGATTGTAAGAATAATACCATTAAACACCACCAAGCACTCCCCCCTCCCTTCCCAAACGTGCTGCTACCAAGCCTTTGCCTGAAAGTGGAAACGCGTTGCCCTGGTCTAGAGGGGCTGTGGCTCTGACAAAAGGATTAGAGGATCACACGTTAAGTATTGGTAACAATCATGTGTAATGTGTACAAAAAAAATATGTAACTTGTAAAACGTGGTTTGTAATTTCTCGGGACAGGGTCATCCCCAGTAGCCTGGTGACTGTGCGCATTCGCAGTCTCCTGGTGGGTGGGAGGTAGCTGGGCACCCAGCTACCAGTGATGGTCGTGGCACCACGCTTGGCGGGAAGCCCTTCGAGCTGTCAGACTCCTTCCAAAGAAAATATAACGGGTGATCAGCTCGGGCTCCCCTGGGCTTCATTTGGCAGCAGGAGCACTGTGTGGTGAAGGATTAGAAATGTGAGGTGAAAAGAAGGAGGCGCAGCGAAGGACAAAGCAGGAGAGGCAGCGCTGGAGGGTGAGAGAGGAAGGATCCGTCTCCACCGCTGGCTGTGGCACCCCGGTGTGCTCATAAGGTTTCTGCAAGAAGTTTTGCAGTGTGCGGATCCGTCTTGTGTGTTTGGAGGTGCACTGGGAGCCCCCCCGGTCTGCATTACCCATTTTCTACTTTGGTTAGCAGCAGCCAAATTGCTGCCGCGGCCAAAATTTGTTGCTGCTCTCAAATAGACGGGGAGCCTGCTTGAAGGGAGTCACAAATCACCTCAGCAATATTCCATTTCACAGATTTATTTCTTCTGGTGACTGAGATTCCAGTGAGGAGTGGGCGTTGATGGGCTGGGAGTGTCCTGATTTTTCTCAACCGCTTCATGGCTGCTTTTCCAATTTGGGAATGTGTGTGTCCAGGTATGTACGTTAGAAGAAATGAAAATGTTTCTACGATGATAAGTGGGTATAAGTGGAAAGACACTTTTCATATGTTATCTAACCGTACGTGAAAGAAAAAGCAATGGAAAAGCCTCCTGCTTGCATTGCCAGGCGTCACCTGCTGATTCACCTCTGCATTCGGACGACACGGGCAATTTCCCTGCTGTCACTTCTTTGTTCGGGCAGCCCCTGCGCAATATACTTGTTTTGATAAAACAAGAGCTGGGAAATAAGATTAATTAGCTGGTGCCTTCTGGAGAGGCAACTGGTGGTTTTTGTTCGTGTGAAAGGGACGTGGGGGAGTGGTGGAGGGAGAGGTTTGTTTCCTGGCTTATTTCACTTATTGTGTACGTTACTTGGTTCTTCCTGACAAACTTACACGAAGCAGCCTTTCCGCTCTGAAGCCTTTAAGGTAAATAATCTCTAAGAGTAACGAGGAGGAAACGCTGGCTGTGTGAATGGAGCAGTGTGGGAAGGTGTTACGTTTGCTCTGCACGTGGGATGGTAGGTCCCCCATCTGCCACTGCCCTGTGGCCATTCCCCCTCTGGTGTGGAGGGGATGCCTCCTAGGCACAAACAAAACCATTTGCAAAGTCTTTTAGCTCTCCCCAGTTTACCTCTTGCTTCCATCTGTCATCTTTGTCAGCGTTACAGCCTGGATATGAAATCAAAGGCCAAACTCATCTGAGAGCCAAGGGGTTTGTTTGTCTGTTGAGTTTAATCTGCCCTGGCACAGAGCGGGAGCAAAACGCACTGCTCGAGCCGGCGGCGCGTGTGCGAGAAGGTACCCGACCAGTGCTCCTGAGGGTCCGACCGAGTTCAAAGTCCGAGCTGCATCAGTGCTGCCCGACACGTGTGGCCGGTGTGGCTGGTGCTACCTCATTCTCTCTTAAGATGTTAAAGTGAAAGTCTGAACATCAGATGTCCAGGAGTCAGCACCTATTACCTGCTGTCCTAGTTCCCTGCCTTTCGGCCCTCAGCAGAAACACCAAGATTGCTGTTTGATGAACTCTGGCTAGGAGAGGGCATGCTGGCCGAACGGGTTGAACATCAGCACGAGCTGCAAATAATCCTGCTAATACACAAAGCCACAGGAAGCTGTCGGGTGAGCACCGTGTCGCCTTCCTATCCAGAGCGGGGTGGAAGCGAAGATGACCCAAGGTTTGTGCGTTGACCTGGATAGTCCCGTGATCAGCTGCTTCGGTGGCTGTACACCACTGAGTAGCCGGAGTGGCCTGGAGGGGAAGCGATTTTCAGTTTGGCTGCAGAAGTTTTACTATAGTTCATGTGCTGGTTTTCTCCTACACGGGGTTATCTGGTGGTTTTTTTTGAGTCACTGCCATCACTTGAAGGTTGAGAAGTTTTCTTGTAGAACTGCTCATGGGGTTTTTCAGGTTACCACAGCTTAACTTTGTAGTGAAAAATGCACTTATTCAGTAGCTGCCCTGCACGCAGCCGTCTGTAGTGTTTTGGGATGAATGGTGATCTGAAAGCATGAAGAAAATGTGATTTATATTAGTGGTGTCTCCAAAGAGTCAGTGCGTGCATGGAAAGGTTTTGTTCAGAACCTTTCGATTTCTCCAGTGTATATCATCATCTGTTATCAGTTACTTGGCTTGATTTTAATCTGATATCACTTGAACTATAACATCCTTTAAGACACTTGCCAGCCAGTCAGCTATCAAGTGTAGACAAGATAGTTGGTGGTTTTTTTCAAAATTGTGTCTTTTAATCGTAAGAGTACGTTCACACTTAAAACTGGCGACAGGCACCATTTCACCAACAAAATACAAAGTTTGGGAAGTGTCTGGAATGAAGACCATTTCCTTCCTCTCTCTAGCCAAATATATGTGTTTCTTAGATGGATAATCAGATTGTCTGTCCAACCTCATGCTCTGTTAGACACACGCTGCGATGAACCTTGGCACTGCGGTATTCACTCGCCAGTGGCATTAGCACGGCTAGGAGAGGATGTCATTGCATCTGATCAGTGTAAATGAAGGTCCTTCGTGATGGGAAACACCCCAGTACCCCTCATGCAGTCACGTCTGTTTTTCTGATCTTAATACCGTTAGGTTTTTCTTGTTTCCGTCTATCTGGGGCCAGATGAATGTCTCATTGTTCTTTGCTGTAAAGCAAAGATGACTCGCAAGAACAGGAATACAGGACTTAAATAATTTATAGCTCCATGCATGCATTTAAACACAAATGAGAAGAAAAGTAACTAAGGCAGACCATTTCCAATCTTGATAAATCACCCTTCTGTAGCCTTAACTTTTTTGTAGCAGATGGAAGAACAGAACCATAACTATGTTTGCAAAAGATGCTGAAGTATTTATGTGGCATGGCACACGCACCCAGTAGCAACTTCCTTTCAACGAGCAACACAGATGAAAGCTGTCCGCAAGCGTGATGTGCGGATGAAATTTCATGCACCACTTTAAAGTCTAATTTTGCGCGCAATAAAAGCTCCCGATAGCAGATGGGAGTATTAAGCACGTTTTAGAAAGAACGCTGTCTGAGGCGGCTGATGGCACGTCAGGTGGCAGTGTCTCCGTCCCATGGAGGTAGCATGTAAGCCCTGCCGCCTGACAGATAAGCCTCCAGGATTTTGGATATCTCATCTAAGGCAACTGTGAGTCTTCTGTTTCCCTCGTGCAAAAGATGGAGGTGGATACCCAGCCATTTTGTGTAAAAAGGGATCCTAAGGGAAAAACTTTGTTAAACGATACAGGAGGAAAATAATTAAATAGATCTGGATGACACTGCAAAAGAAAAGCAGCTTCCTCTCCTGAGACTGCGGGAGAGTGCCGTGATTTCACATCTCGGGTGCGACGGGCTTTGGTCCCATTCTGCCCAAATATGAATTGTGCCGGTATCACAAACACTCAAAGTCCTTCTCGCGCTTATCAAATCCCCAGATTTTAAAACTGTTTTTGGGATCCACCAAGTATTTAAAAAAGCAGGGCTGTCAGGGTTTGTAGTGATAGGATGGAAAATGTCAGGGATGGGCGTGAGCAACATACTGAAAGCAAATTACCCCTTCTCTTCGGTCTGTCACCAGTGGTGGAAAAACGTCAATAGCATGTCCATGGACTGGGATTTTCAGGGGTTGCAGAAACCTAATGCCTTGCGCTGCAAATTAGAGGGTTAAGGGGCAGGGGGAGCTAATACACATGTGTCTAAGGCAAGCTAACAAGTACAGCCCCTTGTTCATAACCAGTGCTGCATCCCGCTTGCCTCTCCTGATCGGTCTGTAGGGAAAATTGGCGTCAGATCATTCAGGCTGATGGACTTGGAAAGGGGTAGGGCTGTTGAACGGTATCTGTGCACCACTGCCCAGTATCCACAGGTTGTCTCCCATTTCGCTGCCCTCTGCCCAAAAGCCGTAGCTGATGTGTGTTGCTTGGCCCAGGTCCCTCCATCCTGCGCTAGGCCAGAGGGCTGATAGAAATGGCTGCGCTGAAGTGCTGTATCGGAGAGGGGACAACGCTTGGCAGCTGCTTTTCCTCACAATTCATCTCGTTCTTCCTCGTTGCAAATGCAGGCGCTCCTTTGGCTGTTCATGAAGGGCCGGCAGCCCAGGGTCCAGACAGCATTGAACACAGCGTCTGCGACGGATTCACAAGCTGCGGAGAAGGAATAGATCAGGCAGGTAAGAAACAAGCAGAAGCACCCTAGCCTGAGCCCTGCACCGAGTCGTGTGGTACTTGCAGTTGGAGGCGTGGGCTGTCTTTTTCTCCCTGGGTACTGCTTTTTCTGTAAATCCAGAGGTTCCCTCCTGCTGAACTGAGGGCTCTTTTCTCCCTGGGGTGGCACCGGTCCGGCACTAACTTCTCCCTAGCCCCGCTCCTTTCTTGCCTCTTTCAGGCTTTTCTGTTTGATGGATCATTTGAGGCACTGCAAGTAGTACTGTTTACCAAGCAGTTTTCCCGGAAGATCTCCATAGCACTCTCCTTCCCAGCTCCCTCTCCCCGCAGCTGTCTATAGCCACTACTAACCAACCTTTTCTGCTTTTTGGGAGTTACAATGCTAGCTGCCAGCCAGCACGAAAATCCTGCTGTGGTTGCAGCAGCAGAGCTGTTGATACGGTCTGACTCCTAGCCCCTCTTCTTCCCAAAAAATAAGCCTGAAATTGCATGTCGAGAAAGAAATAAGTTAGTACCAGGTCTTTTAGGGTTTACTCACTGGCACTAACATTGATTGCTTGTCTGCGTACTAGATTTGGGAAGTCCCTGCCTTTGGGACTGTCTTCTCCTGTCTCAGTCTCTCTGACCACCTCGTTCTGCTCCTGCTGCTTTAGGACTCCGCTTGGCTGGGAGGTGTTGGAGGGGCTGTAGTGAGTCAGTGGGAAAATTAAGGCTTTGGTTCACTGGTACTGCTGCAGCTGGGATGTTAGTGCCTTATATGAAGGGAGTGCAGCTGCTCTTCCCCTGCCTGCCTTCTCTGAACTCCCGGTGACTCAGTGGAAAGGATCCCAGATAAGAGCTGAGGTGGCAGTGGAGGAGGAGGACTGTGTGTCAGGAGCCGCTCGGAGCAGCCCTGAGGACAGAGAGTAGCAGGTGTAGAGCTACAAGGCAAGAGGAGGCAGAGCAAGGGGGGGAGAGGATGGCTCAGAGGTTCGTGCGTGTTAGCAACACTTGTGCCTCCTGCGGCAACCAAGTCAGAGATGCTGAGGAGTCCAGTCCTGTTTGTCTAAGACAGAGGTGGCTTGGCTTAGCCAAGGAGCGTGGGTTCTGCTCCACCTTAACTCCCTAGGATCTGGCTGTTGGCTTTACTGCTGCAGGTAGAAAGGGAAGAGGAGTGATCTGAAAAATTGGCAGGGCAAGAACTGAAGAGCTGTACGAGGACCTGTACATAAAGGTGATTACGAAAGATTGGCTGTACTTGGCCTGTAGCACTTATATCTCAGCCCACATCTTTGTTTTCCTCTTGCTGGCCTGGGCAATATTTCCAAAGATTTATCTGTGACGAGGTAGAAAGCCATCTGCACTAGTACCGGTGTCACGCAGACTTGCCCGTGTGTCCTAATCAGGCTGCATCTTTGGAAAACAAATGCATGCTTTAACTGTACCTTACAACAGGTCAGCAGCAGCAGGGATGAACCCAGAGGGGCTGGCTGCAATTAGCTGGGAGAAGCTCAGCAGCACCACCAGAGTTTCATTTGGCTTTGGGAATGGGCTGTTCTCGAGGGCTCTGCTGGGTTTTCAGACCCGATCTCCTGTAAATATCTTTAACTGCTTCAGTGCTGCCTGGCATTGTCAGGTCCTGTCTCTGCCTGTCCTGCATTACTGGCACACAGTAATGAGATGGGTACCTGCCTTCCAGAGGAAGGGGATGCTCGCGATGGCCTCAGGAGGAGCAGCCTTGGGGAGGCTTTTCTGCCCTGGCTGACGTCTGGTGGTGGCGGAGTAGATGCTTCCCCCTCCTCACACAGTGCAGACGTGCTTGATGTTGGCATAGAGGATCAAGAGGCGGGCTTGGGCTATCACATGTGTAACCCTCAGGGAGGTTACTGAATGCAGCCTTTATTAAAAAGCTCTTCTCAAACTTGCAGACTGAGGCTTTTAAAATTAAGCAAAACCACGGTGGCTCCTGAGCTGCTGACACGTCACTAGAGAGAGGGCATCTGAGCAATCCTTGCAATGGCTGAGCCACCACCCACATCGTGATGTGTCCCTGGTGCCATCGTCATCTCTTATCTGTGAACCAGATCCCAGAAAGCCTCTGCCCTTGGCTCTCCCAGCTTGTTGGCCCTTGACCACATACAGGTTTCAGTGTGTGGCTTACTGGCTCTGGAAAGCTGTTTGATTTCCTGCTGAAGGTGGTTGAACTCTCAGGAAGGGTTGAAGGAATTGCTGCTAGGGGAGTTTTATTGATTGGGGTTTTTTTATTCTTTCTACATGCGTTTTGTAATATTTTCTAAACGTAAATAATTTTAGGTGTCCAGTCTTGGGGCAGAAGTGTGTGTGTGCAGGTCTTGGAACTATGTGTTCTCACTCAGCTCTGACCCATCTGTGACAAGCATGGGACAGATGTGCTGCTCCCTACTGCAGATTTTTGTTTCTTTTGGCAAGGAAAGGGGTCCCTGCCCACCCTCTCCCCTCCTGGCCCCACCGCTTGTTGCCTGCACAGGGGATGCAAGCTGGGAAGCCTACCTTCCACCTTGGAGACAAACCCGAGGCTGCGCTTGAGGTCGGAGCAGATGGAGTGGAGGCACCAGCGGAACTTGGCATCGCAGCGGTATTTGTTGGCCCCGCAGGTGTCGTAACAAATGTCCAGCTGATTACAGCACTTGGTCATGGCAGGGATGCCCAAATCTAGCTGGGGAAAGAGCAAAAAGAAGTGTCCCTTGGCTGCCTCCTGGCTTCAGGCTCAAACTAGCTGCAACTGGGTGAGGTTTTGCAGAGCCCAGATGGCTTCTTTTCCAGAAGCTACCCCTGGTGGCTGGGGCAGCAGGAGGGAAAACATGCTTCTCCCTCACCACGTAAACAAAGTGGTGGCAGTAATGCAGGTCCAGTGAAGGACAGACCACATTCCCTTCTCTCCTGTCTGTCACAGGTGATTAACTTCTGGTAGAGGTGGGGAACAGCCCTTCCATGACCATGTGCTAGTTCCCATTTGTCAGAGCTCACAGGAGAGCTTTCTGTCCTTGCTAGCAGTGGCAAAGGCCCCTTTTCTCTTTCCTTATTTTCTCATTTTCTAATAAATCTGCTATAAGTGTTGTTTTAATGTCATTTCTCATGGATGTTCGTCAGGCCAAGGACAAATATAGGTTGGTCAGGGTTGTTCTGCTCACTTGGAGGTAAACAGTAACCTTAGCTAATAATCGTGGGGGGATGGGGCAGAAGGCCTGTCTCCTGGAGAGACTGGACTCATTAGCTTGTTATAAATTCTTCCTCTTTTTGGCCTTCCTCATGTAATATTTAGGAGATGGGTTCTCTCTTCATTGCGCCCAGCACTCATGACTGCCTGCATAAGGAGGAGGTACCGCAGAAATGCCCGCAAGGTTTGCATTGAGATGTAGTTTAAGGAACTAATCTAACATGAAAAATGGGCTGGAAAGGGAGGTTTTTTTCAGAGCAGGAATCTGGCTAATTGCTGCAGACTTCATAGGCAGCAGCAATGCATGAGCTAAATAGTAATTCCAGCTCTTCTTGCCTCCTGGGAGTGCTTTTCCTGGTGATTCCAATATGATTTCATTACTTGCCTTTAAAATAACAAGTGGGCACAGTATTAAAGCCCACAGGTTTCTTTCAGTGCTTGGCAGAGGTGAAAAGCATGGGAGGCGATGAAGGGCCAGGGGTGGAAAATGCGTTCAGGTATTGTTGTTAGCACATTATGCCATGTCACTTTGCTGCCCAGCATTGAACATGTCCCCTGACCTATCACAGCGGCACAGGGCTGATCAGGGCCTTGATAAAAATGTGTTTCTCCGCACTGGTGCTCTGCCTGGCCGGGTACCCCCTTTTCTTCTTCTAGTGCTAACCTGCTCAGGAAACTTCCCTCTTTTGGTACCTACCGAGACGACCGGAGTACCAGGCCAGTCCTTTGTAAATGTAACTCCTGTCTACGTGATTCCTGTTTCACTGCCATCAGCAGTTGAGATCTTAACGCCTCCCTGACCGACAGTAAGTTAGGCAGTGCTCCGACTGACGCGTTTGCCTTGCCGTCAGCAGGCAGCCATGTCTTCTGGCAGTCCCGGACAGACAGCTTGTCCCCTAACAGCACATAGGTGCTATTTCCACCCCTTTCCAGAGCTCTGGTTTCAGCTGTGAAGAGAAGTGATCACACAGTCCGTGTATAGCCCAGCTAAGCCTTTTCCCTCCCCAATACCATTAGCTGGTCACTGTGATTAGAAAATAGCATCATTTGGGAATGGTGGATGTGGCAGTACATACACTTTCGGGTACCTTGAGCCCCAGAAAATAGGAGCTACAGCCGTTGGGTTCTTGGGGTTTGTAGTGAGGTCGTGGCATTGGAGCCTTACCTGAGAAAGAAAGGAAAAATGTTAGGAAAGCCGATCTTCCCTAGAGTAGCACCAAAAAGCAAGGAGAGTGTCAGGTAGCTCCCCTCCGGTCTGCATCCCCAAGCACCTCATTCCCCTCCAGGAGATGCAGGGAGCAAAGGGGTAGGCACTAGAGCTGGCTGAGGCTCTGGCCCTGCTCTCGGATCAGTTCAGTTGCGGCCCTAGAGCCTGTCTTAGCTCATACCTCCTCTGGCATTGGCCACTGGAGCAGTGTCTTCTGTGTGAACTGGGTTCCTATCGCTTCTCAAATGTTAAACTGGTCTGAGTCCAGTCCCAAGGTCTGGAGCTTTCCCCAGCTCTTACAAATGGGCAAGTCCCTCTGAAGCATGGGGTTTTGCAGTTGAGCAGCCCTCCATGCTAGGGCTAGTGCCTCAGACATCCCAGATCTCCTAGGAGCTTCTTCATGTGCTTCCTGAGAGCTCTGCACAGCTGGCATCACCCAGATATGGTTTTAACTCCTCCAAGAAACTACTAGCTAAGCAAGGGGGCTTCTTTCTATCTTCAGTTCACTCTGAGTGTCAGCAAGCTGTGGATCTCTGCAAAATTGTGCTAGGCATTGCTTGTCTGATCTTACTCTGAGTAGGAGGTTGTCTTTGTCCATTTTCTGCATGTGGTGATGCACTGCCACAGTTTGCAAATAGTTGCTCTCCCTTTATCTCTGCCTTCCCTTAGTGCGCTGCTTAATATGCGTAGAGGAGCAAGAATTTCCTCTGTGAATAATTATTTACCCAGTGTAGACAGAGTCCAGCTGACAGTCAGCTAACAGAAGCTTCAGCAGCAATTTAATCTGCTTTACTTTGCTTCGTGAAGGTGTGCAAGCTGTCCTGGCTGCCTGCCAGCGCAACCTGGGGCTTTGTGTATGGTTGACAGTGCTCTGGGTGTGAGGGGTGGGCGCCTAGGGCTGGCGTGGGAACTGTCCCACGTGGAAAGGAGGTCTGTGTGTCTTCCCTGCCCTGTCTCATCCTCTTTCTCTCACCCCTACCTCAACCCCCCTCTCTATCTAACCTAACACCCCCTGTTTGGGGAGGACGAGTTGCCAGGTTGCTTCAGTGCCTTGACCCTGCTGTGCAGGAGCTCATTTAAAGGTGGGAGTGGATTGTCCCCCGGAGAAGTCATGGAGACCACCCCTCATGGAGCTGGGTTTCTCCATATTGTCCCTTGATGTGTGTTCAGTGCTTGTTCCGGTTCTGTCCCAGCTGGGTTTATGAAGGGGAGATCTCAAATGCAGAGTGAGGGGTTAAAATAAGACATTTGAACCCTGCTCTGGGGAAACTTTATAAGCTGTGTGAATGCTCCAGCAAAAACACATGAAAGTTGAGCCTTCCTTAAGTCCATCCGTCACCTCTAGGGTTAAGTTTCTGCTTCCCTGAGCACCACTAGATCACTTATATAGACATGAAATAGATCTAATTTAGCCCTTCAGGCAGGGTTATGTTCTTTTAGACTTGATTTCCGCTGTTTTCTTCTTGTCAGCACTGATAATCGTTTAAGACGCTTTTCCCCTTTTTTCTGTCAAGGTACCTAAAGTACCAGTGGTTAATATAGGCATAAATCTACTGTGTTCTTGGGAAGACCTCACAGCCAGCTGCCTCGGAAGGTCTTACACAGGGGTGCTCCCAGCACATCCTAAATTAAAAATTGCCAGAGTGATTTTGTTTAAACAACAGATTTGCAACAAATAAACCACAAACTGGAATCCTGTCCAGCTGTGAGACACCAATAGCCAATTTTCTCCAACCCGACAGAAATGCAGTATGTACCAAGGCTTCAGCTGCCTGCAAGCCAGGGTAAAGCTCTCTAGTCGACGTTACCATCAGGTAATGGCATTTGTGTGGGAAGGTGTTTCTCAGTACAGTAGTTGCCACTGCATTTCTACCTTTTGGCCCCTTTTGAATAGGTCAGACCTGCTTTACGGTCCAGATTTAATTTTCTAGTGCGGAAAGCTTTGTTATTTTGAGCAGGTAGAGCTGAGTTAACAGCAGACAAAGAGCACAAATCAGTTGGTTGCAGCACACCATCGTTACAGGATTATCTTCACGCCAAAACGTAACTTCAGGTGGTGAGGTGTGCTGACGCAGCGTAATTTCTGGGGTCATGACACATAGCGCATTACACTATTTCGGTGGTTATGCTATAGAAGGAAGGAATTACATCTCTATACGGGATGAATCTATAACCCAAGGCTCCCCAGCAACATCACGAGAGGAGGGCTGCACCCAGGTCTCGGTGCAATTCACAGCCTAGTTGCTCTTGTGGAAGGGGGTGAGAACTGGGACTCGGAATTCAAATGTTCCTGAACTGAGGTAGGAGGCAGAGGGGCGTTTAAAATCCAAGGTGTATTTTGCAGGATGAGGACAAATTTTAATGACTTGCTTCTAATATAAGAAGTTATGTTCCTGCAGCACGTTGTCAGTTAATGGGATAAGGTGGCAAGTCAGAGTAGGAGTGAGACTGTCTGGGGATATGGAGATAACTCAGTTTCCAGATAAAACTTTCCACTAAGCTGAAGTTACAGCTATTATAATGTCTTAGAAAGTTGTCCTGAGGGGAAAAAAAAAATATATCTCGTATGATAATTGTGATGATCAATAAAACATTGAACTGCCTTCAAGATATGCTCTTGTAGGAAACCTGCCCCCCTCCTCTCTGAAAAACAAAGCTTGATGACTTGTAAAGATCACCTTTGTGAAGTCTTTCTCAGCTAGATAAAGTCCAAGACGCCACAGTTAACCTCTCTCCCACATCTTCTTTTCTAGCTAACAGGAAAATGAAAGCAAAGCAGAAATAGGTGTTCCTGACTCTACGTGAGCATTGACTCAGTGCTCTTGTTATCATTTTTTGCTTGTCCATCCTTGTAAGGCATGTCTGCGATGGGGAAGGGACTCGGTGGGTCACGCTGGCCGTTTGGCTGGCTGTGCTTCACCAGGGGCCCGTCGCGGCCTGCCTGCGTGCTGCAGGGCATCGCAGGGGAGAGGTGCCAGGCGGCGGCTGCCAGCACAGCAGCACCCGCCCAGCAGCACGCTGAAGAGCGCTGCCGATGTGTCGGAGCACGGCATTGCCGGGAAAGCCTGTTCTTTGGAAGAAGGTAGACTTCAGGGCACTGCCTTGCTGGTACAGCCTTAGAGGAGAAATGAAGTTGAGTTTCTAAGGGGAAGTGAGTTTCCCTGATGCGTTTTAATATCTCCAGGCTGTTGTAGCTATGCCAAGAGACTGGAAAACAGCCAGCTGGCTCGAACAGCTGCTGGTGATGCAGGAGGTCTCAGACACTGCAGTACAAGTACACTGGCAGGGGGAAGTGAATGTATTTCTGGGTGAATAGATGATCGTGGGGCTCCTTGCTGTTTTGAGTGACCCATTGTTATTTCTCTGCCCCAGGCAAGCAGGCTTTGGGCAGCCTTTTAGAGCTGTGCTGGAGAGCCTGACTTCACAGGCTCTATTCCCACCTCCTGGCTGTGCTTTCTCATCTTAAGCCTCTCGGGACCAAATGCAAAACATTGAAGTCCAGCCTGGCCAGAGAGCTGAAGGAAGCCATCAAGGGATTTACTCCTAGTTCGGGCTGTTTTCCCCCCTGAGATGCCCAGAGGAGGTATTTGCCAGCAAATGCTAGCGTAACCCTAATATCCTGATTTAAGGGAGTGATCCATCAAGTTGTTTGTTTTCAGACCTCACTAGCTGCTGAAAAGTCAGGAGGAGAGTCTTACAGCCAGAACAGCCAAGTGCTTCGTGCTCAGCTGAAGATGGATGTGGCAATCACAGGTGAGTCCCGACCTTTATCGTGGCAAAATAAGCTATTTTCTTTGTCTCTTGGCTGTAATGAAAGAAAGTAGAGGGAGGGCATAATTTTTGTTTCATGTCTGGGGAAAAAGCAGTCAGGCCCTGATTCAGCAGCAAGGTGGTAATGATGGTTTGTGTTCGTTCTTCTGGGCACGGGCACCTTGTCTCACTGGTTTAGGATCGTCCCTGCGTTCCCTCCACTTGTAGTTTGCAATGTCTGTGCCAATGTCTGTGACAGACAAATGGTCCTGGGAGGGTCCAGTAAGACCCTTGGAGGCGTGCGGGCAGCGTTTCAATAGTTTTGTCCTTCAGCCAGTGATTAATGAGTTGTTCAGCAGAGGACAAGAACAGGGCTAATGATGTGCTTGTTTGTATTCCTTTCTAGATAAAGCATTTCTCCAATAGGATGCAGGATGCTCTCAGGGAGCAGGCAGGTGTTTGAGCTGCTCTGTGGAGATGCTCTTCCCTCTGCCCAGAGTGCAGGGCCAAGGCAGCGGGGACCGGGACAGGGAGAGCCCCAGCCTCGGGATGTGCCCAGGAGCGACGGCTTCTCCAGGACTTGGTGAGTCCTGAGGCTCCCTGAAACAAGCTCTGAATATCAGCCTTCCCAAGGCTTGCCTCAGGCACGCTGCAGTACCAGCCACGTTATGCCCACTGCCAGGGTTTTCAGTCCCGACGTTAAGAAGGGCAAGTCCCTTTCTACTCTGAATTTGGAGCATGGTGTGGACCTAAAGGGAGGTTGTCACACACAGTGTGGGGCTGGGGACGGGCTGTCTGATGGGCAAGCGGCCTCATGCTGTGTGCTGGGGTGATGCCGTGGTACACGTGGGGGTCTTCCCCTGCAGGCACTGCATCCCTGGGGCACACGCTGCCACCAGTGGGTCCCACAGAGCAGCCGCGGTCCTCCTGAGCTCCTGCAGAGAGGCAGCCCTGGCCACGGAGTGCCGTGGGGCCCTGGGCTGTGGCAATAAAGCTGCAGGGCTGAGGAACCAAGGCCACTGTGGGGCTGAGGTGGTGGGCTGAGATGCCTGCCTCCCTGCAGGTCCGCACGACTGAGGTGCCTGGCTTGCCGCTCCCTGTTTGCTGCACCCCATGGGACCTGGGGTGCAGAGCTGGCAGGATTGGGAGGACAGATTTATACACAGTATTAAAACCAAAACAAAACCCCCAGACAACTTTAAGGCTGATTTTAAACTGTCCTTGTGGCCCTGCTTTTGGCTAAGGGTGGCCCATCTGCCCTCAGGTCCCAGCCCTGCAGCATCTTTCTCCTGGCACCCTCGCCGCAGGCCTGGGAGGGGCGGGAGGTGCTTCCCTCCGCCGGCACCCGTGGGGGAGCATTACACACATCCCTGCGCAGGCTGGGGAGGTGCAGCATGCAGCCCGCCTTCTGGAAGAAATGGGATGCGTACAGACTGAGTCGGTGGGATCTCTGCAAAGCAAGGAGCCTGTGTCTGTGAAAGCCCGTGCTCAGGGGAGGAGAGGGGTTGAATTCACCTCTGTTCTCACGAGGGTCTCGCCCAGGCGGTCACTAGGGACGTGGCATGAAGCTGGAGGGAAAAGGGCTGACAGGCAGCTGTGGGCGGGCAGGCAGAGGTGAAAGAGAATCATTATGGCTACGGGGGGCGGTTGTAGGAGGCTTGGGGAGAGGAAACAGTCTATAGGAAACCTCCTTGCTGTTCCCAAAGAGGTCGTTTCAGCAGGTACCTGGTACACGCCTGGTCCTCTGCTCTGCCGGTGCTCCTCCTGCCCTGCTCTCCCTGAGATGTCACCTTCTTTGTCCTGCCCCTGCTCTTCCTTTTTGGTAAATCATTCTAAAGTCCAAGGCAAGAAGCAGCTGCCTCATTCCGCCTCGAGTACTAAAGGTTTCTCCATGGTGACAGCAGGTCTCGTTTACCTTCCTGCTATCTCCCCTCCTCCAGCTCATGTTATTAGCCAACTCGCAACTGCTGAATAAGGGCGCTCCGAAGGTTGCTGAGATTAGGGCTACTGGCCATACTAACCACCCCTTCTGAGTCAGGTCTGCACGGGCTGCTCGTCCTCCCCTCTGGGGCCTCGCTGCCTACCCTGCCCCTTCTCCCCAGGGGCCCAGGCAGCTGGGCAGCCTGGTTACCTGCGTGCCGCCCTTGTAAAGTCTATGTCCTCTCCTCTCGTGCCCTTGCACACAGCACAGTGGCGTCAAGATCAGGCTGTTCTTGGTGAGAGGGAAGGATTGAGGGTTCAGTGTCCCTGTGCTGGCACTAGCAGAGAAGCTGCGACTCTGCAGTGACTTTTCTGTGCTGAGCACAGCAGGGGTCAGGTCACGGATAGGAGCTGGTTGTGGTCTTGGGGGAGGAGAGTGCTGCGAGCTTCTGCATGAGAGGGAGAGGGGAAAGGGCAAGGAGAGAGGAGCCAGCAGGAGTAAGGTTCACTTACCATACCGACATCTGTACTGACAAACGCCATTTTTTCCCCCAAGCAGTTCCAAGAAGGAGTCAAAGTAGCTGTTAACTGTTTCGAAGCTGTCCCGGATGGCCCCGATGCCCCACTCTGAATAGGCTGACTCTGCCTGGGGAGCTTGGTGGGTGTTCTTGTTCTCCTGTGTTGTTTCCTCAGCGCATTGCCTTAAGCCCAGGGTCAGGCACAAAACTGCTGCCTCAAAAAGCAGCCGCATGCTGCAGTCCAGATCCAGGCCCCGGAGCCCTCGTCCAGGCAGATGTGCGGGCAGGGAGGAGTGGGAGCGAGCTGTTGTGCGCAGGAGGGAGGTAAGCACCCCTCTCCCCTGGACTTTAAACGCTGCCGAGGGAGCCGGCATGAGGTCACCGCAATCAGAGTGCAAAGTGCACCGGGGAGATTTGGACCAAGTTCACAACACAGAGAAACGCCGGGGTTTGAGTTTGCACAATCCCGCTGGAACAGGCTCAGCCCCTGCGGCACCAGGGCTGCAGCTTCCCAAAAAGGGGCCGCTCCCCTGGGCGCCGAGCGGGGTCTGTCTGCCCAGGTCGGGTGGGACACAGGAGACCCCCCACCTGCCTCACCGAGGTGCTGTGCGGGCTGCTCCGCTCTCTCCCCAGCCTGCTGGGAGATGAAGAGCATCTTCCAAATTTCTGCTTGTCCAAATGTCCAAAACTTCTGCTGCTCAGGCGATGGGAGTAATAGATCAGCAGCAGACCAAGGAGCAACCCTCACCTTTTTCTTAGGCCTCCTGGGCACGTAATGGTGTGGGCCAAGACACCCACCCAGCCTAGCTGCTGGGGGGGATTGCTCCTCGCAAAACCTGTGGGGCCACACGCCACGTGCCTGCACGGCCAGAGCGGCTGCCCTGCGGGAGCACGTCCAGGGCGGAAAGGGGTAGCAGGGCGTGCCATGTCCTGCTCGGCGCCATGGCCTGCGCTGCCATGGCTGGAGGGTGCTGTTGGGCCTCGCAGGGGTTGATCCAGCAGCTGGGAGCGGTTTGGGTTTAGATACACTGTGTTCAGGGCAACCCCTTGGCACATCCTCTCCAGTTATAGGATCAGTGACGTAGATGAGTATTTGCCTTTGATGGGGCCCCTGAAGGCGGGTGTTAGGTGGCTGGTTGTTACAGCTTTTGTGTGGTGCCAGCGTTGCTGAATTAAACGTGGCCCAGGGCGAGGAAAGGCTGGTACCGAAACCCACGTCAGGTAACGGGCTTGTGGGGGAACTGCAGGTCCCGGCTCCGGGGTGGGACGGGCCTGCCAGGGCCCCCGGGGGCCTGCACAGCTGGTGGAGGTTTCAAAGAAGTTACTCATTAAAAGAAAACAACCAGATGAACGCCAACAGCAAAAGACAACGCTAACCACTGATGAAGAATAGGGGAGGGAAATGGTATAGGAAGGCTCTGGCTGCTCTCAGAGGGCTTTTCAGATGTGTCCCGGCACAGCTCTGCCTCTCAGATTGGCAGGTCGGCTGATCTCTGTGGACTCCAACTTCAGCAGTCGTTTCTGCTTGAGTGGCCAGGCTGTCGAGTGGAGACTCTCCAGAGGGCAAGGGGGAGCCGGCCCGCGGGTCTTTCAAATACGCGGCAAACATAAGTGCAAATCCTGACATTTTATTGCTTTGCAGGAGGCTCAGCCTCACGGCGTCGCCACTTCTGAAGCGCTAGAGCCCTGTGGCACCCGTCTGCCTGCGTCTCTCTGCATACAGCCGTGCGCTGCGCGCTCCAGACTGGGGTGAGGAGGAGGGACTACGGCCAAGTCTTGGTTTCTCAGACAGGTAAGTCAGAGAAGTGGGGAAGAGGAGACAACAAGCTGGTTAGCCCCTTTCCCGTGAAATGGTGTGGAGCTGGAGCCAGCTGCTGCCTTCTTGCTGGATCTGTTCTGGTGCCCGCTGCTGACTGCGTTCATGCTCAGTGCCCCTCAGAAGGGGGTGGTGGGGGTTCCTCGGGTCAGCAGCCGGAGGTGATTCGGTTGTACAGCCACAGCTGGTACCTGCGTGGTGCCTCCCTGAGCGCTGTTACGCAGCCGGAGCTGCGCACGCTGTCCCAGCCCGTGGGAGGAAGCTTGGCTGCGTTGCTGGATGAGGGGACGTACGAGGTGTGCAGGAGGGCGCAAGGGAGCCTCAAACCCGCTTTGCCTTTTGGAAGATGAACCCAAGGAAAGAGGCAGAGAGCATTGGGAAGGGAGGTTGTCAGCATCCAGGTTGCAGACATGGAGGGGGAGCACTGCAATGCCTGGTGAGACATTAGGGTGATGTTCTGGTGAGCTAGAGGTGCCAGGTTGCTACTAGATGGTCTGTTCCCCTGAGCCTGGGAACCAGTAAGTCCCTGCCTCCAGCGGTCCTTTCCTGAGCAGGGTGTATCACTGGCATAAAGCAGCGGGGATGCTCGTGGGGTGAGGACTCCTCTCCAGGAGCGCTTTGCAGGGCAGGACTGGGGAGCTGGGGCCTGCCCCACTGTTCAGATCACACTGGGAACTGGTCTGTCAGTCATAGGTGGAAATGGGCTGCTGTCCCTGGAATTTGTTGCAGGGAGCCCCAGTGAAGGGAAGACTGGGTTCAACAGGGCCATGCTGTGTCTTGCACTGAGTGGAGCTGTTCGTGTCCCTGTTGGCTGAATCACCGCCCTGCGTGACACGCTGGTTTTCAGTCCTAGTGATCCCCACCCTTAGAAATCACCTGGCAGAAGTTAATGTAAAAAAGAGCAGAATAGCTATTCAGAAATAGCTTGGAAACATTGTGTAGAGCCCCTGGGTGGCTGCACTTGTGCTGTGCTTTTATGCGGAGCCTTTTAGGGTGGCTCTGGAGGCAATTCCAGAACACGGCTTTGTCATCCGTGGTGGCTGATCCATGTGCTGCTGAGAGTGAACTGAGAGGCAAAAATGCCAGTAGGACTGCAGAGGATGCAGAATGCAGTGACTGTTGCGTGAGCTGTGCGTGCGGTGCCACGCAGGACGTGCAGCCTGGAGGGGGTGGCTCTGACAGGAGCGTGGAGCCTGGGCTGTTTGCAAAATCGATTGGAATTAACTAGGAGAGCTGGACAGGGCTGGGGGGAGCAGCTGTCAAAGTGCAGAGCCTGGGAAAAGAGGAGTCGGAAACTTCCCTACTAGTTTGTCACTGGTTGTCCCAAAGCAAAAGTTTGTGAATAAAATAGCAGTCTAACGGCTTTCCCAAAACGTGGCAGCCCCTTTGGCTTGCCCTGGGGGTGAGCCTGCCTTCCTCCTCCTTCCCCCCACCCCTCCCCACACCAGACTCCTGAGACTTTCAGTCCAGCTGCAAACAGCTTGGTTGCACCCTAACTTAAAGATCCGAAGACCAGGAAAAATGTAGGATTGAGTAACACTAACAAAGGCTACACAGCACCTCCCCACACACACCGTTACGGCAGGGAATTGCTGCTCAGGCTCAGCAGCTGCAGAAGCGAGGACTTCCTGAAGTGCATGTGCACAGCAGGTACCTGCATGTTGTCTGGCCGCCTTTTGACTCACTGTGGTTGCAGATACCCCTTCCCTATGCCAATTTTTCTCTCTCTAAAGTTTTGAGAGATACAGATGTTGTTTGCCACAACAGTGAACTCTGACAACTGGTTTCTGAACCTCGTCTTGACCTCAGGATAAGCAACTCCTGACTCCATGCATTCATTTCTGACTCTGTAATGCTTAAATATAGAGCAGCCCTCGGGCTGTGGTGAGTCACTCACTCCTAATGACACTATCAGGGTTGGCAGCGTGCTGCTGTCAAACGGGAGGTAGAGGGGACGACACCGGACAGACACCCATCCCGCAGCGGTGCAGCTGGACACGTGTGCCTGTGTCCCCCCCATGCCAATGGTAGTGAACCCCATCCCGGATGAAGCTGGAAACCCCCTTGGCTTCACGTTAGCAGCCACGCCAGAGCAAACGCTGACCCTTGCATCCTGGGCTTGGCTCCCGGGAGGGAAGCGCAGGGGCTGGTCCAGCTCCTGTTGTGCGTTTCTTTTTCAGAGCACGCTGTCATAGGCAACACCACATGGTGATGCGCTTTGCCAGGATCCTTCCCTTTGTGTTCTGCTGGGGACGGGGTGGGGGCTGAGGGACTGACTGCTTTTTCTATCAGTTTGGGCCGGCTCAGTGAGTTGCTGGTCAATGTTTAAGCATGGCTTAAGCAGGGAGAACAGGCAGCTTGTGGTTAAGGTTAGTGGATAATCTGTGGATGGTTCAAAGCCTGGTTTGGGAGCCAGATGAGTCACTGATTATCAGAACGAGCAATGTAGCTTGATGATGAAATGCCCGAGTCCCTCACAGAGCCAGGTCAGAGTCCAGCAGCTGGAGGAGGGTGGGTGGGCAGCTGGTTAAAGGCCCTCTCCCTTGGGGGGGCTGAACTCAAGGTCATGGTCTGGTCCAGTCTCTCCAGGAGTCCCTGGACAGATCACTTCAGCCATCCACAGGTGCTGATACTGTCAGACCCTTTCCTTTCTCTTCATCTCGTCCTGCCCTGTGGTGATTCGCAGGCCTTTTTCCCTATCCCTGACCATACCCGTCTTGTTTAGCTGCAGCTGCTGCAGGTCTCATCCAGGCAGATTTCCTCCCATCGTCATTGATCCCCTGTGCTCTAGGTGCAGCTGTGCTTGAAGAGCCCCGGAGACCCAGGTAGGATGATTGGGAAGCCACAGGGCTGAACCACAACCCTTCCCTTCCTCCGTGGGAAGGGGTAAAGGCCACCAGGTCCTGGGCAGGTGCCTCAGGCCACACACAGAAGGCAGGGCCTCGCTCATCTCTGAAAGGAAGGCTGTGAGCTACGTCTCTCCCCTGTGCTAAAGCCCCCTGCACTGCTGGCTTGGTAATAGCAGCTGGGTGGCCTGGCTGGCAGCACGAGCCTCACACCTGCTTGCAAAGGGGCAGCCTCGCTTCAGCCACGACCAGCCTGGGGTGAGGAAGCGGTGTCCCCTGGCCGAGTGGCCAGAAGGCAGCCCACAAACACCCCAAAAAGCTCAGAGGGTCGGAGTAAGCCCTGTCCGCTAAAAGGACAGAGCCACCCAGCTGCTCGCATTCGCCTGGTGTTGGCCCACCCTGCTGCGAGAGAGGGGGCATGGCAGCAGTTCAGCAGCAGGCACAGAGCAGCTGGGGATGGAATCAATCTGTGCCTCCAAAATAAAAAAAACCACTGGCCTGCTTTAGACTTATTGCCTATCCTGTGACTGCCAAACCTGCGAGCGCATCAGCTGCGTCTCTGGGCAGCACGGGGAAGGGAGGGCAGTTCCCTAACTGCAAGCCAAGCGCTCTATCAAGCAGCAGCGCAAGGCTCCGGTCCATGGGCGAAAGGATCAAGGCCTCGAGGGACTTTTGTGCGGGATCCTGATGCGCGTGAGTATGAGCTCCCGTTTTGCAAGAGCGGCGCACGGAACAGCTGTGGTGTATAAACTGCAGATGTCTTGCCAATGGAAGACGCCAGCCTGCCCTTCCTGGGGGTAAGGGCTCCGTCCCCTGTTGTGCTGTTGGGGTCTGTGTTGCAGGGTAGTCTGAGCTTTCTTCCCCTCCCTAGAACTCTTCAGACTCACTGGTGGTTTGACCCCTTGGCTTCAGGAAATAGAAGCATTTGTCACCCCTGGAAAAGGGTCCCCTTAGCAGCTGACCCTTTGCTGCGCCTTGTTCGAGTTTCAAGCCAGGAGCTCGGGTGGGTCCCACGTCACTATTAAATCCCACAGCAGGCACTGCCGTGAGTCAAGGCGCTGGGGGACAAAGGGGCTGAGCCACGCGCCTCCCCCAGAGCAGTTCGGCTGCTTTGCGTGAGTTTTTGTGCAAACGTGCTCTCAGCCCAGCGTTACCCACCCTCCCCTTTTGCAGTCCGTTAGTGCTGTGCGGTGCCAACTGAGACACAGAGTTTGGGTCTGAGAACGTGTTTAATAGTAATCTGAGGCATGAGCATCTTCTGCACCTGCCCGCCTAGGCTGTGAAGTGAAACAAATGAGCTCAGTTTCCAGGAAACACATATGGTGATTAAAAAAAAATAAATCTGTGCGATCAGATTTACAACAGCCATATACAAGGAGAGCCTGATGTGGAGGAATTGGCACTGCTAATGGCAGTGGCTTTTATTTTAAGCCCATTTTTTAAATTTTTACATTAAAAATTTTATTACAAAAAAAATTTTACAGTAAGGCAGTTTCTCAGTTGTCAGTCGCTGCGAGCCAAAGTTTTCCATCATCTGTAATACAAAACTGGAGTCACACAGGAGCCACGCTCTTCATCCAGAAGCCTTTTGAGAAATGACAGGGTAAAGCAAAAAGCAGCAGCAGCACCGCCGCCTGTGTAATCCCGGCCACGGTTTGTGTTACGTGCGTGAACCTGCTGCAGTGGAGAAAGAGGAAATACAGATCGTCCACAGTTTAAAAAATTAAGCTTACCCCTTCTCATCTGATAATGGGGCATGGTTTGGTCCGATGTGCCTCAGCAGGCTTGAGTTTTCATTGTAAGGGTTTGTTGGGGTTTTTTTTTTTTGTTTAACACAGTGAAATTTTCCACTATTTTTCTTCCCTAAATAATTGCAAGTCATAAAGCAGTGAACGACTCAAACCCCCAAAACAAAAACACCACTCAGGCACAAAACCATTTTTACTCCCCAAGCCTTGCCCCTTGGAGCCTGCTCTTAACATGCTATTTAACACCAGAAGTACTCGAGGGGAGCGGCGGTGAGGGAGGTGACTGTGAGGCAGTCACAGAGTCATCGGTTGAACAGAGATGGGAAACCAGCTGGGGGGGTGGAACGGGACATGGGACCACACATGGCGGACAAGACCCCCAAGTGCTTAATATAGCAACACTGTGCTGTCTCATCACATCAACCCTTCCGTCATTCAACATGTGAGAGACCAGGGCGGTGTCTGCCACTAGGGTGGTACCTAAAGCAGGCACTGACACTTTTTGGTCATATTTCTCTTTTACCTCACATTAAAGTCTACAGTTTTTAACCTTTTAATTAATTATTTTAATGTGCCAGGTAACCCCTCTGTTCACTTTCGGAGGGAAAAAAAAAAAAACAACCCACCATGTTTGCTGTAACAGCAAAAGCAGTTGCTGTTTTTCTAAACCCATTCATGGTGGCAACACACTGATTTCTTTCTGTGCTGCTGAACTACAGAGGCTTGGCTTAAAGCCTTTACAGATGCCTGGGAGCTACCGCAAGCAAAGGGGTGCCCCAACGCGGGACTTCTCATGCCACAGCGATCACTGTAGTCTTTGTCTGCAGGCACGTGGCAGGACTTAACTGCAGCTGCGGTTACCTTTTTTTTTTTTGGAGCATCAGGAAGTAAAAAAAAAAAAGCTGGGATAGAGAAAACCATGGCGATGCCCCTCTGACACTGTGTAAAAGTGCAAAAAACTCAGGTAAGTAGAAGTGTTATGATGGGGTGTGTTTTTTTGAATTCTTACAGTTTAGTCATCAAAAGTGTGCTCTGGTAACCATTGCTTTGGTGACTATATCCGATATGGCTCTCATGTACCAGCTGTTCTACACAAATGAATAGTTACAGACATGAGGTGGACCTATTTCCACTTCTTTTTATTTGTTTTCTTAAGAGGTGGATGAACGTTGTTTCACATCTGCCAAAAGCACAGGCAAAAATGGAAGAAGGTGTAGGGCTACGGCAAAACAGTTAGGCAGGTCCCACTGCTAACAGGCTCAGTAGAAATTTAACAATACATTTTCCAGCAAAGATTTTAAAGTGTCTTCTGAAAGCATGCAGTTTCTCAAACTGTAGTACCTTAGAACTGCAGTCTCAGTACGCCAGAGGTATTTCTAACAGGTTAACGGTTGGTTTCATCTATGTTTTGGCTCAATTTTCAAGATTTTGAGGCAGAAAATCCAATTAATTAAAATTGGAATTTTTTTTCCCTTGGTAAAGACTTCAGGCTTGACCCCATGACTAGTAAAACCATCATCATCAAAATCAGACACTTTTAGGTAGGGTCTGGTGCAGCTCACTTTGATTCTTGTCCTCATGCTAGTGGAATATTCAGACATGTTGCTAGAAATCCTGCTGCTGAAGAGAAATGGCTTAGGAAAGCGAACCTCCCTGCAGCCTCTCCCGCCCCGCTTCGCTCTTCCTGCGCTGGGGGCAGCAGGTATGCCTCCCGCGGGGCTCTGACGAGCAGAATGCAAGGTCAACAGCTACGGCAGCCACAGTCTCGTCTCCCTCAAGGGCTTCAACTTCATCTCGGTGTAAGGATGACTTGTCACAAACTAAGGTCCCCGAGTGTCCTTCCAGCGCAGGCACTGCTGACTGTGGGGGTGCTTTTCCTGTGGGGCCAGTGTGAACAAGAACGGCTCCAGCCCTGGCTCATGGGAAGAGCAGCCTCAGAGCTCTGGAGGGAGGCCCCTTCCCAGCACTCCCTGGCTCATGAGTGCCAGTGACCACCAAGGGCAGGGGAGGCACCACAAGGTGAGCAACACCAAACCATCCAGAGCAGCCCCCTCCTGTGGCATCCTGTGCCAACAGGCACCCTGTGACTAAAGGCATGTCGCTGCTGTGGCCTGTGTTCAGCATCCACAGCAGAAAAAACACATTTGGGGAAAAAACCAAACCACCTCTAAAAGACATTTAGGATTGTAAATCGGCCATCTATTTCTCACAAAACCTTGAGGAACTGGGAGAATGAGGGTGGGGAGCGTTCTGTGAGGACTCTGTATTGCCTCATCACCTGAAGTCTCATAACTAATTTGAAATTCCTGTATCCTAAGGCACAATTATTATGATTAATGAAGATGGTAACAGGCCCATCCCCCACAGGCCAAGGACCAGGCCTAAGAGTTGGCTACTAAGACAGAATAAAAGCAGCATTAGTTTACGTGGACAAACACTAAAGAAAAAAAATGGAGGGCACATGGCCTGTAATTATTGTCAGGCTGCTCTGCTGCAGGCATGTGTTTCACACAACACTGCCGAAGCATCTCGTCTATGCATATGTAATTGCTGGCTCACATTTTCACAACTGAGAGCCAAACGCCCCAACAGAGGCTAAGAAGGAAGCCCGTTTAAATATCAGGGCTTTGTGGAAGCAGAGAAACAGGCTAAAACATAGTAACAACCTGCTCCTGGTGAAACAAACACCATGGCCGCAGTTCTCAACAGTCAGGCACTCTAGAAAAGCAAGGAGTCGAATGTCTGGAAATTGAGGAATACGAACTGGTTTAATTCAGCCTTCCTTAGCGGGGAGCCCTCCCATCAAATCATCCCGCCCTCAGCAGACTGACAGGTACAAGGAGGACTCTAAGCAAACAATCACTGGCTTTCCACATTCAGCAGAGGGGCGATGGTGAAGGGAACACCACACACAACACCACTGTTCGTTGTGTCCCTGGTCTGTATTTTGTCTGGTTTTTTTTCTCTGAAACACTCAAACCTGGATATATTCTGCTCACAAAACCATAAAGGGATACTTTAAAGGAACTAAAAGCGTGTTTGTTTTGTCCACAGATGAAACACCGGTGTAGTTGAAGACTGAACCTGTAGTGGAGTGTTAGTCAATTGTAAACTGTAGGAGATGTGTGCATTTTACACAAACTGAACACAGAGGAGACGGAGGACGAGTCTGCATCATTCCAACTCTGATAAAGTGCACGGCCTTCGGAATTCCTGTCCCCGCTCGTGGAGCCATTTATTGGATACTGCAAAGACAAAGGCATTTGATCAGCGTACCTGGTTAGCTCATGTTTCTATTTAAGCTAAATATATGCTATTGGCCAGCTTACAGTTAAGCACAGCGTTACCTCAATTTTCTAAAATATTTTAATACACACACATGCATGAAGGTGGTCTAATAAATCCAAGAGGGAAAAAATCTTCCAGTAGCTGCAAAACTACAACAGACCTTTGAAGTAGATCTACTACTACATTTTATAGATAGCTTTATTATATAGAGAGATATATTATATAGTAGCATATTTTATTATAACATAATATAGAGAGATACGAAGTAGGTATAGCTATAAAGTAGATTTCTTTATAAAGGATGTAATTTGTGGCTGCTTCTTATTCCACCAGAGGAAAAAGAAAACCAAGACAACCCACCAACAAAGGCCCGGACGTCCAGGTGACAGGCAGCGAGAACAACGTGAGGGGTACTTACCCCATTTGTTTCCAACTAGTACTGGGCAGGCCGCATGCCGCGTGCTGTAATCTCCTTCTCCGCTTGGGAAGAGGTTGTACCAGAATACAGCCGTTCCCTGGGAATTGCAGTGGAAACCCTCAGCATGTTGCTCTGTGTGATGCACGCTTTCACACCAACTTACTTAATGATATGGCAACGGTACATGTATTTGTATTTCAGATGCTCCTTTTAAATTGAAGGGTCTTTTCCATATGCAAACATTTGCTTTCCTAAGGATTGAGTCTCCTTTGACTCATTCTGTGTCCACATATACCTGACTTTATTTTAAACCCTAAGCCAGTTTCATTCAACTCTGACCAGTTTTAGAAAGCAAGATAACTGGCTAATAATGAGTAACAGGCCAGCAAGAACAGACCTTAGTCATGACCCTTCTGAGGGGAAAATAAAAGGTAACAGGAACACACAATTTCAAGGAGAATTCCCTACGGGCACCTCAAGACTGAACCTACTTACAAGTTTGAGTATTTTCAAAATGTGTTTTGAAGTATTGTTATGTTTTGCAAAGTCTAAGCATTAGAAGCGTTTAAGTCCAAAACGTAACTGGGGGTTAACATGCAGATGATCAGAGGCCCTTGGAATCACCAGTACTATTCCAGTCACTTCACTGTAGTGAAGTGCTTCACTTAAGGTGCGGTACACAAAGGTACTGTAAGTATCTCTGTGATCCCATGAACAGGGCTGTAATCTTCTTCATCTAAATTAATTTTGAAACTTTTTTTACCTGTTTGTTTATACATCAGTTATATTTTTGAGTAGGTGAAGAATGGTCACACTGGATAAAAAACCCTGCTTACCTTTTTAGGCCAAACACTAGCTCCTACTTCAGGAAAGACAGTAGCTCCCCCTGCTGACACATCGCTCATCTGAAAAGGTGGGAAAAAGTTGCAAGCTGATACTCTCAAGTGTCACGTTTTTGTAAAACACAATTAGGTTATTGAACAACTGAATTTCTACCTCCCAATTAGTGAGCAAAGGCCGCGTGATCAACAGCCTTAAAAAAGGCTACATCCCACCCACTTTGTTCAAAGTGCAACAGCCATCCTTGTCCCAGAACGGTACATGCTCAAATGTTTTTGTGAGCATGCTATAAATACTGATGCAGATATAAAAATATATAGACAGTCAAATAATTTAAGCCAATGCTCAACTTTGAGGCGGGGAAAAAACCCCAAACGTCCTTAAGAACACACAGAAGAACTATTACTTATGGGTAAGAAGATACCCCGTATGTATGACCGCTACATTAGTGGCTGTCTTCATCTGCAAGTCACGTCAATAAAAAAACCATAATGAAATCGTTCAACAGTATAGAATATGCAGTGATATTTTTGGCACTAGCACATGGCAGAAATATCTCACTTACATAAAACAACCAAGTAGCAATTCTGTTGCCTGTTCCCAATTCCTTAAAAGCATCTGGCTCATCTTTCTGTGAATAAAAGCAAGCAGATTTAATAAGCATTTCATTTTGACTATTGAGAGGAGCCACTGACATACAGCTGCAGAGCCAGCAGCAAACTCACACAGAAAAAATGAATTCAATCCCTCTGTTTGGAAGGAGGGGAGAATGCAATATGAGTATATCTACTACTAATCTCAATAAACTAGGCATTTGAAAGTTCTGTAGGGCAGAGAGGGCATTAAGCCCAAATTACTAATGGGGGAAAAAACCCACTGTACTGTCTGAGAGGGAGTATATAACTCCTCTTCACAGCCAAACTTAATTATTTAATTACACTCACTCATCCCCCTCTTGTCCTCAGCCAAGATGAGCAATAGCAAGGGCAGCTCTTCCCTCCCAGGCTCACCAAGAGTCACGGCGAGCCCTGCCCTGC
Organism: Phalacrocorax carbo; assembly: GCF_963921805.1. Lineage (NCBI taxonomy): Eukaryota > Metazoa > Chordata > Aves > Suliformes > Phalacrocoracidae > Phalacrocorax > Phalacrocorax carbo. The sequence continues at coordinate 4,310,198 of NC_087525.1, read as the reverse complement.
CGCAGGGGTGGCTCTGAGCACAGCCTGAGGGCAGCTGCCAGCCCAGCTCCCCTTGGGGTGGTTCTGCCTTTGTGGCCCTCAGCCCATCCTGCTCCGGCCTTTCGGACCTTGTGCTGGAGCCGCAGGTATCGGCCACTGCACCAGGCAGGCTGCTGCTCAAGCTAGCTGGCCTTCCGCGTTCTGCGCGCCTCCCTGGCAGCCACGCATTTTAGAGCGCCATTAAAAATCCAGCGAGTGATTCATTAAGCAGTGCGTGATGCCAGCCGCAGGGCAGCTGTGGCAGCCGCTCCTGAAGCTTTTGACAGGAGTAAGGTATGTCCCTGCCTAAGCGCATGGGAACGTGCATGCTGCAGCTGCAACACCTCCAGCCCAGCGCTGGTTCAAAGGGGAGGCCTCCTCCCTGCCACGCTCCAGCACTTTACTGTTGCTCTTTGATTACAGCTGGGAAGAAGGGAGGAAACCGAGGGAGGAAGCCTCCACAGAGCAGGAGCTTGTAACAGGCCAAGAGACCCATCTGGGTCATTAAGGCATTTTTATCACTTGATTTACAAGAAGAAAAACCCATTTTGATGGGTATTGAGACTAACTTTTGTCACGCCTCACACCCCACCCCCCCTACTGGTGTGTGTTAAAATTTCAGCAATTGCTACTCCAGAAATTAAAACAAAACCTGTTAATCATTTGCAATGCTTTTGAGCATGTGCTTACAGAGCAGAGATTCTGATTAATAGTTGGTGGTTTGGATTCACAGCGTAAGGTTAATCTGAAGGTGTTAAATCACACAGAAATATGCCCAATAAATAACCAACTGAAATTGGTGGCATTATTTCCAGCAGTCTGCAATTTAAGCTGGAATAGAAACAGGTTGGGAATTTAAATAAAAAAAAAAATCAGGATAGTGAAATGAGAAGACCTTGGTAGCCTTTTTCCAGTTTCAGGACTGCGCTAGCAATTGGCATGTAAGCTACAGTAACAGAGCACTAATATTGTCAAAATTTCTTCAGCAGCATACAAGACACCTGCGCCTTGGCTCTGGGGAAAGATGTTCTCTCTGTGCCTCGCAGGCCTGCATGGTGTGCTGCAATGCAAGTACTCCTACAAAGCCTTTCTCATGGAGGAGGGCATTAAGCTCTCCCCCACGCAGCCACATCTGCCTTACTCAGCAGTGCTCTGCGCTGCGGACGCAGCTGCGGTAGCGTCAGTGCGTGGATGCATGTTAGCTGATGCCACCATCATCTGCTGCACGTGTCAGGGTATATGCTGAGTTTTTACACAGTTCAGCTGTATAATCTTCAGTGATTTTAAACAAAACGGCTTTACATGGCCAGTACCCTGACCAGCTAGAGTATCTGTAAATGTTTCTCCAGCTTTAGAGTAAAGCTAATGCCCTTTGCTCTGTTAAGAACTATCAATCATCTCCTTAGATTAATTCTTTTTAGTTCTGTTTTTGAAGAACAGCCTTGTTGCTCTGTAATGCCTAAAATTTTTATTAGTTCAGCTGGTGGTTTAGAGGGCTTTCTCCACTAACACGGATTAGAAAAGTTGAAGAGCTACAAAATTTAATAGACATTAAAGAATAAAAAATCGTGCCACAGCCAAGAGGCTCAGGCTTCACCAGGTGACTATCTCTCCTCCATCTCTTTACTTGCCCGTGCAAAGTCAAAGTGGGGCTCATACTGTCCTCCCACTCCATAATTTGCCACCTGAAAGAGAGAAACACAGTGCTTGTGAAGCAGAAAGAGGTGGAGATGGAAAACAGGACTTACCCTTCCAAAATCAAAATGAGGCTCATACTGGCCTCCTACTCCGTAGTTGGCTACCTACAGTAAAAGGAGAAGCAAAAAATCTAGTAAAGCAGTATTTTATCCAGGCAAGAATTTGACCATCAACTACCACCTTTCAGCTGATGAAGTTTAAAAGTGAAGCCAAAGGAAAGTGCAAGTCTCTGCCAGCTAAATCGTCCTGTACACAGCAAAGTCCTTCTGGGTTTACTCTCAGATATAGCTCTGACTTCACCCACGCTCCTCATCAGTGCTGACCCAGAACCTGAGTCCAAACTTTAGGGTCTCAGGCCTTCACTCCACCTTTGCAGTTCTCAACTGGACACCAGCTCCCAGCAAAGCTGCAGCTGAACCTTCTCTTCTGCAGGGTCAGCTTTCCTTGAAAGCTCTTCTGTCCACCCCCTGCTGAATGGTAAAGACATTCTCCCATTTCTGAGTGCCTGCCACTGTCTGACCTAATGACTCTCAGGTGATAGAACCTGACCATGAAACTTTTGAAACTTCTGGACAGCCCCAGGCTCCAGGGAGCCCCACAATGTTTGGCTACAGGAGCAGCAGCACATCCAAGACTGGCACCACAAGGATGCACTGTACTCCCGGTAAGAAGTCTGCAAGTCCAGCAGAAAGCTACCAAGATGATCAGGGGGCTGGAGCATCTCTCTTATGAGGAGAGGCTGAGAGACTTAGTTTTGTTCAGCCTGGAGAAGAGAAGACTGAGGGGGGATCTCATCAATGCTTATAAAGGTCTGAAGGGTGGGTGTCAGGACGATGGGACGAGGCTCTTTTCAATAGTGCCCAGTGACAGGCCATGGGGCCACGGGCACAAGCTGGAACATGGGAAGTTCCACCTCAATATGAGAAAACACTCCTTCCCTGTGCGGGTGCCAGAGCAGGGGCACAGGCTGCCCAGAGAGGCTGTGGGGTCCCTTCCCTGGAGACATTCACCCCCCGCCTGGACGCGGCCCTGTGCCCCTGCTCTGGGGGTGCCTGCTCACGCAGGGGGTGGGACAGGGTGAGCTCCAGAGGGCCCTTCCAGCCCCCACCATTCTGTGATCCACTTCACCAACGATCAGGAGTTTCAATTATTACTATCTTCCTCTAGCAACAGAAAGCCATTTCACACTACAGTAAGCGCTACTCTGCAAGGACAACTTTGTTTCTTCCTCCCTATAAAAACCCCACTCATTCTTCCCAGGGGCTGGAGTCAAACCAGCCATCACATCAGCTTCCCCTGGGTTGAATGAGCTTTTGTGGCCACCTCACCAACACTACCTGAGCGAGCATGGCGCTGCACACAAAGCCATCCAGAATGAAATGCCCACTGACCTTCACCACTGTACTTGTCCTAACAGTTTACCTGTAGCTCCTCTGCTGTAGAGACATCAAGTCCTGTTAGGTCCTGTATCCTTGTGTTAATGCGAGACACCACAGGGCTTTCATATCCAGACAACCAAGCACTGGGGGGGATGATGATAAAAATTAATAAAATATGGTAGTAATACATAGCAAAGCTAGCAGTACAAGTGTAACATTTGGAATTACTTCGAGTTTGAGGGTTTTTTTGTACTTTTCAAGAACATGGTAGGCTTATCAGAAATACTTCGAGGGCATTACAGGGGCCTGCATTTAATAATCATGTTTTCTGGAAAGAACACTTGCAGCACTGGTTTAAGGAAGCTCTAAAAAACTAACGGCCTTAATTCCCACAGCGGACTACCACATGGCTGAAGAAAATGTTGTAAACAGTGCAGTCTGCTTTCAAACTGTTTTCTAAAACAGGCACAAACTACTTTTCCTCTTACCCATTCCAAACAGCTAATTTAGACCCCACATTTGATGCACATTGAAGCAACACTCGGGAAAGGAACAGGTGAGTTACTTTACTTAGCGTACACAGAGTCTGTGTGATTTTTTAACTCAGCTTTTCCACATGTCATGCACATACAGGCAAGTGCTCTGTAATCTGTCCTTTCATATTACTTACCTGTGCAATGGTCCTAAAAATCATTATGAAACAATTAAATAACACATAAAACTCTTTACCATTTTTCCCTGTTCAACAATTTCTGCCAAAACAGCCTATTACAGATTTGGTATTTAGCACGTTTCAGGTACACAATGGTTTTTAAAGACAAAAAAACCCACCAAACCCAAACACACCCAACTTTTTTTAATATAGATGTGAAAGGCCAGCCTCACAGTTCCAAAGGCATCTTCAAAATGTCTCTCTCCTCCTGTAAATTTGAACTTTTCAGCTAGAAATGCTACATTTTAAATAACTGGCAAATGGGTCAGCAGAGAAAAGTACAAACAGGTAGCGAAGCAGTTCTACATGAGAATTGCTGCCTTCACCCAGACCCAGCATAGCATTTTCTACTCTAAGTGGGTGCTCATTCTTGAAAGCTGCGTGACTGGGAAGAGCAGCTATGTCATCCGGCAGCAGCCACATACCCAGAACAGCAGCGTTTGGCAGAAAAGGGCACAAGCTTAGTATAACTGCAGCTCTGCACACCCCTGCTGGACCCTTACCAGCCACGAACGCATCCAGTTGCTTAGATGGAAACAAACACATTTTTCACCTCTTGACAAGATAAATTTTTTGCTCTTGGGGGGGATCAATTTCATCTACCCACTGTCTTTTCTTTTGGATATTATTGTCTCTTTTTAACCATTCATCGGCTCACATGATGCTTTACTTTTCTTGCTGCTTTACTTCTCCCCTTCTAGCCAATGCACCTTCATTCTATGTGCTCCTCTCTTCCCTCTCTCAGCATGCTCACTACCCTCCCTAGACCTCCTCTCTAGTTACCTTGACAGTCCCCTACTAGTCACTAAAACAGACAAGATGGATGATTTGGGCCCCATGATTTCCCCTTTTTGCACAAAAAGGGAGCCAGCTAGTTCTACCTTTCTTCTAGCATCTGACTCGGCCTTTTGGGCTCATCATGGTTCCTGCTGCTTTTACAAGACTGTTGGATAGAAATACCTATGCCCAGAACCTAGCTGGCAAGTACATCGTAGTTTTAGTTCTACTCAAATGAACTTTCGCATCTATACTAAATTAACGTTGGGTTTTTTTAAATTAAAAAATGTTTAAAAAACGCAAAACCAAACAAAACACATTGCATGGGAGGAACAGTAGCATGACACATGACACAAGGCACTGACACAGGTTACAGAATCTCTAGGAGCTTTTTTTAAATGACATGAACTACAAATAAAAGAAATAAGATTTCTCAAGACAGACTTGCACAAACACGTACCATGATTCATCCATTTCTGAACACTGTTAGTATAAGGAAGTGTTACACTGCAACCTTCTTTGATTTAATGTGGTAGGAGAGCACGAAGACTATTTATATGAAGCATCGCCGCCCCCCCCCAAAAAAAGAGGAAAAAAGGCAGCTACACCCCCACATGCTATGCAGCCACGTTGAACAGGAAACACAGGCAATCCCAACCTCACACTTAATGCACAAGAAAAGCCCCCAACACAGCCATCAGCTTCAAAGCTTAGACTTTAGCTACCTCTGTACAGACTATGCACAAAAGCTGGGGTGGGGATGGGGGACGGGACACACCAACAAAAAAAACACAACCACCACAAACCCCAAAGAAAGAAAAAAAGCAACCATTCTTGCCATATTGGTTATGTAGAATTACAGTGAATGCTTTCAACAGGGAGAATACTACATCCTTTCATGAAGGGGAAAGTACTCTATATGAAAGGTAGAGGAAGCAGGGAACTGAAACCATATTTCAAGTGCCAGCCTGTCTGCTGGTTGCTGAGCAAAACTTAGAGGGAGGCATGTAGTGCTGAATAGTTTCATGTGAGGGGTTACAGCGTAATTTAACCCTCTTAGCATCATGAAATCTGTTTCCAAGAGGGCAGAGAGCTCAGGAGGGCCTGCAGCACCCTGTACCGATTATCCAGCATCAGGAGGTCTCCATGCCTGCTGCATTTAGGATGCACAGCAAGTACCTTCTGACATTACTGCAGGCTTTGCCTAGCACCCTTCACTGAATGTAACAATCTGTCCCACATCATCCTCTCTCGTGGCTACTCTCAGCCTTGGTCCTCTGCTGCCATCAAAGGAAGCACGCTCAAGACCATTTATAGCAGGTATGTATTCCTTTATGCAAAGGAATCTTTTTTTCCTGCTCTTGTCCATCAAAAAAAGACTCCCTCACCAGTGTCATATGTGATGCGGAATTAACAACCTTAAACTGTGCTCAGCAAACTTTTTTCTTTTAATATATGCATAGGCCAAGGTTCAGCGTGAGTCTGTAAATGCATACAGCTCTATTCTTCAACATACATTTGTTAAGCTAAGTTGCTCATCTGACAAGTTACCTTGCATGAACAGCATTCTGTCATATTTTTTTACCAGCTGACACCTCTGAGTCCACTACAGGCAGAAAACTTCATCACAAGAGGGACAAGCTTATTTCTGGGAAGTCATAAGCATGACCCTTTAAGACGTGGGTTATTTTACTTGCAGCAGGATTCGATATTTCCTTAATAACTACCACCCCAAAGCCCAAAATTCCCTGATTACAAAGGCATTTTGGTGCCCTGCTTGGCTTTGTAAAAAGACACCCAGGAACTACTATGTTATAGAAATTGAAAGAATTTCAGTATGCTGAATTCCTGCTGGGGGATTGATTTTTCGTCTTCCTCACACCGAGATCTGGCTTTTAACAACTTTTTATATTAACTGCAAACAGCTAGCAGGAATTACAGTTACTCCTCCCTCTTAGAATTCTGTATCAGGTATCTTAGATTTTTTTTAATAGCACAATACTTATATGCAGAAACAATTTTAGAATAAGCAGTATATTAGGAAACCAAAACAGACAACTGTCCAGAGCAACATGATATACAAGGACTTATACGCCCAAAAGCTCATCTCCTCCAACTGCACCAGTCGGTCCGACGGCTACGTCCTTAGTCCCAGCAATGCCAGCACTGCACCAGCTGATTTCAATGCTGTTTTTGTTACAGTCATCGGTCACACGAAATACTGGCACTTCTGTTTAAAAACTTTCTAAAATGTACTGAGTATGTAAAAAAGTACTAGTAGAGACGCAACAGGGAGTGAATGAAAGCACAGATTGGTATTTCTGAAGTTGAAACTTCATTTGCTACAAGCTCTGACTGGCTGCTGGGAGGAGAGAGAAAAAAAAGCAGCTTCTTTAAAAGCAGTGTGAGGGTGGCTGAGTTTATTCTGGTACCGCACACAGCACAGCTTGATGGTGCTCCTCGTTCTGCTGGCAGAGTGCCCCCTTTTATACGGCCTGCCACGTACTGCACAGCAAACAGTAGTCCTCTGAGAGGAATGCTGTAATTTAGAAGTGCATTTGCTAGGAAAGAATGTTTGAAGGGGGAAAGCAGTCATCTATTAAAAAAATAAAGCAAGCATTTTTTGGTTTTCAGGCACAATGATTCATCTGGAATCCAAACCAGCTCTAACAGAAAGATGTTTCTAGCAGTGGTTCTGCAAGAGAAGTTCAGTGATCCAGCATTAATAACATGATCCTTCTAAAGTAGCCTGGCTTGGGGTTTTTGGGGGTGGCTTTTACCTCCTCCTATAGCTTTAGGTGCCAAGTTCTCTTCTGAAGTATATACATCCTAAACAATCTGCCCATAGAGGAATGCAAAGGCAAAGAGAAGCATGAAAAGGGAAGGCCCCCTCCACCCTCAAGTCCATTCCTACCCTCAAAAAATTGTCTACGCTAACCTCACAATGTGCTGTACCCCATTTACTTGTAGGTTTTTTTGCCATTCTAATTCCAGTTGCCAGTGAGATACGGAATTAAACATCTTAGCTCAGTAAAATGTGATTTAATTCTGAGTTCCTTGGGCATGTTGCAAGGAAGTCCTGGAGCCCCACCTTTTTGACCACCAGGGTCTCAATTCAACACATACTAGACTTGAGGCTCTATTTAGTCCGGGCTTGTGGCACACCACACCAAGGAGGCAGCAGCACTTCACAGGCAACAGCTGCCCTTATATTTTTTTCACAAAGTCCCTAGGCAAGGTACAGCACATGGTTAATTCCAGATTAAAGCCCTAGGAGTTATTTTGTCACATCATAAAGCCAATAACAAGGTGATGGCAAACAGGATCTGGCTGCACCACCAGCCGCACACATTCATGAGGGAATTGGCTTTTCATGATGGGTGTTGTCTAGCACTATTTTTTCCTGACTGCGGCATCTGTGATGGTCTCAAGGCATAATACTTCCCACTAATTAAAAAAATCAAAACTCTGAATAAAAAGTTATTTTACTAAGGATCATCTATATAAATAGATGCATAACTGGCCCCTCAATTTCAATTAGCAATCCGGTCACCTTCTTTAATTGCTATTAGCAGCACGTTAGGTTTGTCACAAACTGCAGGATACATTAAAACAGATCAACAAGTTTCCTCAGTGAATGTCCCAGCCTGGTCTGTGTCACAGGGGACAAATCCCTGGACTGAATAAATTCTCTCTTTAAAATATGCAGTCACAGATAACCAAGATAGGACACGGACAGACTTTAAATCAAAAACAAAAAACATAAAAACTAAATGCAACACATGTCCAATAGGAAGAGGTACATTCCTAACATCATTCTGGAGGGGGTCTGTGGAGGTAGTTTAAGGAGCAACCACGTAAGAACTCACCAGACAGTTTCCAAAGGACTCCTGCTACCTGCATGTGCTCTGATGAGTAAGCAGACCTGCACGCCGCCAAAGGTGCAAGGTGGTTTTCAATGTATAGTTTTCAGCTTGCTACTACTTGCAATAAGTGTGGCTTTAAGGGTCAGACTTTAGTTACATTGGTTTTCTAGTTTCCGTGAGAGCTATATTCATTCCTGAGATCAACCAACTTCTTGTGATCCAGTATTTTGAAGCACTTCCATCTTTTTAAAGACATTCATAGCTAAATAAAAACTTTTAAGCTACTAGCCATTCTACTTTCAGGTTTTTTGTTCAAATAAGCTGAAAGAACACTCGTTTTCTATTAAAGCAGCAACTACTTTCAATCATTTAAACAAAGAAATTCTTTATAATTATGGACTAGCTTGAATTTGCACTGTTCCTGTGAATAACAGCAGCTCATCAGTGCCTAGTTGTAAGCACCAAGTATCAACTCCCAAAGCTTAGTGGTATAGGCGAGCTACACAGGCAGCCTTTTCTGCTCCTTGTTAGTGTAAGCAGAACCCCACATGATGTGAACATTTTAGTGTGTTAGTTGCATTAGACAAGCCATGCGAAGCCAAAGAGGGCACTTCTGTCTTGGCTACCACTGACATATAGAACTATTTTCTATTTCAGCAGACTGCTTGCTTTGTTATACAACAGCTCGCCTTGTTTTAGGCCATTCTCTTTCTTCTAAAGAGATACTAAGAACGTAAATGTTACACAAAAATCCTTACTTGCCCCACATTTAGAGACAAAGCAGTACAGCCCCAGAACAGACTTCCTCAGACTGGGTATACCTGTGGAAGACGTTCCCCTTACCTCTTAGAGACTCTGTAATGTGCTGTGGTCAGTTTCCCAGTCTCAGGGTCATGAACAGTAGCACGGCTCAGCTACAAAAAGAGAAAGGACAAGGGCTTACCCACCTAGTAGGCTGCTTTTTTGCCAAGCCACAGGTGTTTGCAAGGGTTCCGATTGGTCTGGATGGTATGCAATGCTCTTAAATTAGCAATATTAGAAGGGCAACAGAAGCTGTAGCTGCCATGTCCAAATGAAAACAAATTGGTTGGAAAAATTTGGTTAGATTGTCCTTTCACTTTTTTCCTCCTTTTTTTCTTTTTCCTTTTTTTTTTGTTTTAAACTAGTGACTTTCTGCAAATAATTTATGATGCTGAGTTTCACAGACAATTCCTCTTCACCCAGAAGTTCAACTCCTTTCAGAATTTCAGCTTAACACTGATGGAATCCATGGCCAATCTGTAATCACCACTACTAAAACTGGGGGACAAGGGGGCGGGCAGGCAGCAGGTGGTTTCTTTTAGAGCCAGCCAATTTTGAAAAACATTGGCTAAATTAAAGACTTGTAGTACTTAACAGACAAGCTGGAAAAAAACCCTGAGCCCAGTGAAAGAGAGCTTTTTTCGCTCATTCTGCCAGATTTGTGTTAGCAGGAGGTAAGAGCCCAGGCAGGAGCACGAGATGATCTCAATGGAATGCTGCGTGAGTAACAAATATGTGTTTTCCATGCCACTCCAGCTGTCATGCACAGGAAGGACTTGAAACATCTCTTACACACATAAAGGCACTTCAAGTGGTCTTCTAGGTTTTACAAGGAAAGGGAGAACAATTTTTGGTTGGTGAGAAGAGGAAGGAGAAGGGAATATTTTAAAAAAAGTCTAGATTCTACTGAAGGTTTTGTAGCATCACAAATTCTTTTACACCGATTGTAGAGACCTGCTTCTTGTACAGATCATCGTTTTAGAACACGCACCGAGAAGGTGACCAACAAAATGAAAAGAAGCCATCAAAATACACCCCCAGAACTTCTAGCTGAAGGGAAAGACTGAGAAACTCAGCAGTAACAGCCTGTTACAGATCTGCATGTACTAAAGCGGTGGGCTACAAGGCCAAAGTTGTCTTTTTAGACCACCTCTTTTTTCCCCATAATGAGCAGAATCTACACACTCATTACAGGCCCAAAACATCTGGCATAGAGCTCTCTTACCTTTTGCTAATTCTGTAATGTGCCGTCTCCAAGGCTCCTGTTATGGGGTTTGAAATGGTGGCTCGCCTCAGCTGTGAAGCGAACCATCAGAATAGTTGCATTACAAAGCACATACTGCATCACAGCAATCCGACCATTCAGAAGCCTAAGGGGAAATGTCACGCAAGCTGCCACGCAAGCCACCCGGTCACCTTTTGCTGTGGTTTTTCTTTTATGGAGGGAGTGGAATCGGATAAAGCAGTGATGGGGAAAGAGGGGGAGTCTCCAGTTTCACTAAAAGAGTTTTTTAGGGTTTGTTTTTCTTTTGTGGTTTGTTTCTTTTTTTAAAAAAACAGAGCATTAGAGAAGATCAAGTTTTCCAGGAAGTAAAGTTTCCATTTCTGTAGCAAGAAGAACAGTCATCCAAATAAAGTAAACTAGAAGTTTTCGTTTCCTTTGTATTGCAACAACTGCTAGAAGCAGTAAAGTATTATGGCACATGTATAATTGGTCCTTTGTTAGCACTTGTCCTGTGCACATGAGATGAGTTTTGCAGTTAAATTGAATCCAGGCAATATTGCGATCTTGTATAAGCAAAAGATGAATAAAACCCTATCCTTCTGATTCTGTCTGTACCAAAAGCACCACTCAAGTCAACTCTTTTACCACTGTCACTGCTAACAAACTAATTGCTTAGTCCATGGACACATTTACACTGTATTCCCCATGTTACATGGAGTGAGAACTCTTGTTTCAAGGCCTTCCTTTCCCTCCACTGCAATCCATTTACTTGATGCCATCCCATATACGTCAGTACTCCAAGAACTTTCTCTACACCCTTTAACTTTCTTTATGTATTATCTGACACTCTCCATCATTCATAACTGGAAATGTTGGGTTGCAGAGCCCAAGTTCTGCAAGAGGCACAAAATGGCACACCAAGTCCAAACAATTATAAGTATTTTTCTATTCTTAAAATAAACTAAGTAAATCAAGGCCTTTCCACAGCTACTAACAAGAAAAGGTACTGGGAGCTCTTCATATGCTGCCTCTCCTCTCATCCCATGCAGACATGTAAGAATCAAGGTACAAACTCTGATTCCAGCGAGACTCCCAAAGCCGAATAGTAAGGCTTCCTTACTCCTGCTGGCTTATGCCACCAGAGCATCAGAAGGCTAGGCACAGAACAGATAGCACTGTCTTCCAAGAAGCAGCGTCCCGAGCATCAGGAAGGAGATGACCTTTCAGTCTCAAAACACACAATCCTCTTGCTACGCTCGTTACTGAACCCTGCAAGGCCTCGGCCGTAGGAAATACATGAGATGCTAATGGCACACGGATGCTTCTACATTAATAAGCTACATGAATCTGCAAGTCTTTACCACGAGCCAAATATTTGATAGGAAGACAATTATCTCAGCAAGTTTAAAAGTTAAAATAGCAACATTTCAGAGATCCATATAAATAAGTGCTAAGGCTTATTTCTACTCCATAAAGAAGTGATTTGGTCATATTCCACAGACATAATGCCAGAACTTCTGCAGCAGCCACAGGGCTTAATCATCAACAGTCAATCATGGCTCTGATTTTTAGACCTGCAGCAAGGCTGCCTGACAGGAGAGCAGGAAGAGATATTTTACAGGTAAGTGAAGAGAATTGCTTGTACTTCCTGCTTTTACAGTTCAGAACGTTATCTCAGAAATACAACGCATCAGCCTTCAGGAAGCTTTAAAATCGCTACCTAGTACCCAGCGCAGTGGCCAAGGACAGCCTCATCCTCAATGCACCCATGTATAACCCACAGTTGGCTTACTGTGCAGCAGACCAAGACAACCGTTTGTCCTATACTTAATGCACTTATCCCCCAGTCTCTATTTGCTCAGCCCTCTCTGGATGAAAAGCCATTTAGGCCTAAAACAAAGCAAAAAAGCATGAAAATTCTATTTCCACAAGTTCAAATCTTATTTTAGAAGTAAATGGTAATTGATGGAAAAATAAAGCAGTTTCACTAACTACACCTTCAATGCACATCTTGAGATGCAGACTTGCACCAACTGGGCACAGAAGGCAATTCCATCGGGTTGCTGTTTGCCTTGGACACCCCTGTTTACTCTGACAGTTGAGCTGCCCTGCATTACTCTGTGTTCAGAAACAAGAAGGTTGGAATCCAGTTTCTGAAATAGGATGTGATGAGCTGGCATTGTCAATAAGAAGCTGAGTACCACTGATTAAGTACTGCCCTCTTAAAACTCTTTCATCTGCAGGCAACTTCAAGGCCTGGGAGACAGAAGTCAGTTTTATAATGAACAGAGAATGCAACCATTCATTCTTGTCTGTAAGACAACAATGTGGAATTCCAGGACCAGAGGAATGACTGCCTTTCCCTAGACGGCACTCTTCTCCGTGTCACAACTTTGACAAATACAGACTTAAAGAAAAAAACAAAACAGAAAACCAGACAAAAACCAGATGACAGGTATGCTTCAAGGCAACCTAGCTGCAGTACATTTGTTTTCTGTTGGACAACATTCCCCTTATCTGAAACAGCATGCACCAAAACTGTGTTGGCCAGAGGAGTCTGGCAATCCTGCACTGCTGTCACCTGGCTCTCTTAATTACACAGAACTTACAGCTGTCTCCTTCAAAGAATGTGTCACCAAGAGCTACATGGTGAGAAAAGCAACGTGTGAGCACACTGCACACACATCTGCATTCAAGAGGAGACAGAATCGCACACGTTCACACAGAAAACTACACAGGAAATTTAATATTCCAAAAGACGAAGTGTAAGGCATTTACCCTTGGCTTTGCTAGTTCTTTCACAGTCTCGATCTCTTCATCGGAGATGATGTCAAGGAAGCGAACAATCCGAGGTTTGTCCCACTCGTCTTCCTGCTTGACAGGGCCCAGAATGTATCTAGGATTCCTGTTTCCGTCATAATAGCGGCAGAAGAGTCTTTTTTGTCTCCGAGGAGTCTGAAAGCAAGGCGGAGCAAGAGATAATCAGAGAACTTCCATATGACATTAATATCTCTAAGAAAGAGAAGACGTCCTGAGAACAAGAGATGGGAATGATTCACCTTCACTACCTTAATGTGATGTTACAATTTAGAGCGATGCTTTAAGTTTGAGGAATTAGTACGTTCAGCACATTAATGTTACTCTGTAATACTGCAACAAGCAGTACTTTACACGGTCCTGTTAAAAATAATTTTATCACAAAACCCACCCTCATTCAATTCCATATGTAAACCTAGGCTTCCCGCATCCTTGTTCAATTAATTACGTAGCACATCCAAGTTAGTCAGCAGCACCTGTGGCGGTATTACTTTGCCTACTGGACAGCACGAAATGGGGAAGAAATCCAACACATGCTAATCCTCAGTTCTACACACTCAGCCAACTGCTGTAACAACTTCCTTGCTTTCACACCACAAATTCTTGACATTGTTTTGTTACGGTCAGTTACATACATTTGAAAACAGTCTACTCCACTTTACCATTTTGAGACCCTCCCCACGGCACAGCATTTCGTACTTCCTTCTCTCGGGCAGGTAATCCTTTTTCTTAACCTCTGTTTCCTTCTCCATCTGGTCTTCTGAATCCGTACTGGACTTATTTGCTTCTTTTTCTTTAGCCATGATATATTCAAAATATTTCATGTTCCCATTTGCTCTTTGGTGTTCAGGATCTATTTGCAAAAAAAGAGAATTATCACTGGCAAGTTTCCAACCTGTGAGGAAGTATCCAGAGAGAGAATGAAAAAAACCCACACACACCAAAACCAACAACACCAAACCCCCAATCAACAAAACCACCCCACCAAAACACACAGATGCACACTACTGCTCCTCCAACAGAAATCAGGAGCATCTATACTCTGGTTTGAGAGCATTCACAGGACAGCTAAAACTCCAAGCTAAACTGGAAGCGACATTAGTCTGCAGCACGCACATATCCTTACTCATCTGAAGGAAAACACACAAGGAGCTTTCAGAGCTAAGCTCAACTCATTCACAGTTAAGAAAGTGCTTACTGTGAGGCCAGGATCCTCAGCAGGCACAGGGGTCCAAGCATTAAAAGCGTTTGTCTATTCCAGCCAATCTCACCAGAGAGGCAGACACAAGGGAATGGTAAAGGGAGAGAGCTGGGAGAGCATAACTGGCTTTAAACCTTAAAACCTCCATGGTGGGAATTAAGATTTCTGGTGACAAAGCTTTTAATAACCTTCACTAAACCTACAGAATTTGCTTCAGTTCATTAAGAAATGGTTCTCGCTAAACCTTTGCTATATTAGGTTTAGTTCTGAACTTCCCATGGCATCCTTTACAGAGTCAATCAGTGGAATATTTACAGAAGCATAAATACTTTTCATATTTCATAAATAGACAGAATCTTAGCTCCCTGTATTGCAATCTGTATTTCTTATTTTCCCAATATTTTAATATCAAGTACGCTTAATTTGCCTTTAAATAATCTGCAGAGATTTTGGTATCACCAAGTCAGTTTCAATTTCATTAATTTTCTTCTTGTCTATACCTAATGGGAAGTAATCTCAACACAGGAAAGGAAGATGTAGTAAGAGGACCAATTTCAGGAAGTAATGACTAAGGCAGGTAAGAGGTTACAAGCCAGAGACAGGAGGCAGAAAATACTTTGACAGAAAGAAGCAGCCCTTAACCATGACACTTTCCAACATAGCAGTTGAGACTGTAATTGTCCATCTAAAAACACAGTAGCACAATATGATTTATGATAATACAAGTCTCATTTTACTGAAAACTACACATCAAAATGTTAACGGTAATATCAGTAACAATCAATTTTAAAAACCCATATACATGTCAGAATGCAGGCAAGACTACACTCGGTGCAAATGCATAGCTAGCACCTGCTCGAACACAGTGAGACTGTGGTGAGCTGCAGATCTCTCACATACCCAGTTCCAGAAGGCGTTTGGTGAGTGTCATGGCTTTGCCCAGATCCCCCTGCTGATACACAGCATAACTCAGGTAGTCCAGAATGTAGACTTTATCTGCCGAAGACACTTCTCCCTCATCCAGCTGTTTCAGAGCTTGTTCCATCCAGAGCTCAGTGTGGTAGTAATCAGCTTCAGTGTAGGCAATCTTTCCCAGCTCAAAGCAATCTTCAGCTGTTAAAAAGGATTTGTGCTTCACACCTGTGTTTAAAAGAAAACAAACCACAAACAGAGTTGACAGAGAATTCCAACCAGTCTTCAAAGTAACATTCCATTATTTCTTACTCTTCACAGAACAGTTTATTTCTGTTCTTCAGCCTCTCCCTTCTGTGGTGTCTATTTGTTGAAGATTCAGTTTAAGTATCTAAAGCCTGTAAACCCTTGGCAGTACACACAAGCGGTTAGATGCAGTTTTCCACTGCCAGAACACCAACAACTAGCTAAATGTCTTTACCATTAGTGGAAAATAAAATAAAATAAACCTTCCTTCTTCAAAACCTCAAAGACTTTGAGCAAGAGCAATAGTAAGCCAGATACGAAGTTTCAGAAATCTGTTTTCAAAGACACTGCATTATCGCTTTCAAAATGTTACTGAAGCACATCTTGTTAGCGACAATTTAGTGGGGGAGGAAAAAGAAAACAGTCAGTCAGTAAATTCCCAGCTGCTCAAGATTTTTTTGAAGTCATTTTTAGAAACATCTGAAGAGACCTCCAAAAGATTAAAGCAGTAGTAAGCAAATTACAGACTCCTATTTTTGCCACTAAATTAAGGCCCAATGAAAAACCAAATTTAATCTTGTAAAAAGGAAACAGGACTGCCAGTTTTACGGTCAAAATTATATTCCCAATTCATCTTAATACATCCTGAATTTCTAATAGCAGCTCCCACAGCTGGGTTCAAAAGGGAATTCTTCTTCTGTTGAAGGCATGCCTTAGGAGATTAAATAGCTGAAGAGACAGTCCATGAATTGCAGTATCCCGCAGAAAAACTTCATTTCTGCTCACTAATTAAACCCCTTATAGTCCATCCTGCGATGGCCAGTGATTTTGGTTTTCTGAGCCTGAAGCTGCAAACTAAAAATCACACAAAGATTAGGGAATTGGATGCAGTGGCGGTGGAGTGCTCTCAGACAGAGAGATCCTCTGGAATGGGTAACAGGTGTCAGGGCCACAGCCTGGTACATTTAGGAGCAATGCAACATCCACAAGTGAAGAGGCAACTCTTAAACAGGGTGTTTAAGACAATCAAATAGGGTTGATAGTTGATAAAGAAACAGCACAGCCTCTAATGCAGGAAATAAAAGTAATAAGCACTATGACAGTAGTTAAGATTCTGATCAAAACTTGGCAACCTGGCCAAACAGAAACTCCCTGGGAAGGGAGCCAAGGAGCACAAACAAGTGACTGCATGGGATGTTCCTCTCTGGACCTCTGAAGAGACCAACCTATTTCCTTGTATACTCCAGAAGTTTCAGGTTCTGCAATTACACTCTATTACACACAGTCTGGACAGCTTATTCTTTCAAAAGAAGCAATAAACTACAGTCCACCCAAAGCACTTGTCTTGTATTTTTGTGCTGTTTTAAGAAAACAATAATGAACTGCTTATTGCATTAGAACAAATCTGTAGGTCTTTGAGACAGTCTTGAACAAAACCCAAAAACGAGGTTATACATCATAACATATAAAGCCAATTACCCTTAATTTTATTAGGCATCCGACCACAATGAGTGCTTGCAAAAACACAGATGGATTGTACAGAGTTGATTTTTTGCCACTTGGCACAGTACTATTTTCCAACAGAGGAAACAAGGAACACTCAGCAGAGAAAAATTCTTCTAACAAGACAGAAGTGTCTCTTCTCCTGCATATAAACCTGTTAAAGATCACCTCAGGTAATGCCACATAAGCTCAAGCCTGCGTATGTGCACTGTCTTTTGTTTATACACTCCATGAAGTTTATGCTCAAAGAAACTTCAGTCGCTCCCAATCCGAAAGGTCCACCTTATCCATGAGAGGGAAAGGGACAATACATGATAGAACTGTTTTGTTGAAGTGCATTATAATGCGCAATAAAAATAGGTGTCTGCCAGTACATGACTACTTCAACACAAGGAAAATCCTCTCCCAGGCAAGATTTTATTGCTAATGATTTTTTATTAAAAACTATTACCACTATGTGACCTTACCATAACCAGGAAATGCAGACTTCAACTAAAAAGAAATTTTCAAGTTCTAGCACAGGCAGAAAACCAACATGTGAGTAGAGTGAGGAGAATGACAGGACAAAGGAGAGTCTCAGTTCAGAAAGAAACTTGCATTGTGTGCAGTGTGTTTTACCCACACGCACTCAGGCAGCATGCTGGCAGAAGAAAGCCCACCGGGCAGGGAAGCACAGTGGATGCAGTTTCCAACAGAACCATCACAGCAACAGACCCAACAACATGCCAGAGCAGGTCAGCTCTTCCTGGGTTCCTCTTCACCAGCACAGCCTGAAGCAACAGGTGGTTCTCTCTTGAGGCATGGCAGAATTAACACTGACACCTACACCAACCTATAGTCAACAACCCAAATCACGCCACTGTTCATAAATTATTAGTTACCTCAAATATATTCCTATTGTTACCTTCACACTTCAGAGTTAAACAAGACAGAACAGAGTCAAACAATTTGTAATCAAGACATTTAGTAAAAGTTCACAGCGCCTTCTGATAATAACACCAATGACTTACCTGGAAGATTCCCTCTTGAGAGGGTGTCTGTATCCAAATTATACGTGTCTTGAAGCCGCAACAGGGCTTTTGCTGCACCAGTCTGATCTTCATCATTTGGGAAAAACTGCCGCTGGATAGTCATGTTGGAGATAAAGCCTGGGAAGACAGGGAAACATTTTGCCTCCTTTGTCCCAGGAATGCTACAAACTATGCAGGAAGTTTTCCCCTCGCTACTCCAGGGAAAGCTAGCATTTCAGGAAAGGCCATTAAGTCAGGAAGAGCTATAAGCCCTGCAGAGCACGAGTGAACACCACAAGTTTGTTTCTGAAGGACAGGAGCACTCCTTTGGTTTCACACAGAAACTATTTTTGTCTGAAGAGGGTAAAATAAAGTTACACAGAACAAAAAGATCACCCCAACATGGAGGACGTTACAGATAATATATTGGTAGTTTTTGCAACCAGTCCACTCAATCAGCCTTCCATTTAGTAACATAGAATTTAAAAATAATTTAGAAAGGAAAACAATAGTGCTAGGAATAGCAGTGTAAAGATTAAGGCTGGTCAATAAAAAGCTTAAAACCAAAACCACTGATGTCTAACTGCAAACAGCTTTTGACCAGACTTTATGCAACTAAGCAGCCACTATGAACCTAGCTGCTTTCTGCGGAAACTTGAGAAACACAGAAAGTTGAAAAGGTTTCTCAAGATCCACCTTCACACAACTCTGAATGGAACTCATGGCACATGTTGAAAACTTAGCATTTCAAGTTGTTCTATTTTTTTGTGACAAGAAAGCAAAGGAACAATAAAAAAGGAAAACTTGGGGGCTTTTTAAAGAAGCACCAGGGTGATGTTTATGGAACAGAAGACAACAAGGTTCCATAAAGTAAAAAAATAATTCTCTCTAGGAACTGTTCCCTAGTCATTAGCGTTGCACATAATCGTCTCCCCCATTATGAAAGGTTCCTACTCCTCTCTGGTGAACACACACAACCACTGCTACTGACAGTACTTGAAAGGTGCTCCTGTAGAGCTAGTGCATTATCCTCTCTTCAGTAGGAGAGCTGATGCTATTTTCCCACTTCTGCACAGTCAAGAGGCTCATGGGCTGCTTGCACTGATGGGGGAAACTGAACTCCAGAAAGCCAGGAGGGCAGCCGCAGCATCCTGGTACATGCAGTCACCAAAAGGAACAGCATCAGTGTCTGCCACAAGGACCCCAGTTTGAACAAACTGACAGCCTGGCATTTTCAGAAAAGTAACTTATCTACTCAACGAACTCTTTCATCCCAGAAGCACAACAAGCTTTACGGTGTTAACTAAGGACAGTGCCAATATAATGTTTGTTATGCTCATCTAATATCCACCAGTAGAAAACTAAGCAGTGTGACCCAAAACCAGACAAAACACAGCTACAAAACCATCCAAAAAATAATGAACTGGCCAAATTTGACATTTTTGCCACACTTTAGTAGTCCTTTTTAACTGCTAATTTAGTTCAGACCTGCTAACACTATCAGTTTATGGAAAGGTATTGCTGATTTAAAAAGATACCATACCCTTTCATTCCGTTCTATCCTTTCTTTTACTACACTATGCTTCCCCCAATGTTTTCCTTTTTCCTGACAATTTTCTTGGAACAAAACAGTCCACTTTTTATTTTGTCTTCCCCGCCCCTTAAGAAGTAGGGCTTAAGATGCACTGGTCCAGATTTCTGGCTAGCAGGTGAAGACCCTTTTCTGTTGGCATATTCAGTCCCTCACAGCAACAAGCAGGAAGCTGAACGTGCTGAATCCTTACCTGAGACTAACCCCGGGTCTTTTTGGAAAGTTCTGCTTTTTTATCATTTCTTACTACAGACCTACACCTAGTATTAGTTGTTGAGACAGATTCTAACAGGTCAAATGTAATTGTCTTGGCTTCCTTGCTGCCAAAAGTCTCTTTCGCAGTCAACTATTTTGTGTCCTGTTCCCTACTGAAGAGCTTCAACTCTTGCAGAGGAAAAGAGGCAGCAAAGTGTTCACTGCACTAATTCAGAGCAGTTCCACAAAGGCTCAGACTCTGCCAACACTCAGGTTTCCAACCATCCCACCTTACCAATGCTGGGCATATCAGCAGCAACAGCACCTGACCACATTCAAAGACGTCTTGCACTCTGAAGAGTTTTGTTCCCTTTTTTCTGTTCAGTGGAGTCACACTTAGATATGAAATTTCCTAAAATACTGGTTTGCCAGTGGGAGAGTACATGAAGCAAGGTTTAAAGTATCCAAGGAGATTCAGCTTAAACATCACAGTTTTCATCAATTTTTGTAAAGCTCAAATTATTGCACACTGACAGCGGAGTGGAAGGGTTTTGAGGATTTTTTTTTTTAATAAAAGCACCTCAAAAGCAGACTTACAAATCTAATTCAAACCATGACATATGAAAGACAGAGTCAAATAAATACAATTACAATGTGATCCTTGTTGTTCCTACAGGCACACTTACCATCTGACATGTCCTTCAGAACCAGGCTCTCCAGCTCACCCCACTCTGTGTTAAGCCGTTTCATCAACTTAAATGCATTTACAGGATGTCCCAAAAACCCCTCTGGGTCTTTTGTAGCAGTATCTGTCAGCTGATCCAATTTCTCTGCCCATCTGTAGTAAAAATACACATTCATTGAAGTCTCTTGTCGAAGTCTGCCAATGCACTATACAACTCATTTCAAGCTCTCAAAGATCTTTGCTAACAAAAAAAACCACCCCAACATAAATTGCAAGCTTTTACATTATCTATACAGAAAGCTCTCCTAGAAGGAACAAAAAAGGCCCCCCCACAGTCTTATTCCTCAGCTGCAGCCTAAATCTTATGTTCCTCTTGCAGTCTTTGTTGGAACACTGCTGAACTCCTTCCTAGAAATACCAAACGCAGCATGCCAGCAGTTCCATTATGAGTTTTCATGCAGGACTAATCAAAAACAAAGCTTTACCCGAATTTTTGATCTTTTATTTTTCCATTTCCATATGATAAGCCCCCTTCCTCCCACCACAAAACTGCCTTCCATACTCTAAGCTTGTATGAAGAAACACATAGTTCTCATGCTCTCAAATGAGGAGTCTAGATCAGTGTTCTGGTGCTACAGTTCTGACTCCACACACCCCTCTAATGCTGTCAATGACATAAGCCATTCACAACTCCAGCGCACTCTGAAACAAGCAAATCTTTCAACAATTACTGTCGTTCATCTATCGTTTTAATGGAAACATCCAAGGAGTCTGCTCCAGTCTCAAGTCAGCAAGCACATCAGTCATGCTATAAGCACCAGCGCTATGCTACTGCACGTCCGTAAGACAACCAAACTTCCCCTCTCTATCCAAAACAATGCACATCTAGAACACAGACATGCAACAACACCCTCAAAACAGGACAAATTCATGTTACAAAAGCCACACCCCCCAGAGGATATCAAACATCCACACCAACATAAAGCAAATACAAAATCCGTAGCCTGGAGGGAACACTGTACCCCAGCCAGCATTCAGCTTGTTCCAGAATTTGGTACTCCTGAATTGTTTGCTTGCTCCACCTGAGACAGGTAGACATTTACAACTGTTAAAGGTTCTGCTGTTCCCACACTGCCTTTAGTCATTTTCCTATGCTCTGACAGCCCCTGCCTGGGTTCTTGCCAGTAGCAAAGCAACTGATGGGGTTCCCTCCCAAACAGAGTGCCCAAAGCGATCCTGTGGACCAACTCCAGCTTCTAGCAAGCTGAAGATAGAAGAAACCAGTTTCAACAAATTGTGGATTCACATTGCACAGGGTCAAATCCGTCATACATTTCCCACTGCACGACTATCAAACCTAATGGGTAGCTGAAAGCCACTGCAACTATGAGCCACAACCACAAGGCCATGATTTCTTTCAAGTAGTTTCTGTTTCATAAAAGCCTCCACCGCAAGCCACCCACAAGGTGTGAGCCATCCTCCGCATTTCAGTGAATTACTAACTTTTACCAAGGTTAAGTCAACACCAGCTATGGATATCCTCTAGCCAAAGTGCAGAGCCCAACAAACTCAGGTGATGCCAACATTTTCCCAGGTTCTTCTCTCTTTCTGCAACAGTTATTTTAACTTTTCTGATCTGACAGCAGGCACCTTTAATATAACAAGAGCAGAGCTGCAATGCTTACATGATAAGCCGCATCTACACATTTTTGGATGTCCAATTGGCATGCTGCCATCTTAATTTGTAGCTGTAAAGAATGTACTTATAACATTCCAAACCTGTGAGCAATTCCAACTCTGTATTTTAAGTGATACAAATAAATTCAGTCTGACAGAAGTATCTTTATTCCTTGATGGCAGACCGTAGAACACAAAGGCTAAAATAAAATTCATGCAGCTATCTAAAAACTGTTTAAACACCCTCATGGCAGATTTATAGACATTTTTGAAAGTCAGGAAACCATCCTGTTCAGTGATACAAAAATTTTTATTTCTAGCTCTGATAAAATCTGACATATTGAGCTCTGTCCTCACACGTATAGAGCAGAGCAACATAGTAGTAGCAATAGTTAGGTTGCAAAGAAATCTTATTTTGCTTATTTTACTTTTAAATCTACATATAGCATGTAGAAAGAGACCCTGCTTTTGTAGTGGGTTATTAGTATTCCATGGTTAGCCACTCAGGAGAGACGGCCACACTTTTACATCTAGTGTATCATTCCAATTCTTGTAATGCTCATTTGAACACTTCTTGAGTTTTAGTTTCAGCTAAGCAGACTGTCATTCAAAGAACTACATTCCCTTGGGAGTTAGGTCCTAAAGTGAAGGTATCGTACAGAAAGTCGGTAGATTAGATTTCATCATTAGAAAGCTGCATAAAAAAACCCCAATGGCTCAGAGATAATAACTTAGGACAAAAACCCAGCAAAAAATGCTAGTTTAAGCTTAGCCTCAGAGGAAGAATTCCACAAATATAATCAGCCTTGGGAAGCACTTTTTACGTAAGACTGAACTCAAATTATTAACTATTAGCATTATGAAACAAGCTGCTTACTTTTTGATCTGTTCCAGCTTGCTTTCTTCTGCCTTGATGTAATCCTTCAGTGACACCACCAGGTCTTTTTCTGTATTAATTAAGTCTGTCATATGACCTAGAAAACAAATTAGTTCAGTTAGTCAAAAAGAAACCCCTGAGAACCAAGAATTGGAGGCATTCTTCCTCTTCAACTTTCTTCCCCAAAGTCCTTCTGCATTTGCTTAAATAATCTTGAAGGGGTATTTGAGTAAGGCTTCTTGCCTATTTTTTTTTCTCTGAAGGAGAAAAATCTCACATTGGACCAAGCTTGTTGCCATGGAAATTAAAGTACTATCACAGATTTATTATTAGAACTAATTTAGGATTCATTTGGAACAGGAAGTAGGTTGCAACAAAGTAATCTTTCATCCAAGCATATATAATGTAGAGCAAATAAAGACAAAGCTACAGAAATATACAAAGATTTCATGTTTGATATACAATACTAATCCAGCGGTTTATCTTTATGATTACTAGCATGACTTCAATGGGTCGTCTAACAGACTCTGTTATTAGTTAATAATTCCTTCATTTCCTGCAAGGAGGCAGCTGAACTGGTTTGTCACAAAGCGATACAGTCCACATATTCAGCTGTGCCACAGGCTGTCAGAACCCAACAGACAATACCCTGCCATACGGGTATCATTATGTACCCTCCACAGCTGTTTTGCTTGCTTCTGCATATGTGCAACGGTCCACACCAAAATTTTGTTTAAAATCCAATACCTATAAGAATACATAACAAATACAAAACCTAGCCTGGGTCAGACTAACTGGACTGACTTAACTCAAAGTATGTTTCTCCCAAAAGAAAAAGTGAATAAGTTTGTAAGAACTACTAGTAAGTGGATTTAGTTCTGTACCAATTAAAGCCTCACACACCATTAACACATTGCAGAATCAGTTTTGAGAGGCATCAATAAATTCTTTCAGCTACACAGCATATACACCACAGCATGCCTCACCAATGGAAGTGAAGAAGTCCGTATGGGCATAAGAAAAAGGCAGCAGAAGTCCAAGGGCTATGGTATACCATATCTTGTTGGATGCCATAGTTCAATAGCTGTCACCTTACCACGTACCTACAAAAGAAACACAAAGGAGGTAAAACATCCCTTTTCACCAGAGAGTTGCATCTACCTTTGAGAGGGGCAGCTTATTCTCTCAGGGCTGCCACTAGTTCCTGAGGCAGCAGAATTTAACTAACAGTTCTACTCTCAATAAGCTTGAGGAGCTCTCATGGAGGACTGACACCATTCTGCAGACTTTCTTATACATTCATCTTGTGTGGTAAGAGAAGAAAGACTAGCTTGGAGACAGAGTCTTCACAAGCACTCTTTATCTTTCCAACATCTAAGACACATTGCAGATAGAGGTGCTTCACAAAAAGTACCAAGAAACCCAAGAGCAAACACTGGAAAAACCCATAACACCAAGTAAAAATATGTATTAAGTTCACCTACCCAATGGAAAAAAGTTTCCTTTGATCAGTCAAAAAGATGCCAGAGAAATCAGTCTAAATCAAAACCCTATACAACCAGCCCACAGAGTAAGTTACTTGCACCCTTCTGCTCTTCAGGTGCCAGAATAGTGAAGCCAGCCTCTGTACCTGGTACAAAAGTTTGCTGTCAGCTGGTTCACGGTTAGTCCTTGGATAAGTCTATAGCAAGCTTACAGGCAGCACTTTCTCCCACAAGCAGCTGCCAAGCTCTCAGCCTTTCAAGATCCCAAACCCTTTTAACAGACTCAGATTTCCTTGCTATTGCATACTTTAAAAGTAATTATGCCATCTTGGAGCTTACAAGATTTACTTTTTTCTGAACATGAAAGCTTAAACTCTCATGTATTGTATCTGCTCCGAAAAATTAAAACAACCACATTACTAACAGAAACTGTTTTACAGCTCTTCCCACACCAAGATAGCTAAAAAAAAAGAAAACAAAAGAAAAAAGAAACATCACAAAGCAAGCGCAGCTACAAAGTTGCTTAGCCTGTTTAGGGAAGAAAGCAATATGCTTTTGATCAAGTTGATAGTATTGTTAGTCAGCAACATAAAACGAGGTGTGCCATTCACACAAGGCGTAAACAAAATCAGGAAAGTGCAAGAGTCACACCCAAAATAAAATCATCCCACCTAGAAGTAGAGGCATTAACAAGAAACATTCCCCTGACTCCAGAGTGCAGGATTTCTTCTCTTATTGCACCTGAAGGGTCAGGAAGCAGTTCCCTCCTTTCCTTTCCACATCTAGCACTACATGAAGAGCAGTACTTGGGTTTAGATTTACTAACTGGGCAAGCACAGTTTCACTGGCACTAACAGGAGCAACAGGAAACTTGTACGAGCCTAGAAAAGCAGCACAATCTCCAATTCTTGTAAATCATCTGAAATATGCATGACCAAAATTGAAGGGCTGAAACATTCTGACACATTCACCAGCAGAAAGTAGGTTGCAAAGTCAAAATCTGGAGGGAAGGCTGGAGCCCTGCTTTTTCCCCAGTCAGGCGCCTCAGTCTCACCAATACTCTAAATGAGGCCTGCTGCCCACAGCAGCATTCCTCACCTCATCACCTGCTCATCCCTTCCACAGGCAGCCAGGCAACCAACTAAATCAGACTATTTCAAACATAACTAATAAACCTCCCCCCAAAAAATGCTCACTTCACCCTGGTTCAGTTTTGATACAGTTTGCTACATAGCCATATAACATCCATGCCAGTACAGAAGGGTATTCTGGAGGCAGGAACCAGCAGCCAAAGACAGCAAAGGAAAGCAAAACTGTTGTTTCTGGTAGCAGCACAGGTTTAATCCATTTGCAAAACTCCAGCCCTAAACACAATGAACAGACATACAACCCTCCAGCCAGCCTGTAACACTTACCTAGTTTTCAGCATAAACAAGGGATCATGTATACACCTGTACCTCCCTCTTCTCTAAGATCAGTCTCATTAAAGAAGGGCTCTAGTTAAGTCATTGCTGTAAATTAATGGGTCACACCTGGAAGCAAGTTTCACTCTTTACTTAAAAGAAACTGTATCCACATGCTCAAGGACACTGATGTGTACTCACACCCCTATTAAAAACACTGCTCAATTAATATTTTGCTCTGCAGAAAGCCACGTACCTCCTGCTCATTCAGCACTCAAGCTAATATATCTGTGAATCAATTACAAAGCACAAACAGTTCTACTACATGATAAATATTTGCTAACATTATCAATACTCAGAATTAATCGACCTATTTGTTTACCGCACTCAGTTAAATACAAGGAAAGCTTCAGAAAGTTTACTTGTTACTATTAATCAATGTGAATCTTTTCTCCAACACAAACAAAACAAGAGCACACCAAAAGGTGATGAAAACAATGTCTCCTCTCCACCCACAGCTCTTGGTGAAAGTCTTCCACCTCACACAATAGAACCATGCCTTAAAGCTTGTTTGAGTAGCATGCATTGGAAACAGTTTTTCCTCTTCTCTAAATGCCTTTATAGCCTGCTCCCATACTGGGCTTACTCCGAACCCAGTTGCAACCCTGTTCCCTCCTCACACCTTCGTAGACACACAGCAGAGTGACCAAGTGGCAACAGTCACAATTTGCACCAAAGGATATTCTAAGTAGGTACAAAGAAAAAGTTTCTCACAGCAGCAGCAGTTAGGCACTAGAAAGCGTTGCCCAGAGAAACTGCATTTCCCATTCTTGGAAGAATTTCAAGACTAAACAGGACCAGCCCGCAGGCAGCCTAACCTAACCTCCAAGCTCACCCAACTTCAAACAGGAGGTTAGGCTCAATGATGCCCAGAGGTCACTTCCAACTTCATTTTTCTTTCCTTTCGCAGTCTCCGGATTTTCTGTCATTTGCAAGGACTCAGACTCCCGTAATAGCTTTCAGGCACTCAAGATTACTTCCCTCCCAGACAGAATTCAGAGAGCTGGAAACCGAGCCCAAGGCAGCAGCCAGCCCAGCTTTCACTGCCCTTGCAGCAGTTGCTAAGTAGCACGGCTTTCAAAACTACTGCAGAAGGATCAGCTACAGGTTCCCAAATCAAAGAAAATAAAGCTCAGTTAAGATAGATGCTGGAAATCTCTTAGACTAACAAGCTGCCAAATAAGTAGGCTTAATTTCTTCCTGTCAGTGACATGAAGTAAAACAAGATGAAAATCCTCCCTACATTATTCCTGTCAGTCTGACTCTCCTCCTCAGCCACGTCCCTCAGGCAAACACAAAGATGGCAGCTGAGCATCTCAGAGAGGAGGGAATCCGCTACCCACATACCGGAGTGGGAGTCCAGCTGACTGCTTTAACACAGGAGCTTCCCAACTTTCCGTAAGAAGTACATTTGCTAAGCTTGAAAGGAGTAAACATGGCAAAGCAGGAAAAAAAAAGGGAAAAATAGCAAAGAACAAACAAACATGAAGATACTAGTAAAACAAAGCAGCAGTTAGAGGAATGATACCACCAAGCACAGCACGATTCCCCAAACAGTAGGGATACACAACAAATGACACTTCAAATGATGAAACTTTGAGGCGTGTTTTTTTGAGGACATTTTAAAGAGTTCAGCTTTGCCCTACAAGTAGAAACAACCTGCGAGAGTCACAGGATGCATGTAGCATCCATGCAAGCAGAAGGAAAAGTGAAGGTAAGACAAACTACGGAGAGTGATACAACCTCACAACAATCAAGGTCATGCTAATTAGGGACCAAAGCATTTAACTGGAGATGCTTATTATACAAGTCTCCTCACCACCAATTCCAAGCTCCCAGGTGCTTACCAGGATCCATAAAACAAGACAGAAAATGGAAACTGAGGGTATACTTCAACATGGAATTATTCTGGAATAGCTCTAACTTCATTCCAAAACAGCTTCTTTATGTAGGTAAGAAATCAGTGACCTACTCAAAATTAAGTCTGCTGCAAGGCCAGGAGTCAAAACTATATTACTAAGATCCTCAACATTTGATTTAAAGACTTCTCACAATCCTTACTGTATCCCACTGTATGAAAAAAAAACAAACCACACACAAACAAGCCCCACACACACCCCCACAACCACCAAACCAAAACCCCACCACCAAAAAAAATCAAACTGAGCTGAGTTTAGCGTGTTAGGGGGAAGAGAATAGCACCAGAAATCATAGCCATGCACTGCACTAAACCTCTCCCATTTCAAGAAAAACGAAAGTTACAGCCTCATGACACGATGTGACGGGAAATGCTACCAAAACCATTTCACTGACATTGTTGCTCAACAGTCTCACAGGACAAACACATTAGAATCCAGTTCCCTAAGTTCTCTAGCATGTTACATTTAAAGGCTGTTTTAAAGTTAAGATCCAAGCAGCGAAAGATTTTCTACAATTGCTGCTAACAAAAGAACATGGCGTCTTTTAGGCTTCTTTTTAATGACAAAGTTGTAATAAGTAATCTTACATATATATAAGTAATGTCATAATCTACTAAGAGATGAGAACCAATTTTAGAGTCAAGTAGGTGACATGTTTTAAGTAGAATTTATTGCCAACTTGAAGACACCATTCACGCACCTGACTATAGACTAGACATGCTTGTACAGAGATTTGTACCCAAGAAACTGAAGCAAGTTTTAGCCTGGTTTCTTCCAGACTAAGACTGAATGGACACAGCCCTCTCAGAGCCCACTTGTTTTAACTTTCTAAGCCAAGACAAAGAACACTGGCAATGGAGCGGAGCACTTATCTTATTAGACACAACAAGCAGGAGGCTATCCTTCTATTTATCCTTCTGCTCAAGGATTAGCAGAATATCTATAGAGATATACAGAGTGTTTTCAGATATTAAGAGTGATTATAAAGAAAGCAGGACAATCCCAGTGATCAACAGCTTTAAAATAGTAACAGATAAGAGCTCTTTCAGGCTGAAGTTGTAGCCACACAGGTGGTTCTGCAGTAGCAGATTGCTGCTCATCTCAAGGGGAACAGCAAGTTATCACAAAAAAGCTGCCTAGAAACCCACAGAACAATGACAGCAAAGATGCTGTTTCAGCACAGACTTTCTTTACAGTTTTTCCTCAGTTAAACAGACACAATAATCAAGGTTTTTTTCAGCAAGTATATTCTTTTGGACAACTTTCTTAAAAAAGGTAGTTTCCTTATCTATATCAATCTCATCATGGAGGTAGAGTTTTCCTCCCATAAAACCTCTATCTATCCTCACTCCTTCCATAGTGTTATTATCTATCCTTTATGTTTTTCAAGCTGCACTGAGTATATTCTAATCTATGTGCATGCCTCAAAATCAGAGCTTTAAAGGCTAGACTTTAAAACAACTCATTACACAACAATGATTAGATCTCTACAGGTCAGAGAGCTGCTCTCTCTTCTGGCTCGATGTATAGCTCTTAATGCATATGCTAAGCCTGTTGTTCAAAGTTTCTGCAGCAGCTCCCATCTCCACACCACCAGCTGTGCCAGGAGATGACCAGTCCTGCACAGGACCACACAGTGACCTAGCAAAATCCATATCAGCTCTTTTCTACTGGGAGGCAATGTAGAGATTTTCCCCATCATACCCTCATTTCTGGTTTGTTTTATCAGATGTATCTGAAACAGATCAGAAACTGCTTAGGACAGCACTGACACTGGACAGCAGTTCATTAAATGGTGCTGCTTCCAAATGAATTAACAGCTAGAAGAGATATGCCTTCCTATGCCACAACCACTGCTTAAATAGCAACATTAACACTCTCAGCATAGCATGATTTATGCATAGTCCTGTTACTTTGAGTCCTGGGGGGAGGAAAAAAAAAAATCGGTTCTGTCAGCTCATAATTAAGCAGCAGCGGAGAGTACTCTAGGTCGAGTCAAATGCTCTATAGCACGGTTCACGATATTCAAACATATCCAACAACGAACCACAAGTAGTAATGGGTGCAGAACAGTGGGACAGAGAACATCTCTCACCCCAAAAGCAAGCCTCCGCTTCCCGAACAAACTGTTAAGTCAGTACCTTTACTTCCCATCCCTGCCAGCGTACTGTCTGCACGCTTTGCTGAGAAGTCTTTGGCAACGTAAGAAGCCGCATATACCATTTATCTACTTGTTGTAACCAATAGCTTCTTTCAATTATTAAAGCCTTGAGCACTGAATCTTTACGGACCCAAAGTAGGTGAGCACTTAAGCGCTCGAGCACCTCTGCAACCCCTCCTACTGAATTCGAGAAATAAAAAAAAAAAAGTGTGAAACCAAACACTAGGCAGTCCTTTGGCTCTGTAACCCTGAAGTATCTTTCCTCTAAGAACACCCTGCTTTTCAGGTAAACTGGAATATTTACTCTCAGCATCTCTGACATTTTTCTCTTCATTCAACACCATCCTCAAAGACCCCACGTTGGAGTTTTTCCTTCTAGCCAGGTTAGGTCCCATCAAGATCCCCACGCAAAGGTATAGCTTACAGCAAAGTTAGGTGCAAGATAGGTGCAAGTGGTTGAATCCAACCCAAAGT
Organism: Phalacrocorax carbo; assembly: GCF_963921805.1. Taxonomy (NCBI): domain Eukaryota; kingdom Metazoa; phylum Chordata; class Aves; order Suliformes; family Phalacrocoracidae; genus Phalacrocorax; species Phalacrocorax carbo. The sequence goes on along the minus strand of NC_087525.1, from coordinate 4,279,507 downwards.
AGTAGAAAGCGGGTGAAATCACGATAAACCTTATTCGTCCCGAGGAAACCACTACACACACCGCCCGTGGTTACAAACACAGCCTGTGACAAGCGGCGCGGCCCCTTCGGCCCTTAAGCAAAGGAAGTTTTCACCTATCCAAGCACGAAGTCGTTTCAGTGACTGAGCGCTCTTAAAACTCTTAAAGACAGCGCAAATGTAGCTCGTTTTTATTCAGCCCCCGGCTGGCGGGACGCCGGCCGGCTCCAGTGCCCGGGAGGTAGTACAAAGCCGGGACGGGAGCTCCCTCACACCCTCAGGAGGGAAGCCGAGCCGGGCGGGAGGCTGCCGGGGGGTCTCGGCGCTGCCCCCGGCTCCGTTCGCCGGCCCGGTGCGGGGAGCGGGCCGCGGGGCCCCGTGGGCAGAGGAGCGGCACCCTTCAGCCTCCCGCCGCGAGGAAGCTCGGGCGGCCCGCCGCGGCCCTGCCCTCCCGCCCCCCTCCGGAGGCCGCCCGCTCCCGTTGCGTAAGGCGGCCGGGAGGGGCGGCGGGCCACCGGCCCCTCGCCGGGAGGGCCGGCGGCGGAGCGCTGCCACGTATCGCCCCCGCCCACGTAGCGACGGCGGCGCCCGGACCCCAACACTCCCCATCAGGGCACGCCCGGTCCTCCCTGACCCCCCAAACCCCCCCACACCCGGCGAGCGGCGGGGGCGGTCGGGCCTCACCTGAGCGGCGGCTGACGGGGCGCGGCAGGAGAGAGGGCGCGAGCGACAGCGGCGGGAGCTGCGTGACGCGCGCTCCACTCGCGAGCCTGACCCACCGCGCGGCGCCGGCCCCGCCGAGCCTTTTATAGGCGCCCAGGCCACGCCCCGCCACCCCGCCCCGCGCGAGGAGAGGCGGGGCGGGAGGCGCGCGCTACGTGCGCCGGCTCACAGCGGCGGCCGTCCCACTGCGCATGCGTCGCCGCTGCTAGTGCTCCACGTGGGCCTCGGGGTGCCCCCGCGACCAAAAGGCGCTTTTTTTTTTGTCTTTTTTTTTTGTTTTTTTTTTAGTTAAATTTCCCAGAAAAGGGCCTAAAATGCCGGTGCCGCGGGGGTGGCTGCCTGCAGCCCGCCCGGCCCCTCGCCCCGCTGGCGCACCACTCCCGCCCCCAGCAGCACACCTCTGTTCCCCCTTGCTGGGGTGCAGAGCCCACACCCGGGCCCCCCGGTACCTCCTACCGCGGTCCCGCCAGCCCTGGCGAGGAGAGGATGGCTCCCACAGCTCCCCAGCTGATGCTTCCATATAGACATTCCAGTCAGCGTTTGCTTTTTGACCACAACAGCGTGTCGTCGCTGATTCATACTGGATACACAATTTAGTATCATCTGCCTAGGCTCACTTCTGGAGCAGGCTGGCGAGGCAGCAATCCTCTAGTTGCACAGCTGTCACTCACCGAGTCTCACATTATGTATCTCTGACGGGTGCTTTGTCTATTGATAATTTTTATTCTGAACCAACCTTGCACCTCCCACTCTCCAAATGGTCTTTCCACACCAGAAATACAGGTGTCAGCTCCAGTATTTCACAGCATACTTTCTGCTCCATTGTCCTTGCTGGTATCCAATACTTCCACTAGTCTTCTGCAAAGCCCAGGTTTCCATACCGAGAGTGTCATCAAGTGCCCTTTCTGAAGCCATCTCCCCTCTAAACTTTGCTGATCACAGAGGCCTCTTGCAAGCCAATATCAAAAGCTGTTTCTCAAAGTGTATCACTTCTCACACCCCTCTGGTGCACAAGAGCTCTCGGCTATTGCAGAAAGATATGCAGCTGCTTGGACATGTCTTGCCGTGACAGATCTACGCTGACTGTTCTTTGTTTCCTAGGAGTTCATAAATAAACTAGTTATTTGTTCATTGTAGTTCCAGAATTAAGTTAGAATCAGGGACACTCACAAGCACTTCTTCCTTTCTTTTTAGATGTGGACTTCAAATAAAGACTCCTCTCCTTACTAGCCTAGCAAGCCTGTGATCTTCCTTCTTTTAAGACAGACATTTTTGGCCACGCCTAGCTGGAAAGCTTTCCCAACAACAATTACAGAGCGCTGGCAAAGGCATAGCAGGTCCAAATCCCCTTCTAACACACATTCTTTAGCAAGGTTACTTTCAGCTGGCTTAAAACCACCTCATTCATAAGAGGCAACTGGAGATTGCAGCAGGATCCATAACTAAGATTTCTTCCCTATAGCTGAACTGTTACCTGAGCTTCAACTCCCTCAGCAATACCTTTTGAAGAGCAAACATCACAACATCAGGTGTAATGCCCCATTTTGAGGAAGACTATGAGATATGACATATCTCATACAAGAAACAAACAACAATATTAATTTAATCCTTTCTTGTCCAGATGTGGACACACATGCGTCCACGCAGCCAACTACATCGCCAGTACTGCGAGCGCTGCTGCGCCAGAGCAGGAAGAAGGCCAGTTTGTAGTGGAACTATCATCAAAAAATAAGCTTTCCTTTCCTCTCATTTTGGTTGTCTTCCAACAGAAATACAACTCCTGCAACTAGCAGGAAACACTGGAATGATATCCAAGCTTCTAGCTGAGGCATCTAGTTAAAGCCCTATTATCCAAAGAGTCCATAATATGTAGCCAGAGATTTAACAGCAGCTTCTAGAGATTTGGCAAAGCCTCATACGCTGTAGAGGCATTTCAGATTCTTTCTAGTGGGATTCACTGCTTCATCTTTTGCACTATTCAGATATTTTTAGAAAGTAAGGCAGACAGCAGAGAACAACAACATCATGTTTATTAGCATGTTTAGTAATGGGCTTGCTTGTATTGGTCAGCACGGGGCTGAAGGCAAAGAAATTTCTCCTAAAAGGAGCCCAGGATTTTGGCATCTACCAGGCCACCAAATCGAGGGTTGTTTCCTATAGCCATGGCATTGTCTTGCTCCATGAATCTGTTTCTGCCCCTTACCGGTGCTTTCTCCCAAGCTAGGTAGAAAGTATTTACTCATTTTCTCCTGCCTTCCTCAACTCTGGCACAGTCACTGATGTTCCAGCTGAATTAAGAGATTGTTTGTAAATTGCTCTGTGCTGGACTTGTGCATTATTACCTGCTGTCAAATGCTGATGGGGTTGGGCAGCTTCAAGCAGGCAATTTGTTATGTCAGCACCTTGTTAAGAAGCACTTTACTATGTCTAAGAACCAGTACAACAAGAACACTTCTTAAGAGAGAACTGCAGCAGACTAAGCACCTTTCAGACTTTCTTTAGGATTTGCAGAGCCCTGTGTGTTTTCTAGCAGATACACTGACTCCTTTGCAGCGAGCACAAGCCTCACAACATGCTTCCTTTTCTGAGCAATCCTGTAGAAGCACTCCATAGGCCCTATGCTGAAAGATATGAAAAGAAAGGTCCATCTGAAACAAGAATGAAGCACAAGAGGTCTCATAAGAACACAACCGTACTGGCTCACACCAAAGATTTCTTTTAGCCCATACTGCCTAGAATACTGTCATAGCCTTCAAACACTTTTAAGTTAGGGATGTTCTCAGTCTGATGTGGTCCATCTACATAATAAGAGTCAATGAAGATCTCTGTTAAGTATTTCTCCTCTCTGTAACTAGAATTGTTTTGCATCCACAACCTCCTTTCAGGTAGTATTAGAGAAAGTTGTATTCCTAGTCTTTGATCATGCTTGTTGTCCTCTTTAAACCTTTTCCAGGTTTTCAGTAGCCTTTTAGAGACAATAGGCCGTGACCTGCAGGCGATGTGTTAACACACAGGTGAATCATAGGCAAATCCTACTCAAGTGTCATTCAGATGTTAAAGTGTCTCCTCTATACCTGTGCAAGTGTTAGGAGCACAGAACGTAATCATCAGTATCAAATTAGACAGTTTCTGTCTTTCAGGGTCCCCACCCTGAGTATGAGAAACTGTAGCAATTCCTCACACACATAATATGTTCTACAAGCTAACTTTAGAGAAAAAACAGATTTGGTTAGTTTGCATCTAAAATTTAACGATTGGGGAAAGACTACTCATTAACTTTCCCTTTAAAGAAGTGGTTTGCCTTTCCCTGGGCTCTTGCTAAAAAAGAAAAAAATTTTTACCAAGAAGTTTCTTGTGGCTTGCCCATAAGCTTTCAATGCCAGTTTGCTGGTTTTATGTATTTAAAGCAATTAACAGTTGTTTTGCAAGGGCCAGCTGTTAGCAATTCTAATCCTTGTTTCTGCTTATTGGGGGCAGCTGGAGAGACACAAAACAGAACAAGAAAAAGCAAGAAAATGCAAGATTAGTAGTATAACCATTATTAGCCTAGAATTACATTTTCCAGTGCTTCTTTGGCTTGAAAAACTCTTTTATCAACTGATGATACCAATATGAGTATTTTACAAACCCAGATTTAAAAAGGAAAAAAAAATCTTAGCAACACAGGACCAGAGATTTGCCTATTTTGTAGTCTTGCCCATGTAAGAGGTCACAAGTATTTGTTCCCACTGCTTGTATCTTCTTCGTCTGCTCCTTCTGATGGCGCTTCTTGCATCAGGAAGGTCTCAGGGATTCACTTCCTCTGGTGGCCTGCCAAAACTCAAATTAGTAAGCTACAGGAAGCTGTCAGAGACGCATTTGTATGGCCAGACCTTCACTTCGCTCACAGGATTGAATCTCGCATGGAGCGCAGTATCTGCAGGGGACAAATAACAGTTTATAGATGCAATTCACACAACTCAGAGCCCAGCTCAACAATACTTAGAAAGAAGCAATTCAGTGCCAAAGTGACATCTGATATTTCTGCTTTTTAAATTAAATAATTATGGAAATAATGTTATTTTCAAAATTATCTCCCCTGCTTACATGCTCCAGAAATATTTAATAGGGCAATGTGCAATCACAAGCAGGTGCCTGAACCCTTGGAGAAGGCACAAGGAATCTCTCACAGACTGCATGGCTTCCCACCAGCCAGAGCAGTCACAGAAGTGACTCTAATCTTATTTTCTCTGCATATCTTCGCACAGCACAGAGGCCAGGTATACACGATTGGGGTAACCCATTATTTTTTTCAGCTGCGTATAGCAACAAGAGGCTACAGCACTGCACTGCCTTCAAAGGAGTCTTTACACTGCAGGGTAGTGCTCTGGATGTTAATCCTTCATGTGGGTAGGGGTACACTTACCAACACCTTAGTGCTTTGGGCTGAAGAAGATTGAGAGGCTGTCCCAAGATTTGAGGTCCAGAGTATCTCCCCCAACTGCTTCCCTCTTAAGCCAGCTCTTCTTGCAAGATCCATTTCTGGGGGCAGTTTAAGGTCAATAAATCCATTAGTTTGTTTTAACAGCAGGGTGGATACTTCCCTTAGAGATTATATTTCAATCCTTTATCTTATTAAGGGAAGATGTGTTTTGTCCATTAATCCAATTAGCCTAGTGGATTAATAAGATTGGGCTTGCTGTGTTTCAGGAAGCACACAAATAGCAGTCAAGCATAATTAAACCTAAACTTGTAAGTAACACTAGTAACAAGAATAGTATTTCCCTGCATATTCTATTTATTATTTTTACAAGCTATGCTCTCAAATTATGTGATGTGAATTCTCAATTAAGAATATCTCAATTCATTATCAAAAAGCAAAAGTCTGCCCTGAAAATATTTACTTTCTTATGTTTATAAAATTCTCTTTGTGCTAAATATAGGCAGATAGGTTTCAGCCCAGAATAATGTTTTCAGTACTTGAAAGGAATCTGTTTCTTCAGTTATAAAGGCATGAAAAATATTTGTCATTATTCTGACATCTGTCTAGAAAGCCCGCTTTGCCAAGTCAGGGCTATTCACTTGCAAATTCAACTGCCGTTTTGGGTGCTTGAACACTAAACAGCTCCGTCCTTTAGATATATATACAGCTCTTGGCATATTTTCCTGTTTGAGGACATACAGTCCTTAACTTTAAACAATGCTCTTATGTTACTGATATAAAAAACAGAGAAGCTTGGAGGCAAATAAAAAGAAGAAACAGAATCTAACAGGAGCAAACTCCTCTGCTAAGAACAGCTTAAATTACTGCAGTAGCACTGTTCTCTTAATAACTTCTGCTTGGCAAAATACAGCATGTGGATTTCTGACAGAATGAAGCAGGTGTGGAGAGAAGAAAAAAAGAGTTTACTCTCAGGCAGCCTCACTAACTCCAGGAGCCAGTCAAAATCTGGAGCAGAGTCAGCCATCTAGCTTTGCCACGGGCTTGAGAGCAGCCTGTGCAGAACTACATTTCCCAGCGCTCACCGTGGGGGAAGAGCGACTCAGACCCAGCAGGACAGCTGCTCTGCGGTTTGCTGTTGGAGCAGCGCTTCTAGCTGAGGCCAAGGTGGGACTCTCGCAGCTGATCCCTGCTGCTGGAGACAGTGCTCCTTCTGCGCAGAGCGCACTAAGTGGGGAAAACGAACGTGTGGGGATGCAGGCCTAGATCCACCTCCCGCCGGCTGGACAGCGTAGGTGAGATTTACCGGCAAGGCGGGGGAATTTGGGCTGGCCTCCCGAGATCAAGTTTTTACTGTCTCTGAGTTTGCAGTGATCCTAACCAAAATCTGGCATTGTGTTTCCTAGGAAGGAAGGGGTTAAACGCCTGCAGACACTGCATTTCATCGTTCCAGGTACAAGATATTCCTCTTGTCCCCAGCCGGTCACATCCCACTGCTCATTCCAGAGCAAAGTGCAGAGCTCTTTGTAAACTCCTCGGCTTAATGCTGGCTGCTGTGCTGCAGATTTTCACACGTCAGGCTACACGAGACGTGGGGGTGGAGAAGCGAGTGAGACGTAATCGTCGCACCACAAGATTGTTTCAGACACGGTCTCTGTGGCAGCCGCCATCCGTGCACATGCCTGCCCGAGCCTGTCGGCAGCCTGCCAGGTTCCCACTGCTACGGCTGAAGCCCCAGGCAGGGACGCTGATGCTCTCCCCAGCGGCTTCCACGGCAGGCTTGGCTCCCCTGTCTCCCCAGGGATTATCCTGGTGAAGACCACCCTTGGCTGAGATAGTGGGAAAGAGGGATCTGGGGCAGAGGTGTCAGAAGCTGCAAGGCAAAGCCTCCACATCGCTGGCTACAGAAAATGCCTCCTTGAAACTGCCTCTACTCAGGCACCACTCAGGCTCAGGAGCCATCGCTGACCTTTACCGACAGGAAGGACTCACAGACTCCTTGGCACTGCTTGTGTGTCTGTAAATCAAAGCAAACATAAATTCCTGCTTCCAGGGCTTCAAGTTCTATGGTTGAAAAGTGAAATATTCAAAATAATTGTTATGATGACGAATCATAGTTAATTTCTGTTTCGGATGAATGCCAGAGAGGGTAGCATTTCTGGCTATTTTCTGACATCCTGAAGCTGAGTTCAAACTGCAGTCTGTAAGTGCCTGAGCTGAAAGTGTGGTAGGATCCTTTGGCACAAAAAACATTCATAGTTGGAGATGATCCAATTCAGCTGCAACTGCTGTCTCTCAACTAACTCGGGGAATTCTCTTCCGCAGCTGATATTTTGTCTTTCATTCTCTTCTGGCATCAGTGCCTTTCCCACAGATCTACTGTGTGCTGCAATAGGATGTTCAGCTGGATCAAGGCCATTACAACTGTGTAGGAAACAAACAAGAGAGCAGCCACCTTCACTGCTCTTTTCCCCAGGGATACAGGAGTTCAGGGCAGCAACATTGAACCTAGGCTTATGGCAATTTCTGTAAGACCTTCTGTGCATGCTCGCAGATGGAAACAAACTGAGGCATCTTTAAAATTTCTTAAAAATGGCCTGAAACTGGGTTTGATGTGTGACTGGAGACTAAGACCAAAGTGATAATTTTAGAAAGCAGATGCCAGTATTCTGCAGAGTCTGCAAGAGGGAGATTTCTGGTAGCAGTGGGTTATTGCATCTTTTAAATCAAACTTAACTTTGTAGGGCTGGTGCATTGTATTCTATGCTTCTCTTTTTAGGCAGAGACAGCTCCCTGTAGGTGTTGGTTATGGCTGCAATTTATCAAGCAGTGTACAGAAGAGCTTCCTCTCTCTTCTGCAGGTTACACTCTACCTACATTAGAAAAATGAGGTAAGTTCTCATCTGATTCTTTTGTACAACGAGAAGACCCGCATTTGGCACTCTTGTGTCCGCTGCCGCTAGTGGCCCTACCTAAATCTAACCTGGGGGTTAATCTTCTAACAGTTCAGCAATAATATCGTAATGCTATGTAAGCTCTGTAACTGATAACAGTCCAAATTTCTCCACTCTCTGCACCACTGATAAGAACTGGTTCTCTCAGGCTGAAGCTCTGTTAATGAATGCCTGTGCTTGCTGTCCTAAAGGTCTCTTAAAATACAAGGCAGACTTGAAGTGATGCTGCTCACCTCTCCTTACATACTACTGCAAACAGACTGAACGAAGCACATCCTGACACCCTTTTTTCAATGACTGCCTTTACTAACTCAGGCCCTGGCCAGCTGGGCCCTATGACTTCAGCTTGGTCTTTACTCCTCATGTCAGCGTGACAGGTAGAACGTACCCTGCAGCGATGCATGCAACCCGATGGGAAGCGTATTCTACAGCTGAAGTGCTCAGTAGCCTTGCCGAATGGGACTTGGAGCCATCCAGTTGGGGGAATAAAAGGGAAGATCAAGGTTTCCTGCACCCAAATGAGCATGCCTATAAAGTAGACCTCTTGGATTAAGAGACTGTGTTACTGATCTTCTCAGATGTCCAAGACTTCAGGCTACTTGTGTGGTAGTAAGAATTGCAGTGTTTTCTGCCACATGGCACCTTTGCTAGAGGTTACACTCCTCCAAAGAGCAGACTCAGCTGTCAAAAACTCTAGAAGCATGTGGAATACAAAAAACTGTACTATCTCTCCAGCCCCCTGCTCTGTGCAAAATAACCACATCCAAATAAGCATAACACAGGTAATCTCAACATGATCTTGAATTCATTTCCCAATTCTTTTCTCACTGCAGATACTTGAATGAACTAAAGGAAGATGATAGCCTTTGTAGACAAGCCCAGACGTCAGGAACTTTCTATCTCTTTCACAATCTCTCCCCCTTCCTGCAGAAAGTGGGGAAGAAATATTTGGTACCACAGCTCAGTGCAGCAGGTAAGCAGGTGTCCAGAAAGAACCACTTCCTGGATCACACAGCAGAAATGATACTGAGATATTTGCAATAAGCAACCCCTTACACAGGGGCTGAAAAATCCATCAAGCTGTGCAGAACATCCTGCTATACGCAGCACGCTATTTGTTAACAACCAAAGACTATTTAGAGTTAAAACCTTGGCATGCAGACACAAACTCATGTTCTTCACACACATACGGTATCAACGCATACCTGATCTGTTTTGAGAGGATCAGTTTTAAACATTTGGGACTATGCCTTTTGAAGAGAAAGGGCTGGCAGGAAAACAAGCAAGGTCTAACTGATAAAGGTTATTTGGCGTAACGCAGGAGAAGTTTTCTTAGAGAGAAAGGTATTGGCTGGTGTAGGACAGAAACAGAATGGACAGCTGCTCCCCAAGCATTACAGCATTTGCATCTTTAGCTTGACATGGTCAAAACTTCCAACAGCTAGGGGGAAAGCCAGACCTTTGGTCTCCATCTGGGTGGGACCACTTGTCTGGTCCCCTCTCACATAAGCACCCTGTCTTGAGCCAAGATTTTGCGTGCCTTGAAGATCTAGAGAGGGCATCATGGTTGTATGAATTTTATTTCATCACAGCTTTTTCTTCCCCTTTCCCCTGCTGTTTAGAGATGAAAAGGATCCTGGAGAAATTCAGAGAGACTGAACAGTGGATAGAGAAGTCGGTGCTGATCAGTTGTTCAGACGAGCACGTACCACACTTTGCCTTGGATTTAGGTTGGGATGATTCCTCCTTCCATCTGTGTCAGCATCACATTTGATGCACTGAAATGAAGAAGCTGTCTAGGCAGCATCCCTAGTGCTTCCTGAGTGAACATTTACTGCTAAAGAGAGCTCAGTTGAGTCTCTGTAGGAGCTGTTATGAGCATGGTGGGTCAGAGCCACAGAACTGCACTGCTGTTCTGCGTGTGTCCGTAAAGGTGGGCTGTTGGCAGGTCACTTAACATTTGGGAATATTACCACTGAGGTGATGTCACTTCCATGGGAACTTCCAGAAATTGTGTACCGGAACAATGAAGGGCGTAAAGTTGGGATAATAAATGCAATTTATGAGATCAAAGATTTTTTTGTTGTTGTTGTTACTTTAAACAGGGGCCTTGGAGAAATCCATCATTGAGTCTGAACTCAAGGGATCATTTACTGACTTACGAAAGGCTCTCTTCGTACTGGATGAGAAAGATTCTTCTTTGCTGGCTTCGGTATTGTACAGGATTTTTTACTTTAAGAAGTTGCTATTTCTAACGTCAGCCCTTCTCCTTGTCTCCTATATTGTCTCATGATTTAATACGTATTGTGGAAGTACCTATTGTACACTTTCAGTGACCTAGGTACAAACGCACTATAAATCACAGCAGCCTTCCCAAATTTGCAATCCCAAAAGCAAGCTGCAGCAGGAAGAGAAACAGACAAGTGGCTTAAAAATGACCGCAGTAATTAGCCATTTAGCATCAACCTGCTGCATTGTCCAGTGTGAAACATACTACCTTCTCAGTCGTCACAGCAATCCCAGTTTGTCCTCACCTTAATAACTATCGGGCGCTAGTTTTCTGTAACCTTCTAGGCAAACTGAATTTCATGAATGAACTTACAGATTATCTATCAGAGCTGCTCTTTTAAAACTACTCACTTATAAGCTGTTACTCTGCAGATGTTGTATGTTTGGAAGCCCTAAGAAAAGGCCTGTGTGTGAAAATCAGCTGTACTGACCCAAAAGTAGAAATAGCTCGTGTTTCTTTTCCTGCATGTAATGTTTGTGGTGCTTGGGCTATTTTTCAAGAAGGTATTCAGGGTTGGAGACTCCTTAGAATAGCTTGTTTCCCATTACTACACCCATTATATCCCAGTAAAGAACAACTCTTCCCCACCTCCCCTGAACATGCTCAGATTTGGATGCTAAAGCAAGACACATGAAAAAATGATTGCAGAATCTGCCATTTTTCAAAGCAGTGCCTGTACTTAATTTACCTTTCTGAGGCTTCCAAACATAAGCAGAGTTTATCTGCATGTTGGGGAGAAGACAGCAAAGTATCATTCAGGGAGACTGCTCTGAATCTCTTTGCCCCAGGTATAAATGTGATGTCTGTTTCTCTCTTGCTGTTTGCAGGCCCAGTCCCTTCTCCAGTGGCACGATTCCCACCAGTACTGTAGCAAAACTGGGCAGCCGACTCAGAAGAATGTAGCTGGCAGCAAGCGTGTCTGCCATGCCAGCGGAATAACTTACTATCCGCAGGTGAGCCCCTGAAGAGCAAAGGTAAGCAGCACAGGGTGTCTGTGGCAGCAAGCCAATGCTGCTGGGTCACGTGGAGGGGAACCTATAAAAGGCAGCAGGAGTGCTTTGCATGTAGATGGGTAGTTTTTCTTTGGTGTTCATCCACTGACCCTCAACTGGCAAGGAAAAGCAACAATTTGGCACTTACTTGTTCAGTCTGAACTTCTTGCTTTGCTTTTTGATGCATTTGCTAGATGTCTCCAGTGGTTATCACCCTGGTGTCTGATGGGAGCCGGTGCCTCCTCGCACGACAGCCCTCATTTCCTCAGGGGATGTACACCGCTCTGTCAGGCTTCTGTGATGTGGGTAAGGTGGTCTCTGATCCAGCAAAGTGCAGGGTGCAAGGGCAGAACCTGCAGGGTGCGAGGGCAGAATGGGGGGACATCAATGAAATGCCTATTCACAGAGGAGGACGGACACATAGGTGATATCAGGGAAAAACATATTGGATCTAAATAGATCGGTATTCCCATTCAGACAGAATTCAAAATAGCTGTATATATCTGAAGAGAATGGGAATTATGGTGTGTATCAGTTGCTCTGGTCCCTCATGGTAAATATAAGACTTGAGTTAGAACCCCGAATACATTTTTAGTCCATTTTGTGTCTAGTGCGGTCAGGCTCAGAAGAAAAACTACAGACCTCTTGTTACAGGAGGGAAAATGGCTTAAAAAGGGAAATGATGAAGACAGGCAGCATTGTTCTGTCCACCAGCTGTATATAGACAAAGCCAAAAATGTCTCTGCTGCCTCTGTTTAAGGGAGGTGAGAAATCCTGATGAATTTAATTGAGCATCCTGCTGACAAATGTTTCCAGTCAGAGCTCCTGCATGTGCATGAGCAGTCAGGGCTGGAACACCTCAGAAATGAGTGTGCCTGTGTTTTCTTTGCCACGGTTTGCTGCCCTGAGGCCAGGCCGTCCTTACCTAACTTTGGTTGCTTCTAGGTGAAAGTGTGGAGGAGGCAGTCCGGCGAGAGGTGGCAGAAGAGGTGGGCCTGGAGGTGGACTCACTCTGGTACTCAGCTTCTCAGCATTGGCCCTTTCCCAGCAGCTGCTTAATGATAGCTTGTCACGCATTGGTGAGAGCACAGCAGGCTGAGGTGAGAAGACTTGGGTTCCCCTAAGGCATTTCACTGCCCACCTTATGTAGCAAAATCTCTTTTAGTCGACAGACTTCAGTTTGAAGAGCATCAGATCCCCTCTAGATGCAGTTTTCCATCAGCTTTCTCTACAAGTGAAGAACAAATTTCAAAATAATCATATATTCTGTTGCAAAGTGCCAGATTTTGCACAGGTCACTGTATATACACAAGCCCAGAGCCCAGCACTGCTCTATTTTCTCCTCTGACCTTTGCAGAGGAGGTACTCTCTAGTATTAATATGTATTTGCCATAGAATGTGCAGATTCTGCCATGTTAATTACTGTGCTCAGCCACTGGTACTTTGCAGGCCATGATTCCATGATGGAATAGGGCTACCCTGATTTGTGGCTTCCCCAAAGAAACCCAGACAACAAAGTACCGGTGGATAGTGATGTCCTTTCCTTTACTGGCATCAGCACTTAATTCAGGCATGGATAAAGCACTCTGGGCATTCTAGTGTAGGATCTTTGTGGATGCCAAGTACAAGCCAGGTACCGCTGCCCACATTTAAATCTGATTTAAGAAATTTGTACTCTCTCAATTCTTTCCAGATCAGTATGAACAGCCTGGAACTAGAGGAAGCCCGATGGTTTCGCCTGGAGGAAATCATAGAGGGTCTCAAGAGAGAGCCCAGATTTTCAAAGCAAGCTGATGGTATTTTATTACCCTGGTTCCCCCCCAAACAGGCTATTGCTCACCGGCTGATTTGTGAGTGGGTTAAGCAGCAAACTTCCCAGCCAGCTTAGGCATGACTTCATCGAGTCTGCAATTCTACCAGAACTGCAAAAGCTCGATACAAAAGCTTCCAGAGTTACTGAAAGCAAAGCCTGCGTACCAGTGAGGATAGCACCAGACTGAACAGCAGTCTTGCACTGAGATACATAGACCTGCAAAGGCATTTCTAAACTGATCATCCTCAGACAATTCCATGTACAGTGGATGACCTTTGAGATCCCATGACTTCCAGTAAATGTACAATAAAATTCATAGTTCCAAAGCATAAAACTTATTGTGACCAGCTGCTGGTGTTGCCCAGCAAACAACAGAACAGTGAGCTCCTGGCACCTATGTCCCATTTTCCTCAAATTTATCTATCTTGGATGGATATCAAATGCACATTTTTTCCAGGAAAAAATAAAGGGACAGTGGTTCATTTATGATTGGAAAAACTATCAAAAACCAGAAAAAAGCTACTGCCTGTATGTTCTCCCTTTCTGCTTCCCTTCTCATTCAATCTTCCAGTTTCATATAAAACATCCTATTTTCTTCGCAAATGTTAAGTGGTCTCCTACTTCATTGCGATATCTGAGCAACTGAAAATATCCCTAGAGGCACCATTTTCCCCACCAGTAAGACAGCATTACTTCCATCGCAGAGAGAAGAGAGAACAGAGCTATCTGGTGGTAGAGAGTGGAAGAGCAAAACCTACATATAAGCATATTAGAAGAACCCGGATAAAGCAAAGGTGAGAGGAACTGCTGCAAGAAAGGACTGCACTTCTGACAGAAGATAATCCTGAAAGGCACAATGCCTCTTACCCTGGGCCAAAAGTTTGTGGCTTCCCTGGAGAGCCGGTCTCATTTTATTGATGAAATTATATCACTTCTCTGGAGGGAGAGCACCAAAGAGACAGTCTGGGCAAGGAAAGCTTAGTAAAAGAGACCGCTGGAAGGATGTTTGATCTGCTGCTGATTCAGGATGACAGCCATTTCTGACTACGTGGTCAGAGTTCAAATGCCAAGACTGCAAAGCTGTCAGTACAGATACCTGAAGGGGGAACAGGAATGTGTCATTGGCTGCCACCATTAGGATTCACTGCAGGTGAAAAGACCTTTTGAGCAATGGTAAAAATCTGGAGTCATGACACCTGAGCAATAAGTAAGAAAGAAGGCTTTTTCACACCGTTGAGACATGCTTTGTTGCCTCAGGTTAATTTTACTTTAGGAGGTTGGGAGGGGATTCTTTCAGGCCATGGTGGCACGTGCAAACACGTTTCCTACCCTCACTAACTCTCAGTCAATAAAACCCATGTGTCAGAGCATATCTTTCATGTTTGTGAACTCGATCTGTGATTCATCCTGGAAAGAATGTACTCTGGTACAGCCAAGGGCATTTCTTCCTTCCTCTAGCCCAGCCAGACACACCACAGGAACCCCCACACCACTGAACTTACCTGCAACACTCCTGCATCCAGTTTCCTTTGAAACATGTCTTGCTGCCTCTTTTCATAGTAGTTCCTCCTGCTTTCTCACCATTTTAATTCCCCAGCATTTACCTCTTCCTCTCTCTTCTCTGGAATCTGCCATTTAATTTTCAGCCTTATTCCTTTCTTCCCCTTCTCTGCAGTAGAAGACATTGAAAAGTTAGATATCCGCCTGCAAGGGATTCCTGCTTCTCATTCTCCTTCCTACTTCTCCTTAATGCCTTCCCAGCTCACCCTTATGTAGTTCATTAATGTGCCCCCAGCTTGCTTCCAGTGTGCAACACCCAGCTCGATGTACTTAACACTTCTTAGTATCCACACATGATCTGTTCTCCCAGTGGCAGAAAAAGGACTAAGTGGTAAAAGCAGCAAAAAGTAGTACATAGGAGGAACAGCTGTGTGACTTCTGCAGTATCTGAGCTTTGTGTGTTTTGGTTTCGTACTTTCACAGTACATATTTGCAGTACATGTCTCGGTCAAACCAGCTATGGTGTGATCAGATTCAACATCAGAGAAAACTCACCAGTGTTTGGGAAACACTAGGTTACTCTGCTTATTAAATGGTGGTTTTTAACATCGTCATGCAGGCTATCAGTGAGCTGACTGAAAGAGAGCGAGTACTGACACTGCTCCTTCAGAACCGTCCCTTCCACATTGCTGATACAGACCTGCCTTGGTAGGGTGTCACTGTGGAGCGATGTGGGCACCACCAAGCTTTTGAGACACAGCATGCGGCAGGCTGCTCACAGGAGATGTGAACATTACTGCTGCCCCCTTGTGCAATGCTGGTGGGCCAGACGCTGCCCAGGCTGAGCCTGCTAGATAGCCACAGACTTCAGGATAACTCTCAAAATTGCAGTTCATCTCATGCTCTGACTATACCAGCTTTTTTCAGATTTCATCAGATACCACCTGTTTTCTACAAGAAGTTTAAGAGGAAAAGCAAAGCTATTTTCTAATTGGTTTGCTTCTGTGACTTGCCCTTAAAAACACAGGGTTAAATGTCTGCATGTTCCTTTTAATTATCAATTAGAAAAAAAGTCTTTTCGATTTACTCTAATACTTTTTTTTGTAGAGCAAGAATAACTCCAAAGCAGTATTCCCATCACATCTTTTAAGGTCCTCAAATTTTGAACTGCTTTAAAAAAATCCTTAATCCATACCCTTTTGACTTAGGTATGGAGCCATAATGGTGGCCTCTATTCCTGATGTTAAAAAAGCAGGAATGATTATAGGCAATATGCAGCTGTGAACAGAACAGAAAAACAAGATGAGAGAGACATTGTTCTCACTTGCATTTGCCTCAGAAATCTGGCTGAAGCCCGAGTAATATTCACTGCAGTCAAGACAGAACATGCTCCCTAAAGGCAGGTGACCTGGAAATAGAAACAGGCAATTCCTGACAGATGCTTCTTCAACATAACACAGCAGGGCTTTTCCACGTACAAGATATGAACCAGGCAAAGGGACATTGCAACATACTTCTCTCATAAACACATCCGTTAAATGAATTCTTTTTGGGGACACTTGGCTTGCATAAACCCCTGAGACTCCTCTGCTTTCAGAGAGTGCAAGGGCTTGGGACTTACGGCAAGACCTACCACTGAAAGCAGCCAGCCTGTGGCATTACAACCCAGTAGTTCGCAAGTATTACCAGTCAGCAGGACAGTGTTGAAGTCATTTTTCAGGTAATCATTTTTCAAGTTGCCATGAGCAGATCAAATCTGGCAGCTACAAAGGACAGTTGTCAGAAAAACTTGTAATTACACAAATACAATTCCTGTGCTTCAGGGTGAAGCACTGCTGAAATGAATTCAGCAGCCTCAGCCTTCAGCTCCCTTTTAAAACTTGTTCACTTTTCAACTTCGCAACAGATGGCTAGCAGCTGTGTAAGGGAAAAAAATATTGCCAGATGTCATTCATGCAACAACGCATACACCTGGGAACCACTGAGCACCACCAAACCTACTTCTGTTAAAAGAAAGAGGCCAAGTTGCCAATCTGGAAATGGTGTGTCTTGCATTTTTTTTAAGAGCCATCGAAGTGGTATTTTGTAGACAGCCAGGTGAATCAACTCAGTGATGTCCAGAATCGGCATTACATGGAGAAACCGAAGTTGGCATTGGCTGTCACAAACATGAGAGGTTGCAGAGGCAGAAACACAAAAGCCTCCCCAGCTGCCTCACAGGGAGAGCAGTATTGGCACAGGAACAGAAAATGCCGATACAATGTCCTTCCCTACTGGTCCCTGCGCTCAGCTGCATGTAACATCTTTTTATACGGCATTCTCCACAAAACTTCGCATCTAAACACAACACAGCTACAGAGAGAAAGAGCAGAAGTTAGGAGGCGAGGCAAGGAAGAGATTTTTCAGTAAGATTTGGTGACTGGAGAAAAAGGGCGATACACAGTAAGGTCATTCTAATGGCAGGAAATGCAAAGATGAGTCTATTTCTGTGAGTGGAAATATTGTAAAGAGACCCAGAAGATTTACTAGAATATTAATAGAAGCAGAAAAAGAAGAAAGATGAGGTTTGGGACAGGGACAGAAGCAAATTCACACATCACTTATTAATGTCGAAGAATCTCAAAATCGTTTAAGGACTGGAAAGCTGAAAATTCATAAATGGTAAGGTGGACACTGCAGTCAGGGTGCTAAATGAATGTGTGTCGGACTAGGACAAGAGCAGCTACACAGCTTTACCTCCGAAGCATTGTTTGTATAACAGGAACTCAGCAAAAGCAAACAGATACTGCACAAAATGCACTAACTGTGACCTGTCTGAACAACAAAAACCGTGAAAATTTTATTGGTGAAAGAAAACATGTCTACAGTCATGTGGGGCACACAGTAATGATGTGAGGGAATACAATAGTTCAAGATGGCTGCTGTCAGTATATAGCATGGAGAATGCCTAGATTAAACTAGGTTATATTCCAACGCTAGAGCTGTATGGCCTGATAACCACAGGGAAGGTTAATAACCTTCACCAATTTAAAAAAAAAAAAAAAAAAAAGGTCTGATCTGAACTAATTTAGATTAACATCACCGCAGTCATTGGTTATCATTAATATCATTACTCCTTTTTCCCATCAAATTATAAAGTCTTTACTCGAAATACCTCATTTTCTACCTCCTACCTGCACAGTGGTCAAGCCACCTATGTATTTTTTCTGAATAAACTGAGCTTTACCTGCACATTAGTGGTGCTCTTCGCTTCCCATCCTTGTCTGCTTGCAAAATTGTGAATATCCATCTGGGAGCGTTGACCCACTTTTGGAGTAGGCTCTATTCCAAACAGCAATGCACACTTTACACAGGAGTAACACGCAATGCGATACTCTTCTGCCTCCATTAATTACTTTGCTTCTTAGCTCCAGTTTCACACCAGAAACCAGTAAGTTGTTCGTGATACCCTTTTCCATGACACTGCGCTCCACAAGGCAGCACGTGTTCCTGCATCTGCCTGTTGCTTCTATCCTATTTCAACAGGACAAGTTGTTACTGTAAGAATTCAAACACAAGATAAACTGAATCATGACCACAACAGCAATCTCAGTTATTTGCCCTGAAAGCAGTTTTGCAGTTCAATTAATTATCCACTGTTGGCACCTGCAGTCTGTAATACAAGACTTCTCCGTCCTCACGAGGTGGTGATCAGGCTCCTCAGCTGGTGACTGAGGAACACACTTGATGCACATCAACTAAGGTGATGTTTTAGGCTTCATGCCCCTGACCTTTTATATTCTTCAGCAATGAACTTTTTCCAATAGCTCTGTATTCTGCTGTTTAAGCCGAGAACCCCAACGGCCCTCCATGGTGCTATTTTCTTAGGGGAATAAACAGAGTTGGAAAAAGAAATAAATTTCCAGCTTAGACCTGCCAGAACAGATGCTCTCATGTTCCATTCCAAAGATGCAAATGGCAAGAAGGAGGGCAGCTGCTGCTGCAGCTTTTGCAGCATCCCAGGGGATCCTGAGGTGGTACAAAGGGCCTGCCCTGACTCCCGCTGCTATTAAAAGCAAAATCCAGTTTCTCATATGTGTTAGAGAAGGAGCTACAGCAGGAGCTGCGCAAACAGTCATGAAAAATGTTTTTCCACCACTGTAACTCACACATGCCCTGGGAATAACTGTTACTCCTATACTGCAGTGTTAGGAAGGAGAGGCAGGAGGCAAGTGTCGTGCAGGGAGGTGATCTCTCGTGGCAACAGAGGAGGCTGACATCCACTTAGATGGCAAGGAAGCTGAAAACAGTTTATTTGCAGGAGACTGATGCAAGGACAGGGACTTAAAATAGCACTGACACCAAACTGCACTTGAACACAGCTAGCTGTCATTAAATACTGTTCCTCCAGAGCCACACCTCCTCCCCACTGCCCAGGTAGGAGTTGGGCTCACGCTGAAAACACTGCTAGCCTGTGGGCTGCTGACTCCTGAGATGAACTGCACACAGAAGAAATAAAAACCCTTTTTCTTAGGCTCCTCACTATTCCATAAAGCTGGTCGGTGGAAAGAGTGGCAACAGCCGAACTGCCCAGGTGTTCAGAAGAGTTTTAACAAGTTAAAGGTCGCTGCTGTCCCCTTGGATTAGTTCTGATCTCATCTATGGAAGATGAAAGATCCATTATTTGTTTTCTTGCTTGAAACATACCAGTCAACAACTACGCCATTCAGAACTGGGGCTACAGGGTCAAGCCACAAACAAGCAAACTGCATTTCTGGGAAGGGTCAGAAGTTCTACGATGAACAAGGCTGTACGAAAGGCAGATGCTCAAGCGAGCAAAGTGAATAAATTGTGTTGGAATGCAGTTCTAGTTAAACTAATTTAGAATATAATGGACACTTTGATAGCAATCCATTGAAAGGGAACCACACTGCACTTGTCTTCCCTAATTAATTCCATCAGGCTTCCTTCACTAAAAACACTCTTTCAAAATTAAAAGCAGAAACGCCTCGTATGTTACTTCAAAGCAGTGGAAGGGGCAGCATGGAAATGCTTATTCTTCAATGGCAAATTCTCTTGTGAGCGATTCCAGAGTCCTGAAGGTCTCCACCATGAAGCTGCTAAACAAATGTAAATAGTTGGAATAAGTGCAGCCCCCAGAAATAACAGTCCAATTGATGGAAAAGTAAGATTATCCAAGAAGCAAGGTCAGCTGAAGTGCTTCCAAAAGAGCAGCTTTGTTCTGAACGTTAGCTTAGAAGTTTTCTTCACATACTACATTAGAAGAGCCCTTTGATCTATTTTGACATTTTGTATAGCACAGGCTGTAAGAGAGTTTAAACGTGATCATGTTGTTGAAACTGAATTATTTTTTTAAATATCTAAACTTGACATAACTACTAATTCGTGGAGAATATTATGTAGCTTCAGTGTTGATTACCTTCCCTGTTAAAGCATCAACCCTTTTTAAGGTTCAAGTACACCTGTTTTCCACCACTAACTGCTGGTTATCCTTGTCTGCTAGATTCAGGAACTTCTGTTACCCCAATGTTTCCAGCGTAGATTTGTCTAACTCAATCCCATTCCACCTCACCTCTCTGCAGTCCAAACTCCTTGAACTTCAGCAGCACCTTCATACTTCCGAATTCTTGTTGTCCATCTCTAATCCCTGTCCAACTTGCCAGGGCTGCCCCTGAACTGTTGATGAAGTAACTTATACGACATCTGTGGAGGACAAATGTGGAAGCAGCATAGTCGTCATACCCTTCATCCACATCCTTTCCATGCATTCACGTACAGAATCTCTGTATTTATGATACTGTAATGGAGGATTTTACAAGGTATTTCTCATCTGCAAAAACAAACAAAATTTTTTGAGAAAAAAAAAGAACCCCGTGATCATAGATCAGTAGGGAAGTCAGCAAGCAAGTATTCGTTGTATATGGTCGAGGTCTCATAAATTTCACTGAAACTATGCCAATGTGTGGCTTTCAAAGAATTTTCTGTGTATTGGTCAAACTCAGTTGGCATGGCAGTCAGGCACCGGAACCCATCACCCAACCAGTGTCCAAGTCCCACATGGAAACAACTTTTGCTACATTCTGCTTTGTCAGTTAAAATAATGCGAACACTTAACAAGCAAAAAAATTAAAACCAAGGTTTCAAGTAAATGGTCTCCAAACCTCAAGACTAATAACAACAACAATAATAATGATAATCTCATTTAAAACAATTAGGTATGCCTTCAGGATCAATCAGGCTTTTCTATCATTGAATACTATTTTCTAAATATGTTTAAAAAACCCAAACAAATAAAACCCAAAAACTCAACCAATGAGCTTCTTTTCTAGCAGTTAAGACACTTGATTAATTGTTGTGTGTAAGAAAAAAAAAAAAAAAGACTCAGAAGTCAATTCAGATCTGGCGGGACTGCATTCTTGCTGTCTGTAAATCAAGAATTTCGACATATTATATTTCAAATTTATCTTGTTTTATCTTGATTTTATTTATCTTGTAAGTCTTCATATGTAGAATAGATTTTTCATTCCATGCGAAAGCAACATGCTAACACCTCCTAGCTGCATTTTCACTGAAAAACAAAACTAAACCATTCAGACTGGGCTCGCATACAGCTACTGCTGGCACGATACCAACATTCAGCAATAATGGAATTCAAAAAATGCCCAATTATAAAAATGCTTTAACTCCAAGAAGATCTGATACTGCACTGAGGAAGTCAGGCATACCTTCAAAGGAAAAAAAAACAAAACATCTCCAGTAATCAAGTTGTATTTCTGCTTTTATTTAAATAAATTCAAAAAATACTTATAGCCAATATTTACATATTCAATCCAATTACTCTTCAAATCCTCCTGGTCAATGAAGAACAGATTCTTACAGTAATTATCAGGAGCTCTTACAATGAAGCATTGTACTTTTGGAAAAGCGATTAAGTGTCTGCTGAACATTTAACCAGCGTTCCCAAACCCACAAGAGAAAACTGCTTCTATAACGTGGTATTCCTCTATCTCCCCCTGAAGGCAGGAGCATTTTCAGAACACGAACTGCTTTCCAGATACTGAAACCACCTATTAACGGGTAAAAGGCATTTTAGAAATACGGCAAACTGGATCCTTGATTTGAAAAACTGAAGACAGGTTTTATAGTAAAAGTTCCATTCAAGTCACAATATCACTTTTCAGCTTTCTGAAAATGTGTTAGCACTGGAAAAATCCAATTTCTATCCAAGATGGTATCCAAACAGACGGCTTTTGCAAGTAAATTCACTTTGTGTCTTTAAAGTCACACATAACTAATGAGTAAGATGCTTTAAATTAAAACCTTTTGTCTCTTCCGCCAAATACTGCTAGTCTTTCTGTGCTTCATTTCTCAATCAGTCATGCCTTCTGACATGTCTTTTATTCTGTTGCTCCCTTTTTAGAGCCAGTACGATCTGCATTTTCAGGTAAATACACTCCCATGCTCTGCAAAATGTTAGAGGTGGGCCCTGCCAGTCCAGACTGAGCACTGTAGGATTCAAGCAGGTTAGCTACTAGGTTCATATCCACATCAACTGGCGTCAACTCAGCGTCTTCAGCTCCAGAATCAGGGCCAGTATTTTGAGACACAGCTGCATTAGCAGAACTTGCCTATAGTAAGTATAAAGAGAAAGTTTTATCAAATTGTATAAATGGGTTTAAAAAAAAAGACAAACCACAAAAGAAAAGAAACAAGGGAACAGTTCTGCAGCCAAAGTTCATTACGTTCCACAGTGTCTTGACAGACAGGAATTTAGTCACCAAATCCTCATGCCAGTTAAATATCATCACTTTCCATTAAACAGATTAAGTTCCAAGAGAAGGACAGAGAGGGTTACTGAGTCCTGGCTCAGCTTCCTACGGGAGGAATCTACTACAGATACTCAAGAAGTCAAGCTGCAGCTGCTTGCCTTATGACTAGAACAGGGTAAAATAGGGAAATTAAACTAAGTCTTGGAAACGATGTGCAAGTTAAAGCTTAGCTAAATTTTTTGTTTGCTTGTTTGTTTTTCAAAAAAATATACCATGGTGCAACTGCAGCACATTTTGCTTGCATGTGGGATTATTTGTTTTAATAATTAGTTAGCACGTGATCAGAAGACAGAAGTTTTTGATCATGTTACTCAGAATGACCAATTCTAGCATATATCCTGTTTCCCACTAAAGCTCTCAAAACTATTATGCTACAAACTAGAACTCAAGGCATACTTACCCCTTTCTTTTGGGTGGTGAAACTTTTACCAACGTTGGTGTGTGACAGTTCACGGTCCATCTCATTCATATATGACTTGAGACTGCCTATAAGCTCATTAGGCGATACCTTCTGGCCTTGCATTTCATTTTCAGCATCTAAGTCTTCATCATCCTCATCTGAGAAGTCAAACTCCTCCTCTTCATCCAGATCATCAGAATCCAGCTCTTCTGAGTCTTCCCCTATGTATTATTTTGTGTCAGTACAGATAGCAAACAAACCAGCACAGTGCCCACGGGTGATCAGAAAACCCAGGGAAGCCAAATAACCATGAGATATTCTGACAAAAGAAACAAAGAAGCCATCTTACCTAAAATTCTGTCTAATGCTTTTGTAAAAGAATCTACATCAAAGGTAACATGAGATTCATCAGATGACCTGAAATATAAAAATATTTTTAAATAAACAAAGCTTTTATGCTTGCAAGAGCCTGACACAGGCACAAACCATATAGCATACTGATTTCTCTCAAGCCTAGATTAAAGTTGGGACATTTGAACTGATGGTCTTGGAAGGGCTTAGAAGTCTGAGTCCTGTGTGAATTAGAAATGAAACAGCAAATGGAGGAATTCCTGGCATGAAAGAGAAAACCAACAACTTTGTTTCTTGTGGTCAAACAAAAATTGCACTGAAGGTGACCAAAATAAGCATGCCTGGATCCTCCTGGAACAAAGTGGTGGTGTTACACCTCAGACAAAGGTTTAAACAGCTGAGAATTTCTGAGGTCTCCTGCCCAGAAAGAACACTAAAGGCTTCATCCTGGTCTCTCTTAAGGCTCAGTGGTTTGCCTCTTTTTTTTTTTAACAACTGAAAGAACCTACATCATAACACAGATATTGACACTAATGCTAAGTTAAAAAGGATCAAATAGTTAAGAGCATAAATTGAGTAGCTAACTCCTTTTTTCTTAAAATTAAAGGCCTGTCCACACAACATTCACATGCACTTTCTTAACTCCAACAATTAATCTAGTGGCATTCTGCTGTTGCACAAATAGTTAAGTATCTTCAGTTAGCACTTCTCTTCTACTGCTGGCAACAACGAGAGGGATCCATGGTGATTCTTTTCTCTGCTTCTAGGTGTACAGTATGTGCTTCAGCAATGCAAAAACAAGCCCAGCATATTCAAAATACTAACCTATAGGAAACCTTAATACAGCTGTACCATAAAAAAATCAACACTCTTAATTCACAGAGACAGACTCCCTCAACTTACGTTTCATTTTTATTTCTGCACAGCCTCATCAGAAGAATCTTAGCAATCTGAACAGTTAGTCCTTCGTGGCAGAAAAATTTCAGCGCAAAGGAACTTGAGATGTACATTTAAATAACAGCACTAAGAACTACAGTAATGAACAACAGCAAGCCTTCAACTTAAAAGGGTTAAAAAAAAAAATCTTAAAAACCACAAAACTAAACTAAGTCAAGACTGCTGGAAAACAGCGCAGCTTCCAGTATTTTTACCTGCACCAGTGTCAGAGTGGTCCCAAATTGGTTTGAAAGCAACTACATATTCACTACTAACAGGGGCTCGTTTCAGGCCTCTGCTAAGTAGAACACTTTCAAACTTTGCTACTCTGCATTACAGAGTCAACCAAAGGGCAGCAGCAGAACAAAAACATGTTCCACACCAGACACCGGACTTAAAAATACTACTACCATGGCATTTCTGCTCCTTCATGCGTTGAGACTTTGGATACAAAAGCCTTCATGCTTTCAGCAACTGCTTCCAAGTCATATTTCTGCTCTTCCTCATTTGAGGAAGGAAGGGACTCATTTCTTGCCTCCTTCAGCATCTGATCTAGATCATCTGGTGTAATCTCCAGCCAACTGTCATCTGAAAGAATATAGGACATACTTGTTATTCTGCACAAGTCTGTTAGTCCGCAAGGCCCAATCCATACAGCTGAGAGTACCGCTTTCATTTCGTAGCTTATTTTTGCACTATTAAGTTTTAGTGCTGTACTAGATAACACAGGGGGTAAGGCAGTGAGAGGCTGAGGAGAGTTCAGATTTCATTTTACTACTTTAAAACTCTGCTTTATATGCAACTTCAAACTAGCAGATGTTGTTCTAGTCACAGATAATCCTTCTGCCACTAAATGAAGGAAGAAAAGGCTTATACTACAAAAGGGAGCACCAACCCAACCTTCAACTACAATTACTAACACTGAACATTGGATTTGTGTGCTACTGCATCATTCAGAAACACAGATGTGACCTGTAATGCACACCAGCAACCACTACATCTCTGTCAAATGAGTGAAAAAACCCTATTATATGAAGTTTATGTTGGTCTTATATTGGCCATCAGAGTAGTCCAGATGGTAATTACCTTTGTATTGTCAGTATTGGAATTGGTTTATTATTATAAAACATTTAAATACTTTCTGTCTGGTAGACATTTGCCACAAAGTACTTGATCTGGGGTAAGTGTACACGGTGTTACTGATCAAGTGGCATCAAACCAAAAACTGGATTGCATATCCTGCCAATCCACAGCCCTAAGCTTTGTGGCTTATACAAATGAACTGGTTGCCTAAATCTTAAATGACAGCCCATGAATCACACCTCTAGCAGTCACAGGATAGGAGACAGACTAAGCAGGTACAGAGAGTGGTATAGCGCTGTGAACATTCACCCTCTCCCCCTACAATTAACCATTTGTGAGAGGAACAGCCCACCCCCCTATCCTGCTCACCATCCTCTGGAGGAAGACAAGCTGCTTCTCTCTCCAACTGCTTCAAATCAATGGTTGTTGTCTCTAGCAGTGTCAAGATTTCATCACCTGGGCTCACTTCAACAGAGCTAGAAGAAAAAAAAAGTTCAATTTACCGAAACAGATTTTTCCTAGCATTACAATGCCAATGGCATCACCCACTCTACATGCAGGTTTTCACTCAAATTCCTCATTACTCCTTCTGTGTAAATACATCAAAAAGATAAATGAATTTGGGGGCAGTACCAGAATACTACACAGGTAGTATTAGCCAAAACAAGACAGTCAATTGCTGTAGTTCCTTGTTGATGGCTCCCAAGCCCACTTCTCATGTTTCCTTTGTTCCTTATATTCATTTTGTCTTGGTAAACATTAGGATTGCCAGTTCCCAAACAGCATGGACTGGAAAATCAAGCAACTAACATTCAAGATACTATGAGCTGGCAAACCCTCAGATATTTTTGTTATGATTTATTTTTTGGATTTGATCTTTTGGAGAAATCTGGTGGCAGCTGCCTTTCTTGAGTAAAGGAGACAGACTGCTCTGTACTCATTATTCACTGGGACTGCTTTTCAGTGAAACTTTTAAACACTTTCTATAGCCAACCAACCAAATGATGCTTTTCAGTCACCTCTTAACCCACTTGGAATAGCTTAGCATTTTAAAAAAACAATATAAATAGTTACTCAAGCAGTAACTTCTACTAATAGAGTACTCTGGAGGAATTAATACCCATATGTCCTAGCCACAGCACCTATGTGAAGTGTACAAGCGATAAAAGGCTTCAGGTTTTTTGTAATAAGTGTTAAAAAAGGTAAGTTAAAGCGCTTGTAGGTACTGTGTATGATTACTGATGAATTTCAAGTAGCTCTTACCTTTCTGGCTTGGTAACAGATTGCTGGAAGTAATCTTCTGCCATATGCAACAGTTCCAAGTACTTAGCAGATCCTTCCATTTCTCCCTATTTAATGCAAGTCACAAATATGACTAAACAATTCTCCCTCCCCTTCCTTTTCACAGTCA
Source organism: Phalacrocorax carbo (assembly GCF_963921805.1). Classification (NCBI taxonomy): domain Eukaryota; kingdom Metazoa; phylum Chordata; class Aves; order Suliformes; family Phalacrocoracidae; genus Phalacrocorax; species Phalacrocorax carbo. The sequence goes on along the minus strand of NC_087525.1, from coordinate 4,252,787 downwards.
GGCTTCATAACGATGGCTATTTGTCACATAGGAATTTAGTGCTGAGAAGATCAAAACAAGTAATACTGCTTTGCCATGTGTTCTTGGAAGAGAATATAGGAAATGGGCATAAGGTGTTGTCACAGTCAAACCCGAATTGAAGTCTTACGCTGCAACATCATGTGGCTACATGAAAACCAATCAAAGACAATGCTATGATCTCCCCAACGGGGGATTTACCATGCTCAGGTTACAATTTTACACAAATAGTGAATGAATGAATCGCTTGGTGTTTGGGACTTATCCACAGAAGTGGCGTTGCAGTACTGTGAGAGTATTTCCCTTTTCCTGTATTTAAAAGATGTTAACCTAAGCATTCCGACTGAGTTGTCCAATTTTATAACCTTCAAATAAGCAGTCAATTATGTCCAATTTATAAATTTCAAATAAGTAGTCAAAGGCATATTTAAAAAAAACCCAACAAACAAACAAAAAACCCAAAACTGAACCCCACAAAAACCACACAAAGTAAAAAATACACTTACATGGGCCCAAATGGCTCCATGGCTGTTACGTATAGATCTTTAAGAATACTTAATTCTAGAGGCATGCAAATGAAACATAGAACAGTGAAAACAGTTATCCTGACACCCAACCGTATTGTGGTTTCCTTTATTCAAGTATATTTCCCCTTTCTTTAGATGAATGAATTCAGCCCCAAATCCTGCTTTTTCCTTTTTGATTTCCAAAAGAGATAAATTAATTTCAAAGGAGAACAAACTGCACACATCTCCTTTGAAGACATTCATTTTCCATGGGCAGAAGCATTAGATTTCTTGCCCTGCTGTAACTACTTACACAAGTTCAAGAGCTAAACATGTTTCTCCCAGAATGTTTAAAAGACACACATGTGCACACGCAGAGACACACAACTTCACCTTGAAATAATTTTTGTCCTTCAGGCTGCTGAGGAATCTCTCCCACAGGGGACCGCTTAACACATTTCTCTTGGAATCAGGAGGTACTTTACTGCACTTGGAGCACAAAATTTCAAAGCCGTGAGCCTGTATGAGAGATGCAACAAGAGGTTCTCAAGATGTGACAAATTTAAGCATACCTTTAAATGACTGCATAAAGAACTGACTATCATTAAGCTCCTGCTGATGCCATTTGAGAAGGAGGTGCCAAACCCAATTGTATGTCAGTTAGCAGTATCTCGCTTTGGAAGTTGGAATCTTTCCTTCTGCAGCAATAATGGATCATTTTGACCTTGCAAAGTTCCTCTACATGGGCAAAGCAACAAAGAAGACAAGTCTATAGTGCATAAACTACTCCTCACATAAGCGTGAAGACTTTACCTGTATTTATAATCTATGGAAGCACAAGAGTGCTCTATTCTGTAAAAGAAAACTCCCATGATACTGTACTTCCAGTAGAATGGTAACTCCAAATTTGCTCGCATTTTTCTGTACAAGCAGGCAACTTACAAGCAAAGAGCCATTTCTCAGACATATGTAAACAAGGAAACTAAAGACTGAGTACAAAATGCATAAAAAGTAATTACCAGTTTCATGCCCAGTTCATAGGCTTTGTACTGAGGGTGAGATGGGGGGGGCAGCGTGTATCCACTGCGTCTATCCGGAACAAACTTCTGTTGCATCAGCTGTGCATATAAGCACTTTGTGAAAGTAACCTGAAAAAGCCAGAGCAAAAGAAAACACTCACTGCAGCATGACTGTGTTGGGGACAGGCATCAACTCTGCAGCAGTCTCATCTAAATTCTGTTTTAAAGCACCCATACTACAGACAATACCTGAGATTGTACTTAAAATACATCTTAGATACATTTGCCTAAGATGTGTTGCTTTTCAGCTCTTACAAAGTATATTCCAAGTTGACATCTCTAATAAACATGAACTTCATTCAGTCTAAATTCATTAAAAAATCCTCAGTATTCGTGCCAACAAGGTATATTTTGAAAAATGTAAGGCTTCTTTTCAACTAATGAAACCAAAGCTGAGATTTCAAAAACAGCCTAGAAGTCTACAGTTTGACTCTGAAGCTTATTTTCAGGAACCTAGGGGTATAAACTGCAATGCAAACATATCAGATACAACACTGCTTGGAAAATGCTCATAAAACACTTCATAAAATAGCCTTCACAGAGCTGTGTACACACACCTGTGAAAAGCCTTGGAATGAATAGCTAGGGGTAGTTAGGAGCAACTTCTTATGTTGGCTGGCAGTGCAGTCAAACTGTTCTGATCACAGAACTAGATCAATTTACTCAGGAAGTTTTTCTAGCAGAGGAACCTCTGATTCAGCAGTAAAGAGGTGAAATCAGAGGATTTCAGAAACACTTATCTCATGATTAGCCATTTGAAAGTTTAGCCACTTCAATCTGAAGGCAGAAAAGCTATTAATGTAATGAACTGGAAATTCATGTCTAGTATCAAAATAAAAAAATAAATCAGAAAACACGCTATTTTAAAAATTAGGTCCATGTATTTGTATCACTTGACCACAGAACCTCCATCAGTTACAGAACCTAATTAAGTGACAAGTTGCATCACAAGGATCACTTACTATAGTCATCACACGCTCGCCTGGAGGGAAAGTTTGAAAAGAGCGACACGCTCGTAAATCTACAGGATCTCGCAGGTAAAACGCCTGGACTGCTGCAGCCACCAACGAAGGGCGCTGTCTCAGCACTGCCACAATGCCTGCTGGAAGGTAGCAGTGGGCTCGGTGAAATGAGGCCTGAATTTTCTCAGGATACCTGTATCATACAATAGCAGCATACTGTATTAAGTGTATTGCAAGCCCAAATCACTCCTTTTTAATTATTCTTCCCTTTTTCTCTTTAATATTAATCTATACTATGGGCCAAGTGCTAGAAGATTATTCTAAACTAAAGTTAAACTCAGCTAATCTAACACCTGGAATGTCTGTTTATATATCTATGTGTATATATACACACACATATATAGAAATATACCTGGCTAATAAAAACTTAATCCCCACAGTGGTAAGAGGGATCACTGTGAACTTGACTAACATGTCCAGCTATACAGTATCCTTCACCACATTCAGTGTAGAAGTCATCTGGCTCACGCTGTCAAATCCTTGCAAAAAATAACGTGCAGCGCTGAACACGCTCGTGACAAGCTGACACTCTGAAAAGCATGCTGGTTCTACATTTTAGTTTGCAACTCTCTTTCTCTCTCCCATCCCTACAAGGGGCTCTGAAAGGCTTACAGAACTTTCAGATTTTTCAGTACAAGAAGGACATGAAGGAAGAATAACTTGTCGTTGTCAGGTGGGGCATCATAGCAGTGAACCACTTTCGGAGCCCCCAGATCGCAGTACAGTGTACAGGACATTCACCCCCCTCTTCAAAAGAATGCCACAGAAAAACCTCTCACTGGTGAAAAGGAAGCAACTTTATCACATCTAACAGGAAAATGATTGACTACAAGAAAGTACCCCAGACAGCCCAGAATCAAAACTTAATGTTGCAGACCAAAATAAAACACCCACATACCCGCTGATACGTTTGTATACTGCTGTTCGAATGGGTTCTGCGGCCAGGAACTCCTCCGAGCGGCTGGATAACAGCGTTAATGCCTGCGTGAGGGTTAGACTGGCAGCAGAGAGGTCGCATTCCTGCTCTTGAGTCTCTGACAGTGGAATGATGTGCAGTTCTCCTTTGTAAAAGAACACCTGGCAGACAGTAACATTGTCATCAGATGGGATAAGAACAGTCACACACTAAGCAATGCACAAAATTGCATTTAATATATGAATGTATTTGTTTAAACACAGAAAATACTGAAGTACAAATAGAAAAATAATACAGAAAACAGCTGGGGTGTGGGGTTCTGTGTTTTGGTAGGGATTTTTGTTGTTGTTTTTTAAATGGGAGATAAGGTAAATACAGATAACCCGTAAATAAAGCCCCCCTATTTTAACTGCAACAAGTTTGGTCAAATATATCTTGTTTCCTTATTAACACTAATACCAAAAGTTTCTCTTCAACTAGAGATTTGCTTCAGGAGAATCAGACAGCATAAGATAACTGCTGAAGAATAGGACAGGGACTAAAAAACATTATTTCAGGGGCTACACGTGACCTCTGTTGGTTCCTGATCCTATAAAACTAATTGAATGTAACATTACCAACTCTCTCACTCTGTCTGTTCATTCAAATGGAAGGAAAATACAGCGCTGATAGTCTAGACACAGGTTTGCAAATAATTTTTGTGCCCTTTTCCTCCTCTTTTCTTTTTAAGGGTCTTTTGGTAGGGAAAGAAAAATTAAACAAATCTTTGGTAATGAAAGAATAAGTTCTTTCCATTTAAATCCATTGCCAAGAAACTCAGTGACGTAACTCCTAGTAATCATCCACAGCGAGGTGATCTGGCTGCAGAGTCTGGGTGAAAGAGTCCACTGACTCACTCAGCTGTGCCAGACCCAGTCTGTCTCCTTGTAGAGTCAGCCATGCTCCAGTCTTGAGCATTCCCCAGTTGGAGGGCAGCAAGCCCTCATGCCTAAGCACCCGAGAATATAGTAGAAAAAAATCCAAGTGGCTACCACAGAGCTAGAAAGCTGAGATGGATCCAAGAGTGCTCCTGAGGAGAGCAATATGGTATGCTTGTATTACACTGCCAAATGCATTCCACAGTTCCCATGTTATCCAAGCTTTCTCTGCACTCCAACAACCTAGAAAATGGAAAGCTGGCCAAACTTACTAACTTTATAGATCAATCAATAGCATGACAGCTTCACTGTCTGCACTATGGAACAACTGGTTTATGTGCAAGAGTCAGATCTAGCTGAACAACACAGACTCACAGCCTAGCAGGCAGGTCTGTAGTCTCCATAGTTCTGCCAGTCTCCGTAGTTTTGCCATTAGTATAAGAACATATCAATATAAGAACACTGTCTTTCTTCCATCAACAAACCAATTCTAGAAGAACCACTCGGTAACGCTAACAATTTCCAGGTATCCCTACAGCAGTTTCTCAGGGCACACTCACTCTACGTAGCATTCTGCAAGACCACACAGAGCAGAATCGCATATCAGAGGTTTCCTAGTGGTTATGCCTCTCATTCAACATCCACAGCAAGCATAAAGAAGCTGATTAAAATCAGAATGAAAACAGACTGCTGAAAAAAGCCATGCTGTTAAGTAAAACAAGCCTTGAGCCCTGACCAGAAGTTTCTTCACTAGTAACGGACAGATAGCACTCTGTATTGTCAGTGGCAGACCACTTGGCTAGATAGAGGTGTAAGAGGAAGCTCAAAACCGGTAAGTAAAAGGCCACTATGAGTCTCTTGCCAATTGGTACGAAGTTTCACTCACCCTGTTGTCACTATTCTCAGGATTCAGCCACTTTGGGAGAAAATCAGCTGCTTCTATCAAGAGAAACTCCCCATCGTTGTCATCAACGCTGGACAAGGAGAAAGCAGTTTCTTACTAGGGTAAGTCTCGCACAGCACAGTAACGCATGCTTCTAAATGCATATCTGCTTTTTTTAAATACAAAGATATGACTTTCTGTCAGCCCCTGTCAGGGTGCCCTGCAGCACCCCCGCCCGAACCGCTGGGCCCCGCCACTTCGGTCGAGGCCGCTACCTGGCCGCCAGCCCCGGGAACTCCCTGGTGATCTCCCGGAGGAGGTAGACGATGAACCACTCGTCCTCCACGTTATCCCCGAACAGCGTGGTGCCGCCGAGGTGCGCCGGCGTCTCGCCTGGCCGGGGGGCAGAGAGAGGAGAGGCGGCTCAGCGCCCCGCCAAGCGTCCACGCTTCCCTCCCGCCGCGCTCCCCCTCACAACCCCCGCTTCCCTCCCGCCGCACTCCCCCTCACAACCCCCGCTTCCCGCCCGCCGCACTCCCCCTCACAACCCCCGCTTCCCTCCCGCCGCGCTCCCCCTCACAGCCCCCGCTTCCCGCCCGCCGCGCTCCCCCTCACAACCCCCGCTTCCCTCCCGCCGCGCTCCCCCTCACAACCCCCGCTTCCCTCCCGCCGCACTCCCCCTCACAACCCCCGCTTCCCGCCCGCCGCGCTCCCCCTCACAGCCCCCGCTTCCCTCCCGCCCGCCGGGCTCCCCGAACAGCCCCGTTCCCCGGGGCTCACCCCGCGGCGGCAGGTAGCGCAGGCGGAAGGGCTGCTGTTGCCAGATGTAGGCGGCCAGGAGGGGCGCGAAGCGCACCGCGATCCCCTCAGCGCAGCGGCGCAGCAGCGCCTCGCCGCCCACCGCCGCCGCCACGAAAAGGCGGTAGCGCACGGCGTCCTCCGCCGGAGCGGCCCGCCCGATCCCCTCCATGGCGCCGGCCCGGGCCCAGCGCCCCCGAGCGGGGCCGAGCCGGACGGCGACGCTCCGCCTCCCCGGGGGTGGGACATGGCCATGGCGGCCGCGGGACGGCAGCGGGCGGCGGCGGCGCGGCGGAGCCGGGGATGATCTCGCGATACGCGCGGAAGCCGGTGCCCGCCGGTGCTCTGGAGATGTGAGTCCCCGCCACCTCCCCCCCCGGTCCCCGCCGCCCCGGCCCCCGCCCCTGGGCCTGCCCGGCCGCATCATCCCCTCGGCCGGAACACCGGGCCTGTCCCTAGGCAGGGGGCGCGGGGGGCCGGGGCGGCGGGCGCAGGTTGCCCGCGGCGGCGGGGCGGGCTCGGCGCGGAGCTGTAGGGCTGCCCCGCCGTTACCGCCCCGCCACGGCGGCCCGCGGCCGGCCCCGCTGCCTCAGGGGGCGGCCCCGCTGCCTCGGAGAGCGGCCGCGGCGGCCACGGAGCATTCTCGTCGCTTGAGGAATGCAGGTGTGAGAGTCTGATTAAATCCTCCTCTTGTCTGGTGTTTTTGACACGGGAGGTAAACGATGTCCAGGGGCTTTTCCGGAGGGGTGAGAGGTTTAGACAAATACCTAGGATTCGGTAGTGAGTTGCTTTTTGTTCCTGCATTGGTGCCTCTCTCTGTCTCCCAACTACTGCGACTTCTCTTGTCCTTCTTTCCTAGACATCTAAACTATGACAAAACACAAACCTAGCAAACGCTATTTCTCCTAACTTGCCTCTGCATGGTTTGGTGGCTACTTGTGTTCTATTTAGTTTAGTTCTCTAGTTTAACAAGGACAAGTGCCGGATTTTGCACTGGGGCGCGGCAGCCCTGGATGCACAGGCAGCCCGGGGAGCGAGGGGCTGGGGAGCAGCTCTGCAGGGACCTGGGGGCTCTGGCCGACGGCAAGTTGAACGTGAGCCCCCAGCGTGCCCTGGCAGCCCCGAGGGCCAGCTGTGCCCTGGGGGGCACCGAGCCCTGCATCGCAGCCGGGCGAGGGGGGGGATTGTCCCGCTCTGCCCCGCGCTGGGGCGGCCTCACCTCGAGCGCTGCGGGCAGCGCTGGGCACCGCAGGACACTGAGGGTATAAAGGTACTGGAGAGTGTCCAGAGAAGGGCCACGGAGCCGGGGAAGGGTTTAGAGGGGAAACGGTACGAGGAGCGGCTGAAGTCCCTTGGGTTGTTCAGCTGGAGCAGAGGAGGCCGAGGGCAGCCTCATGGCGCTCTGCAGCCCCCTCCCGAGGGGAGGAGGAGGGGCAGGGCTGGTCTCTGCTCTCTGGTGACCAGTGATGGGACCCGAGGGAACGGCAGGGAGATGGGCCAGGGGAGGGTTAGGCTGGGTATTAGGGAAAGGCTCTTACCCCAGAGGGTTGTCCTGTGCAGGGACAGGAGTTGGGCTTGATGATTGTGGGTCCCTTCCAACTCAGGGCATTCTATGATTCTATTTGATTACAGATCTCCTACAGGGACGATGACATTGTATCTGCTTTTAGAGAGCTGTAGATCAATTCACTAAAGCATTTTAACTTTAAAGGAAACACTGATTTCTAAGCAAAGACCTTTAACTCCATGTTTAGCCTAGAGTTAGTTTTGATGCCTTAATTCTAAAGCTTTGGTAACAAGAATTAGCCTTCTAATAATAATAAATTAACTATGCTATGCCAATTAGTGCATTCCTTGAAAAGCAGGGAAAAAAATGCCTGTAAAGCTTGGCAGCTCTGTAGATATTTATTCTTTTAAGTAATATCAAGTTCCACTTCTTGTTTCAGACAGGGACTTCCAAAACATGCCTTGCGGCACCATCCACTGCCAGAGCCACGAGCTGCGGTGTGCCCAGCCACAGCCACGGCTGAAAACCACGGCAAGATCCCAAGGTACTTGTTATAGCATGAGATGAATCTTTGTCTGGAGACAATGGCAAAACTGGGCACCTTTGTGTTGAGTTACCTTTGCGAAGTAATCTAGTCTGTAGGCTTAGGCTTTACCTCACATCTGTGTCATTTCAGAACACGTCTGTCCTATTTTGGAAATAATAAGTGTGTGGCTGTCTTCAGTTCCCAGCTCACAAATAGCCTGGGTCATCTAATTTTATAGCAGAAACAAGAGGAGAAAAGATAAAAATAATTCCTGAGTCGTGTAGAACCGGGACTAGAAATAGCCTGCAGCTTAACTGAGATAATTTTTGGAAAAACCTATGTTTTGCTTGACCTCTAGCCTTCCTACGTCATTGAGATTATTAGGAGTTACGGTTGTTATAATTACTTGTGTACTATGGCTTCTGCTTAAATGATTCTGAAGTAAATATTTGTCTTATGCAAACTCTGTCAGTGCTAAGACCTCTTCTGATGTATCTGCACCTTTTTGTGCAGAAAGAGAACTTACCCACTTTATTTGTCGTTGTGTATTGTTGAGGTGTTTTTCTTCCTTTTTTTGTCAACATATGTGTTTCAGGGAGTCTGAAATCTGGAAGGGATCAGATTACCTTTCTGTTACTCCAGCTGATCATGGGAATTCGTGGTCTGCTAGTCAGAGTTACGCTGACACCTCCACCGAAGACGGCTCAGTCTTCTCTTGGGGTTATGATGTGAGTAGACCGTAATCATGCAAGCCAAATGTAGCACAGTGGCTAGAAGGACACTTGAAATACCATTGCAAATACATTTCAGGGGGAGGATTGGATCTGTCAATAAATTGTGATAGTGGTTATAGTAATAACATCTCTTTTACCTCTTCCCCATCTTTCCTTTCTCTCAGATCAAAACATATTAGTTTCATATTATTCAGTTAATAGTCTGCATTTCCATCTACACCTTTAGAAATGCAAATCATTTAATACTTAAGTGTACCTCTACAACATAATAAACGCTGTTATTGTGGAATCCCAAACACGAGTAGATGACTTTTAGACACTTGGTGTGAGTTTGTCGTCTTTAACTTCTGCATACTTGTATGTTTCTCAAAATACAGTAAGCCCCTAAAGCATTATTTTCATTTAGAAATATTTGTTTTATTCCCCATCTACCAAAACAAAGTGTGCTATTGCTTTCTGTGTGGTGAGATGGAACTGGTCAGATTTAAATTACCCAAGAACCGACCCCATTTTCTAGTTACCCGAGAACATGTAACAAAGGTCCCGAACATGCTTCACTTCCAGTGTTGCACGCCAGCCTGCATTGCTTTTTGTTTGCTGTTGTCTGTCAACATTGCAAGCAACAAATTTTCCATTTCCTTAAAATCTTGCTGAATTTTATCCTTCCTCTTCTGATTTCTTTTATGTAAATTACTGTGCCTTTAACTTAATATCATAATACAGATATTTCAAAACGTTTTAATAGTTTTTCTCTTTTGACCCTGTAAGCTTTTTATGTAGCTGCCATCAGGCTTAACAGCAGTCTGCATCATCTGCAGGGGAAATTATTTAAAGTTAATGTCTTTCCATGCAAAAGAAATAGAACTGTTTAAATCAGTTCCAGGAAGCTTTAAACAAATAGTTGTCTTTTTCAATTATTAAAAAAAAAAAATCAGTTAAACCCCACCTCCAAATGATATTCACTAGGTATTTATTGGATAACTTTCCTTTCTAGGAATTTGATAAAGCTGCCACACAACAAGTTCAGCAAATGTTCAGACAAATTGATGAGCTTCTCTATGAGCAGAAAGAAAATGTGCATGTTGAAGGACTGCGGGAAGAATGCCACCAGTGGACATCCAACTTTCCTCATCTCAGGTATTTTATGAATAGACGAACGTTAGGACCATCACAGAGTTATAAAGGGGTAGGGATGGGAGCAGTTGCTGTTAAAACAACGTTAGTAGCAGGGTGGTTCTATGCAATTATATAGTAGATAGAGCTAAAAAGACGACTCTGGTAGTCTGCCTGCCGTTGTCATTAATAGACATCCTACTGTCTCACATTTGGTTCCTTGCCAGAGGATTATTGCTATTTGTAGCTGACTTGACTTTAACATAGCAAAATTCTCTTAGAAAAGATTTATGGTATAACTAAAAGCCAGGTGCTCAAAATAATTCAAAAATCCTCCTATCCTAGTTCAGCAGTCCTTCTTGATATCTGGAAACTTACATTTTAAATCTCCATTACATGTACTTGAACAGTTTTGTCCAGATTCAAGTCTTACAATTAGCAGACCATAAAAAACCAAGCAAAATTTTCTTAATTTCTTTACCTGACTCAAAGCAATCTGTACCAGAGAAAACAACTGAAAGCACGTTTAACTCTCACCAAGAAAACCCCATAGCTTCCCTACAGAATTTTGAGGATTTACTGCTGTGTGTTCTTACATAGTTCAGTAATCTTACTTTCAACGTTTTCTGATTTATTCACCCTTTGTTTTTGCCATGGCAGGGTTGTGGGGAAGCAGATAGTGATCCCCACAGATGAAGGGTATGGATGGTACTCGAGTTCACCTTCTGGCAGTCTAGGTTCCTCAGATGTAAGTTCACCAGGAGAAAAAGATTCTAATGAGTAAGTATGAGCGGTTCATCCAGACCGTACCAAGGTGGGAAGGTAATTCTCTTCTCAGTGGACTGCAGTGACAGGCTTCACATTTTAAGAAGCCTAATTCTGTTAGGCTGAGTTTTGGACACAGCACACTTTGTTTGTTTGTTTTTAACTAAAAGTAGTACATTCAGAATAGCAAGACTACGCAGCTGAGCTTGTTGCTAACTGCAGTAAACCGGTCAGTAAATAGAAATACCTCTGCTGCTGCTGACTTCTTAAGAATATGTATGTATTGTAGCTGGTTTTATTGTTAACCATCTATTAAATACAAAGCACTACATTAATACTACTTTTATTATTTAATGTCGTAGAATGCTTTTTAATTAGCTTAGAATTTTTTTCTGAAGTTTCAAGTTCTTTAGCAAGAATTAAATATATCCAAACCAAAAGAGTTTTTACTGTAATGCATAATTTGTTGGCCTCCCTACTGCTTGGCCTTAACTACCACGTTGTGTCTCAGCCTCTCAGCTCACCAATTGCTGCTATTTGAAGTGGAATAACACTTATTTTCATTTCTGCTTTCTGAAAACTGTCACCTGTTCAGATTTAGTGTTTTTGGCAAGAAGGTACCCCTTTCTGTTACTCCCGTTCACAAAAAGGCCAGCAGTTCCAAGTCTCCGACCTTGTGTTCTCCAGAGAGCGAAGAAAGTGAAGATGGAGTAATTGTCTCTGAAGGTGTAATGGAGGAATATTTAGCATTTGACTGCAGAGACGTGTAGGTATTGAATATTAAGATAGCAACTAGTACCAGTGTCCTGGAATTCCTGTTGTTAACATATAGATATAGATATAGTTATTTGGTTTTTATGTTAGTTGATAAAGTATTTGATGAATTTATTTTTTTAATATCTTCCTCTGGAGAACTTTCAGAAGCCTGAGATTGCTACGGCACTGGGAATTCTCCCAATCCATTTCCTAGAACAATTTATTTTGCTATATTATTTTTCTGAATTTTTTGTAATTTTTCATGCTAGCCATTTTTGGGTCTGGTTTAAATAGTTTGATCCATCATGACTAAGAGCCTGCTATATATTGACATATTTAATAAAACTTGTTTAAATGCAGTTTATTTTTTATACTAAGTCAAATTCATTGTTGTTTGTTATGCACCAGCAGCGTTTTGCTTTGGTTTTGTACTAGCATTTTGGGTGGAATTGTACCTTTCCAGATTTTCGGTGGTAATTTAAAAATTAGCGTGGATTTGATGCTTGCCAAGAAATAATTGCAGCTACTTTTATGTTTAGAAGAAAGGACGAAGGGTTGCATAAAGAGGATTCTTTTTGCCCCTTTACTTTATTCAACCCAGCAATATGAACATATGGCCTGGGTGAGGACTCTGGCTGGTGCTGTCAGTTGCTGACTACTTAATTGGTTTTAATAAATAAAGCCACTTAGCTGCATGGACCATGAGATTCAAATTGGAAGGTGGCTTGCTCGGACCAGGCCAGACATAGCTGCAGCAAACAATGTTGCTGTCTCTGTGCACTAATGCTTGGAAGTATTACAGCTTTTTCTAGTGGTGTCTCCTTCGGGTTTTTTCTTGCAAGGTTTGTGGCTTTTTGATGTTAAGTACTAATTCAGGGACCAGATATAAAAGCCATAATAAATGTGCTAGCATCAGTGTTACTTTTTCCTTTCTATGAAGTTTCTTGTGGCAGACGAACATCAGGAACATTTTTGAGCAGTTGACTTCCAGGTTATGTGCTCCAGAATACCTCTTGCATTGTGGAAGAGTCTGCAGCAAAGGCCGCTTGCTGCTGTGAATTATGGTTTTTCTCCCCTCTCATTGATTACATCTAATTGTCTAAAACGGATTTAAGCCTGAGCCCTGAACACCTCCTGGCTGTTAGAGCAGCGGGCTGAGGGTGGCATTAAATAGTCATGAGTTGTAACGGTCCTCTCTCTTGTCTTCAGAATTCTGTAGCAATGTTAGATATGGGGCCTAACAGTGTGATGAACAAATATCACTGTAACTATTAATATTTATTTTTAAATGGAACTTTGATCTCCTTCGTAAATAATCTATTATTTGTGATGTATCATTTATAGATATTCTGTACAGGGAAGCCAAGGTGTGCGGGAATAAGGTGATTCTCTCAGTCATTTCTCATTTAGGTCAGTGGTAGATTCTGGAAGAAATACAAGTTCAAGTGCCCAAAGTACAGAAGCTTGCTTCTTTCAATATTAGACTGTTATTTGATGTTGCTGTTTATTAAACTATCAGCTCTCAGAAAATAATATTGTGTGATAAATACAAAACTTCCTCTGAAGTCTTCAAGGTATTTGGCGAGCTGCCTTGACCAATTTCAGTTTAAGGGAAAACAGAACAGAAATGCAGCCTTAGCTGATGTTTTAATCCTATTAAATACATGCAACAAAATGTAGGCGACAAGGAAAATATGTTTATGGTACAGGTAACGCTTATATTTTTATAGGGAGGAGGAGTTGCATGAGAGGAAAATGGGACTGTCCTCTAGTAGACGGAAATTAGGATTTCCTCCTATCTCTCCATATTCATGCATGAAGGATTCTGTGCTCGCATTTGTGTTTGATGATGTGTGGAGTGAAGTCCTAGGCTGCATGGAAGAATTAATCTGCAGACACTGGGAAGGGTCAGCCTCTGGTAAGGACCGCAGTTAAACTGAAGATCTAAAAGGGGATTTCAGTTACTTAATCTTTGCAAGGATGCAATAAGAAAGAGATGTATTGGGAATAATCTCTTCAGGGAGGAAAAAAAGGTTATTTTGCTAACAGTGTGAGCCGTGCCTTCAAAAGGTTTAATAGAGCTTAGCATCCAAGGGAGTTCCTTAAAAATACTTGGATTCTTAGCACTGTCCGCAACTAGCAATGCCAATAGTCTGTATTTACAGGAATTCTCTGTTGCTTTGCACAGATGATGAGAAAAATATCATAACAGTAGAAACAATCAGAGCAGATGCTGGGAGCCCTTTGCTGTTTGATCCTCTGCCAGTGTTGTTACCTCGTGTGCCACAAACTAAAACGCCCTCAGTGACATCAAATCTGGTAAGTATTTTTAGCCAGCTGGTTTATGTAGGGACAAATCAATACAGCGCTACCTAAGCAAGCAGAGTCGAGTACGTCAGGGGACTGTTTACATCCATAACTAGTTTGGGTTTTGCATGAATGCTGACTGTCTTTCTAACACTCAAGTTCTGTTATTCCTCAGCTGCAAGTTTTAATTCCTACTTTTCTCTTTAAAACTGAATATTCTGTATACATATTGTACAACTGTGTGGTGAGTGTTCATTAGTGATGTAGTTCTTTCTACATTTCAATAATGTTTGAACTAAATTGTGAGAACAAGGATTCTGCGTGTGAGATCCTATTCTCACTAGCTTATCTATAGCTAACACATTAGGCAATAGAGGACAAATCTCAGTGCACTTGTAAAACAGTTTTTTTTTTCTTGGACACTGAATTTGACTGTGTATTCTGCTTTAGATGATCTGTTCCTACAGTGGTGAGCACCAAAGTGTTATCTGTTCATTCTGTTTTAATTCAACTCTCTCCTTATTTCTTTCTCCTTTATTTCTACTCCTGCCGCTTCTTTGTGTTCCCCTTACTGTATATGTAGTGCCCAAAAACCAGATGTGGCCGCAAAAGCAAAAAGAGGAGAAAACCACCTCAAGTATGTATGTTGGAGAGATTAAAACTCTGGTATTTTCTGTTTGCTGTTGGTGGGTGGAACTTGATGTTTTCCCAGATCAGTCTGTATTCCAGGAAGGGAGTTTGCAGTTCTGATCTTGACATAAAATGTCAACATACACTGAAAATCAGTTTTGTAAAGCTTCTGATTATAGCCATTATTGGAAAATCCTGTCACGCGAATGAGAAGCTTAGGTGGGAAATGTTAAGTATGACAGAGTATGTTTTCTAAGCACTACTACTTGCAAGAAAAAGGGAATGCTAAGATGCCTGTCTTAGATGGGAAAATAATATAAATGGAAGAAATTACCTTGTTTCCTCCAGAATTATTTACAAGGACAAAATCTGTAAATATACATGTATGTCTCTGCCAAACAGTAATTTACTTATTTTTTTTAACTTTCAGGTAAATCTCTCTCAAGGGTCAAGTAGTGGCTCTCAATGTAACCTAAATGGCTTGATGGTGATACATGGGATCCAGTTACAGCAAAGGAATCTGCCTGTAATGGAGAAAACACCGTAAGAGCTATAGATCATCTGTTGTAAAGCAGAGTGCTCTCACAGTGAGAGGGGTTCAACCCAAAACATTGTGAGACAACTTTCTACACTGGAGAAAGCAATTCTCAGTTATTTTCCTGCTTGTTTGTTTGTTTATTTGTACCCTATGAAATAAGATACTTCTAGTAGAGGTTTTCTGTCTGATTTACCTGCTGCTGGTTTACCACTTAGTGAACAGCTGTGGCATTACTGTTGACACTGACACCCTGAAAAGAGATGAAGCTCAGAATGGGGTAGAGAAACTGATTTGCTTAGTTTCTAGAAGTGAGTTGTGTTAGGTCTAGGCTACAAGTGTGAAAACTGGTGTTTACATTATGGAGGTTTTAAATCTGTTCTGTGATTAATTTTTACTTTTAGACTGGAATCATGCATCAGGAAGTTCGTATTTCAGTAAAAAAAAAAAAGAGATAGGCTGCTTCTTTCTTTTCCATCCCCTATTATTTTCTAGATTGGCTGCAAATTACTTTATATAGTTATGTAAAAAAAATGAAGACACATCATCCCTATCCACACGTAATACTATTAATGTCCCATGTAGATGAGTACTTCAGTAACAGGGTAGTTATCAGTCATGTTGACCACATTGCTTTTAGTTTTATAATTCTTTTGTTAGGGACCTGGATGACAAACAGCCAGACTCCAGTTCCATCCCCTCTACCAGAGCATGGCCAAATCGTCCGCTAGAGCTCAGCACATCATCCCTGTCACGCTCCACACGAAGGCGAAACCTGCCACCACGTACCCTGCATCCCATCAGCACAAGCCATGCTCGTACTGGGACCCCAGGTTCTGTGGACGATGTCTTCAGGGGAACTCGATTGTACGTTTCAAAACCAGTTTCTCACTGCAAATTACCGCGTTTAGAGAACCCAGCTTATATAAAAAGCATTCAGTTGAACAGAAAGAACATGAATTCTCTGGTGAAAGAGATTAACTGCTTATTAAAGCACAGTCTACCCTGAGAAAGCCAAGTTGCTAAAGTTGATGCTTGCTGTGCTACAAGCTGCGGTTCAATGAATCGCATGGATATTTAGGTGGTTTTGCACACAAATTATAGATCTCAGTCTGTCCAGTACAAGGAAAGCAAATGTTGCCATGTCTTTCTTGACATCGGCTTTACTTTTTCTGGAGCCTATTTTCAAGATGAACTTAAAATTGTCTATGGTTTCTGGAGGGCAAACTGCCTGTTGCTATCCTAGCCCAGACTGGGCTATAAGTAGGTGCCCGTCTTAGCTAGGTTATCTGACTGACCAAAGGACCCTAATGAACTCAGTGAACCCTCGTTTGTGTCTTTAATATCTTATTTTTGTTTGGCATAACGATCTGACTGAATGTAGTCATTTACAGGGACTACAGGGTATGAGGAAACAACACGGGGTTCAGTATACTTTTATATTCCACGTGTTGTAGGTTGACATAGTTTCCTTTTGGTTTTACTGATAAATTCATCCAGCCTGTTATTTTGTCATGTGCTGTTCAGAGACTTGTTCCTTGTCCCTTCACAACTGATGCTTCTACTTGCAACATTTTATGCTTCTGTTCCCTCTCCACAGGCTTCAATCAATTTAACAATTGTTAACATCTCCCCTTTATTGCCGTATGTTTAAACGTACATAGAGAGCACTAGGAAAGTCTTTTTAAAAATCACAATTGTAGTTTGAAGCATTTCTAATGTATTCTTACAGAGCATCCTTCCTTCAGTCGACTCCAGACAGCATATACAGCTAAGGCCTCTTGTTCATTTCTAGTGCTTCTCAAACATACACTAATATAAAGACACCTTTCATGTGAAAAGGCTGTATCTAGAAAGTAGATTACTTATTCTTTTATGTTCCTCCTGTGACTAATGTTTAATTCCTTTTGTACTTTGTGCAGTTAGATTGGTTCAGCTCCTTTTAGAAGGCTTCCAAAAGCCTCTTGCCCCATTCCTTCAAATACTCAAAATATGGAGAAGGTAGAAGCCTTGGTTTACCCCCATTTTATCTGATGCTTGTAATAAGTGGAAGAGCTACAATATGCATTTGCGTCATGTAGCTTCTTGTTCCGCTTAAAATGCGTGCCGCGGCTGTTTTCTAGGCTCACCGTTTATCTTCAGCTGCTAGGCTGAAGTTAGCAGCAAGCAGCACTTCATCCCAAAGGGTATGAACATGGAGAAAATAATGCCGTGTCTGGGAACAGGCAGACAAGATTCTACCATTGTACGGCAACTGCCTGGGAAGGCAGCCTTGCACAGACAGGCCTTTCTGCAGTGCCAGCTGCACAGCACATGCCTTCGAAACGCACCGACGAGGTGCGCTCTAGCCACCAGCTGGCTTTTAAATACACCCATTACCAGGAGTTCTGCTGGGGTGCTCAGGCTCACTTTGCCTACATGCTTAATGTCAAACGTTCTGAAAACTAGAAGTTCTTGTTAATAGATGAAAAAGATTTCTGCTAAACTTTACTCACTGCAGAACTCTTCTAAATAGTATCCAACAGTCAGCCCTGACACCAGCGTCTTGTAGCGAAATTTTGCAGCTGTTGCTTAATTTTTCCATTGTCTACCTAACGCCAAAAAACCGACCATGCTGTATGTTCACTCAGTGCCAAACACATAAACCGTATGTTTTTTCTGTGCGTTTCAGTCTGACTGCACATGAGCAGCTGACCTCCCCACTGCCACTGAGCCGAAACAATCTCCTACCGCCTATTACCACCACCGATGTGGCAGGGCACGCCAGCGCTGCAGGATCCCAGAGGCAAACGGTAATGGGCACAACAGTTTTATTATTGGGTAGTCTAAAATTGTAATCGCTGCTGATCAAATTACCTAACCCAAGAGATCGCATTTGTTGTCCTGTGACAGTGGATGAAATAGATGCACGAAAAATGCCGTACCAGTTTTGACTAACAGCATCACCCAGAGTTGAATGCTTTAATTACAATTAATGCCAGAGTATTTTTCCTCCCCATAACTAAGTGTAGAATGATTGACTTGAAAAATTAGCTTTAATTTCTAGGCTAATTATTTTAAATGTACTGCTGCGCTAAGAAGTAGCCATAACAGTTATTCTTCAATGCAGAAATCTCGAGGAAACTCAAGTCGAGCTCACAGTGTAACAACAAATGAAGACACCCACCAGCAGCTACAGGAGCAGCTTTTCTTACCTGATGACTTCTCCAGGCCCAACACAACCAACGTGTTCTTGGTAAAGCATGGCATATTATACCAAATCATCCTTAGTTACTGAGTAGGGTGCTTTGACAACTAACATAGGTAGACATGTATCAGCCCCCGGGCTTGTGTCAGCACTGGTGTGGCCAGCAGGAGCCGGGCAGGGATGGGGCCCCTGTGCTCGGCCCTGGGGAGGCCCCACCTCGAATGCTGGGCTCACGTTTGGGCCCCTCGGGACAAGAAGGGCCTTGAGGGGCTGGAGCGTGTCCAGAGAAGGGCAGCGGGGCTGGGGCAGGGTCTGGAGCACAAGTGTGCTGGGGGGCGGCTGAGGGGGCTGGGGGGGTTTAGCCTGGAGAAGAGGGGGCTGAAGGGGAGACCTTCTCACTCTCTGCAGCTGCCTGAGAGGGGCTGGAGTGAGGGGGGGGCTGGTCTCTGCTCCCAAGTCACCAGGGTCAGGATGAGAGGGAACGGCCTCAGGCTGCGTCAGGGGAGGTTTAGGTTGGATATTAGGAAAAATGTCTTTACTGGCAGAGTGGTTGGGCCCTGGCACAGGCTGCCCAGAGAGGTGGGGGAGTCACCATCCCCAGAGGCATTTAAAAGACATGCAGACATGGCACTTGGGGACATGGTTTAGGAGGCCTGGGGGTGTTGGGTTGGCGGTTGGACTTGATGATCCTAGAGGTCTTTTCCAACCTTAACAATTCTGTGATTCTGTGATTGCTGGAGAACCAAATGCTAGAGGTGGTCAGTGCCAGGGAATTCATCAAGTTCACCACTTGATTAGATACTCACAGGTTAACAGAAATATCATTGCTGGGCAATTCTGAAGCAAACAGGTCAAGTTTGCTCATGGATAACAGTGTCACAATGCTCCCCACAGCCAGCTCCTAACTACCCCTCTAAGGGCTGGTGGTACTACACTTGTCTTGAAGAATCCAAGTTTGAGGTGCTTGTGGAAAAAGCTCAGTGTTACTTGAGCCGTAACATTCAATCTGGCATCTTCTGTGAAGGCTTAAGAACTGTGGGGTAGGAGAGGATGCTTTGGGGTTTTGCACAGACATTGGGAGGCCACTCCTATAGTTGTGTTCAGAAACACAAGGGCAGGAGAGTCTTCATTGCCTTCTTGCACAGGTTTGCTGTACTGTTAATGTCCAGTCTGTTTCAGCACCAAATGCTCTTGGTTTCATTTTTTGAAACACCTACTCTACCGATATCTTGTCCACTCTAACGAAGTATTTTTATCTATGCTTTAAGAGCTTTTAAATAGCTGCTGGTTTGGTTTCTGCGTGTAAGTTCAACATCCTTGACTTACCAGTTGAGTGTACAAATTTGTTAAAAATCTATTTTGAAACAGAACAATTTCCAGAACTGGTGAGAATGCCTTTAACTGGCCCAGCAATCGCTCTAAGCAAGAGTGCTATAAAAGTATACTTTCTAGTCCGTAGGACTTGAGTTTGTTGATTTAACCCTTCTTAAACTTTTAAAAGGTCTACTTAGACCTTTACATCTTACAAATTAGGAAATACATGTTTAAGTAGTTTGTATTACAATCTTGATGTTAAGAATTCTTCATGCAAAGATAAATAACTTGAACTGTCTTTCCAGCCAGATGCACAGCACCACCGCTCTTGCACTGTTATTGATTATAGTAATCAGTCTTGGACAAGAAGAGGATCGACGGGTTCAGGTATGCTTATCGGTCACGGAATTTAATAAGATTAAGCAAGAGGTGGGCTTTTGGGACAAGGATGCATTTGCTACAGAGGGAATTACATTGCGGAGGTTTCTCAAAGTTCTGTGTTTTAAATTGTCCGTTATGCAAGTTTTATACTTGCATATAGAGTAAGTTTGGGTATGTTTTTTTAATTACCATCTATTATTTTAAATCAGTTTAAGGAAGCTTAATGTAATCAGCCCCCGTGCCTCGCATGTCAAAATTAAAAGCAGGAGCTGCCAATTTAAACAGGAACTAGCAGCATCTACTTTCTGTCCAAGGGTTTTTCTGCTCAACTATACAATGGAAAGAAATTGCATTATATCCAAAATAAACTTATTTGTACTGTATCCGGAAGAGCTTGTACTAAAATTGCGCTAGACCAACTCCAAGTATATTTTAAAGCCAATAACCATACCAGTACAATTCACATGTGTACTCTGAAACCAGAGTATGCTTGTACTGCTCATTTGTAACAGTTGGTATAACTTTGTGGAGTTATGTGGCATAACCTAAAATGAATCTAATCTAAAATTACCTATTTTAATCGATTGAAGTATCAAGGCAGCAGGAAGGCATTGTTGTGAAGGTAACGCATACTCTTCCCTCCAGTTTCCCTTCCTTCACTGCAAAGCCAGCTCCTTAAATTGTTCATGGTTAATACACTTTGAAAGTATTCTTCAAATATGCTTCGGAATAGCAACACAGTCGCAGCCGCGGTTGCGGTTCTTTTTTAGTAGTTGGAAGCTACACGACTAGGTTGCATGTGTGTACGCGAGTGTTGCATAGACCAATGAACCTCACTTATTTCAACTTTACCTTCAGAGATTTAGGTTTTTCACCTCGTGGCACACACAAGGTCTAACCTAGTCGGTTGAAAGGGAATTTGCTCAGAGATTACCGTAGAGAGAGAAGGTTAATTTTTGTGCCCTGGAGCAGCTCTTCTGAACACCATAACTCTCACCTGAGTTCACCTTGAGCACTCCCTCTTAACTTGTGTTGGTGCTGGGTACCACCTCCACCTGGGAAGGCTGGCACAGAGCAGGGGATTACATGCACTTTCTGAAAACTAGGTCTGAGACAAGTTACACTGGATTCATCGCAGTGTTTTGGGCTTCCTTACGGAGTTGTCACAATTTCCCACATAAAAAATATACTAACAAGATAGGACTGAAGCTGCAAAAGTAAATGGAAACTGCAGAGGTTAAGGTACTGAGTATGTGGGTGGTTGTTAGAGGACAGCAGGGATCTTTCACCTTGTTTAATGGTTGAATGGCCTACTACCACTCGTAAGTGGTCCAAGAGGCAACTTGAGTTTAACAAAAACACTAGACGTAAGTAACTTGGTTTTAAACAAGAAAAGAGTGGTTCCTATTGAAATTAAAATAAATATCTGCTCCCCTCCTGCAAAACAAACCCTTGCAGGATCTTTAAATGCAGGAAGAGTCTTATGACTGCTGTATTAACAAAAAATTCAAATCAGCAGAACTTTGTAGAGTTGAATACTTCATGAAATATCAAGGAATGCAGTAGTTCTCTGCACTGCAGCAACTATGAAAGCACAAAGTTTG
Source organism: Phalacrocorax carbo (assembly GCF_963921805.1). NCBI lineage: Eukaryota > Metazoa > Chordata > Aves > Suliformes > Phalacrocoracidae > Phalacrocorax > Phalacrocorax carbo. The sequence goes on along the minus strand of NC_087525.1, from coordinate 4,231,289 downwards.
CCCTTTTTCAAAGGCCAGTCACTTGTCTCAAACTTGATTATAACGCAGTTGATAGCCACCTATTAGAATAAAAAGGGGAAAAAAAGGCATTTTAGTTTTAAGCTAAAGGAGATACGTGGTTCTTAATACCTTCCAGAAGTCTTAAAGTTGCACGTGATCTCTGTTTATTAGGTCTTCCGCGGCATGGTTCTATGAAAGCCCACAGGCGAACTGGATCAGTCACAAAAAGCAAACAGGGGTTCTAAAGTGCCACCAAGGAGTATCCACCCGTCTCCGGCGAGTCCTGAACCACCTCACGTTCCCAGCAACGTCAACATTGTTTACAGAGAGCTTTCACACACCCTTCCTTAATGAATAGCTATTTTTTATATAAATCTAAGAAGCAGCTGCCAAAGATTAGAAGGGGTATACCTGAACATTCCATTTTCTACCCGTAGAAGAAGTTACGCTCCAGTGGAAGGGTGAATATATTCCAGCAGGCACTAAAGCCTAACTCCCAGAAAGCGAGCACACACTCTCAGCCGTTGCCGTTCTCCCGTTACTGGATTGTTACTGGTTCATGTTGTTAGAGGCAGGTACTGCAGAACCTGCTCGGTTTTCTGTTAGCTCCACAGAAGATTAATCAGGTGTTCCATAGCAGTAGTAATTTAAATTTTTAAAGCTATATTAATGTGTAAAGCAATATTATACTATCAGAAGCAAGCGCTGCACATGACACTGCTTCTACAACTTACTTAGCCACGTTATGAATCCTGTAGTAATTGCAGCAGGTATTAACACAGTTGTGTAAAAATAAGGTAGCAGACCAGGTGAACAGAACTGACAGCTGACTCTTCCTGAGCTGCGTACTTACACCTCTTCCTTAGTGATGGAAAAAGGCTTAAGAGGCAAAAAGACATCTGTTACTGCAAGCAGTTCCAGACAGCATTCAGAGAAAGTACAGTCTTCCCGGTGAGGTATTTCATGGTAATTTCACAGGAAAGGTCAGTCTCTTTCTAAAAATACCTGCGATTATACAAGATTTCGGCACTCTGCCATGAAGTTCCACGACCCACAGATGCAGCGTAGCTTTTAGATGCGTTCCGTGCCATACGACAGACATACCAGAGGTATTAGCTGTGGTTCCCTTGTGGCTCCAAGTAAGACAAAAACATGAAATAACAGGCTTCTCAAAATAAATAGTTAGTTGAAGGTCTTACTCCCAGGCAGTAAGTGCCAGGCTACAAGCGTAAAGGCAAGGTGAGGATAACCACTTACCGTATTTTAACAAAGTTAGGACACTGCACAAAAATAGTTGTTCTTTCAATATCCAATTAAAAAGCACTTTTTCATAAATTTCCTTATTAATATTTTCCAAGCTACAACCCATATGGGGAAAAACTTGTCATTATTCTTTATGAAGTGGCTCCTACCTCCCCGCTCTAAGACGTGCAATCTAGCAACTGTTCGTGGTACCTGCAGAACAGCTAGTAATCTTTAATCCATATTGAAGTTATTGAATCCAGTTGATCCAAGCATGCTCTAATGAAAAAGAAGGGGAAAAGGGAGGAAAGCGGGACTGCAGTGTAACTGGGTTAACTTTCCTCTGCACTTCTAGGGGGGGGAAAAGCTCTGGTCTCAACCTAAATCTCTTAAGTTTGCACAGAGATAGATTGATGCTAAAGAGAGGCCTCTAGTCGCTAAACCCTTTCAAAATAGTTTCTCTTACCAGTTAAGACTACTGCAACATTGTACAGTGTGTCATTTATTTACCTCAAGCTAACTAGAGAGAAGCATCCCGTTTATATTGCTGCCATTCCTCAGGGACCGAGTTAGTGTTCTGTAGCCCTAGTGCGTAAGAATTACAAAATTATACAAATAAACTTCAACAGATAACTAGTAACATAGCGTAGTATTTTATAGCCTAGAGGAGTCAGTGTGTTAAAAAAGTGAAAGCTACCTCATTAAAAGGTATTTTTTCATTTTGGTACAAATGGCTGGCCCCAAAGACTTCTCCTGGGCTGTTAAATATCTATTTTATATAGTAAAAGTTCAAGTCACGTGTTATGCAACGTAATGACATGCTGCACTCCCAGAATGAGGATAATTTTTGAAAGCAGCCAAGTGCAAAGGGACAGCGTTACCATTCTACCTCCAGCTTCCCCCAAAAGCGCCATTAGTCAGTTCCTGAACTGCTCTCGCTGAAGCAATGAGGATCTGCAACTCAAACATCAGCGTTCACCTTGTGGCTCATAAGCTTTTGAAAAGTGATCCACAAAATCGAGCCAGCCTCATTTCTTTGAGCTACAGCAAGTTGAAACCTAGTTACCCTTCAAATTCACACCCTGGACACTGCATCGAGGGGGTTAAACACAGCTAAAGTAAAAACCTTCAAGTATTTGCACATCTTACAGAAGTACTTCACTTCTGAAGCAAGAGAAGCGTTGACAGACAAAACGAAGTAGCTGATGACTACCGTCCTGCAACAGACTTGACTGCGATGCTGTTGAAATAACTGGCAGTACATTTCCAAGCTTTGGAATGCCTTGTCACAGGACACGACGAGTCCCAGAAATACACAGGACTGACTCTGCTCTGTGGATTTTTAAGCCTATTATCTTGGTATCTTAAGAGAATTTCTGCACAGTCACACGCGAGGTGCGGCCTCCTATTTTCTCCTGAGGCACCTAATGCAGCCAAAGGCCAAACAGTAGGCAGCCCTTTTGTCTAACAAAGCATCACCAGCTCTGATGCCACAAATACTGACAGAGCTGTATTTGCAGCTGCTCTAGAAGCACATTGTATTTACTTGGCTTACACCAGTCGGAAGCGTCAATGGGATCAGTTTGTTTTGAGCAGTTATAAAGGCAACGTAGAGGGCTGGGGAAGCAACATAGCAGAGAGTTCTGCAAAAACTTCTCATTTATTAAATCTGCAATTTTCCAAAGTATGTTTATAAAAACCAGTGGAGTATCTGAACCTCCCCCCGTCGAGTTGAAGTGCAAAGACCTTTAAAAACAGGAGAAGGCTTGTTACAAAAGAACCATGCAAATAGCAAACAGCTAAGGCTTCCAACTCAGAAGCCAGAGGGACGAGTGCTGAAGATTCTCCAAGGTGTGGGATTAAACTGTTGTACTGAAAACCCATAGGTGTTCGGAAGGAAGGTGCCTCCACGCAAGTTTAATGAACACACTGCCGTCCCAAACATCACACAGCTTCCTTACTGTAACCAAACTTTTAGTCAAGAGTCTGGTTGATACGAACTGAAGAGCACGCGCAGGACTTTAAACAGTAGCACCAGAAAGCTATGTCTGCCTTGCTCTGTATTGTACCTCCCCGTCACAGCAAGTTGATGCACACACATTCCAGTAGTCCAGAAAAACTGAAATTCTCCTAAATCCACTTTTTCAGTACAAAATCATACCCGATATTTCACCCTACACAGTTCTTTATTTCTTTCCTTTCTTGGCTGCAGTCTTCTTTCCTCCTTTTTTTGCATTATTCCCGTATTTTGCTTCCAGTTGGGCCAAAAAGTTATCCATTTCCTTTTCTCGATCTTTATTTCTGCTCTGGAGGAGGAAAAAAAACAACAAACCAAACCCAAAAAACTTTTACTACTTCGCAATACAGATTATTCTCTTGAAGTTCGAGAGTTACATTAAGTCTTGGAACAGGTTAAACAGGGAATACAAGCTACAGGAGGTATAGTACTGTCAAGCAAAAGCCTGCTTTTATACTCTATGCTCTATATCTAACTTCCAGAAGTATATGGACAGAGGTCAAGAGTGGCTATAAAAAAAAACACATGACATAGGGCTAGGAAAAACAAAGCAATTTCTAGTTTAGACTCAAAACTCTATTACAATTTGAGGAATGAGTAAGCATGAACATTCTAGGAAGCACACTGGACAGTAAGAAAGAAGAAATAGAAAACATTCTGAAAAACAGAACGTAAACGGTATGTTTCTTTCCTCGTTCCCCAAGATAAAGAGCAAAATAGTAAGACCTATCAATTTCTGTGTCCTCATGGAATCCCTCAGAAAGAAGCAATCATTAACACTCCCTTGTCTAACTGCCTAAAACTAGCAGCTAAATATTTTGATTGTGTATGCAGGAAGAATAAGCATATTAGAATAACTTTGTTAATTTTTAAAGAGACACAGGTAATAAAATCCACACCATACTCTTATTACATAGTTACCATTAAGGTCAGATTTTAACCTCAGGAACTCAGAAGAGTTGCAAGGATCCAAAATATGAAGATGCTCAGGGAAAACAGAATTATAAGCCTGTATCTGTTGAAGATCATGATATTACTAAGAGCCTTACCTGAATCAGTGCTTTCAAGTCATCTTCTCCACCGAGGCCCAGTTCATCTTTAGTCTTTTCCGCCTCTCTAGCTTCTTTTTCTGCCTAAAAATAGCAAACTAGTTTTTTTAAAACGTATTTTGCACATTATTTGACAAAGTCTTACAGTAGTTACCAAACCCTTTATTTTGCATCTGTATATAAATAGCTGCAAGGAAACACAAACAGCTTCCAAGTCTGGCCACCGATGAAAGATCGAAGAGAAAGCCCACTCTGGTTCTGCAGCGTAGCAGGGTGGCACAGTTTTTTGCTGTTTCATAACGCTGAACGTGACGAGATGTTCCCATCCCTGTTCCCTGCACCCACGCTTTTTTTGTCTTAGCAGCTACTTAATTTTCTTACGTTGGAGAAAGATTACTGTGATGCACATATATCATACTGGACAGTGTCCAAACACACCAAGCGGGTTGGAGAAGAGGTCCACTTAGTCCGGAACGTTATTTCACACTTGCCAAAAGACAAGCGTAATGTATTTCTGCACCACGTACACTTCTTAACTCCAGCAGCTCACGGCTTTGTAAATAAAGGCAGGGACATGCTAAATTGTAATAAGCCTTTGTGTATAATAACAAAATAAAGAAGTAATAGACAATAGCCTATTACAACTCAAAAGCGTTTCACAGCAATATGGGGGGTGGATAACACAGGTGCCTAAATGTGAAAGTTAAAGATACTGAGCAAGATCTGTAACCCAGCAATCCTGTGGCAAACATTTGTCTTATGAACAGTTTCATTTATTTCTACCAAGGGAGATTAAAAGCTTCCCTTTGGTCCCTGATTGATATAACCTACCCGCCTTTTTCTTGCCATCATTTTCTGCTTAGACTCTTTTACAAAACCTTTGTAGGATGGGACTTCTCCAGAGTCAATGGCTTTTTCTATTATTTTCCGTATTCTTGATTCATCTGTATAGTCCACACACAACACAGACTCCATTATTCTGTCCATGTCACCCTCAAAATCCATGTACGCTGCTTTAATATCAGCTAGCTCTTCTTCTGAATCTTTGTAGCTCTTTTCAAAGTCTTCAATATCCTTGACCGTGATCTGAAGCAAAGAGGTGGACACTTCTTAAGGTACAGGATTTTTTCACCAGAAGGATTTAAGAAACAGCAAGAAAAAAAAAAACCCCAGTGTTTTACACAGAGCTCATAGGGGAGACACGGCTACAGGCGTGAAGCAGCGGGCGTCCCCTTCTCGGGGGGCTCGCCGTCCCGCCGAGGGGAGCCCCGCAGGGCCCCGCCACCGCTCCCCAGCCCCGGCCCGGCCCTCACCTTCTTGAAGAGCAGCCGCCAGTACTCCTGCCAGTCCCGCTCGCCCCTCAGCGCCTCGCCCTCCTCGTCCACCGTGCCCTGCTCATCGTACACGGCGCGCTGCTCCGCGTCGCTCAGGACGGCGTACGCCTTGCCCAGGATCTGCGGGGACACGGGGGCCGGCCCGTCAGTCGGTCAGTCACGGGGCCGGTCAGGGAGCCGGCCGCTCCGTCAGGGGCCGCCGCCCGCCCTCTCTCGTCCGTCCCGCGCTCACCTGGAACCGCCGCGTCGCCTCCTCCTTGTCCTCGGGCTGGGCGCGGTCGGGGTGTACGCGGAGCGAGGCGCGGTGGTAGCCGCGGCGGATCTCATCGGGCGAGGCCTGCCGGCGGACGCCCAGGACGCGGTAGAGGTCGGGGGAGCCGAAGGCGGCCTCGCACTGCTCCAGCAGCCCCATCCCGCCCGGGCCACCCGCCCCGCGCGCGCCAACCGCCGCCGCGCCCGCCCTCCTCTCGCGAGAGCTGGGCGCGGCGAGCGAGGCGCATGCGCGGCGCGGGGCGCTGGGGGCCCGGCGGCGGGCCGCGCTGTGAGGGAAGGGCGGGGATTAACCCCAACCTCCCCGAGCCGCTGCGGCTGCCAGCGGGAGCGGGGCCCAGCGACGAGCCTGGGATCAAGGAGCTGGGCACACGCCTGTGTGGGGCTTCGACCGGCCTGGCGCCCCACACAGGCGTGGGGAAGCAGCCGCAGCGGCGTGGGCTCGCCCCGCTCCCTCAGGGACGTGCTGGGAACCCGCTTCCGAGCGGGAGCATCCCCGGGAGCCTGCGAGCCCTGTGCCTGCCCTGCAAACGGCAGGCAGGAGCGCTCGGATACCGCTGCCGTCAGTGAATTTAAACAAACACACACAAAATAAATAATAAAAAAAAAAAGGCAAGGGGCTCTTACTTGGCTTTCTGCTTCCTACTGGTAAACGAGCTTTGTAGGTCACGCGGTTATCGCAGGCTGGATGAAATCTGACTACTGAAAAAGCTTGCCTTCCTTCTAAAAATACAGATCCTCCAAAATACCTGTGAGACTGCTGTTAGAACACACAGACCCCAGGGAAAAAAAAAAAACCAAGCTGCTCTTAAAAATACCTGTATTTATTACATGAAAACGCAGAGTTCTAACAGTTCACCCATCTTTTCCTTCCAGGCTATCCCAAATGCGACCACAGGAAGGCAAAAGCGTTTGCACATATCCAAACACCACCATGGAATAAAAGTTCAGTAAAGATATGTTTATACGAAACTCATAAGGTCTTTAATTAAATGCAACATAAGTGGTATACACAGACTGAGACGTACAAAAAGACAGATGAATAAAATAAAAGTTAGTATTTTACATTTCTTGTGCCTTTTGTTGAAATGTAGAACATTTCACTACCAATACCATGGAGGGAATAAAACACAGCAGCTTTGACTCAGATTTCAGCTCTTATTTACAGAATTGTAGATGGTAACATAGTAGAATATTCTTGCTTTCATAAAAAATACCTTATAAAAGCTAGTTGGTATCTACCATTACTGGAGAGCTCTGCTGATGTGAGTATCACTATTCACAGCTTGATTAACCGGTTACTGTCGTACATTCAGGCTACACCTGCAGTGATTATTTCAGTCAGTTCCGAGGGACACCAAATCCCCTCTTTACCAGATAGGCTTTTCTACTTCTCCAACGGGCCCTTTATGGGTTTTCCAAATTTCAGTGCTAATGCTGACGGCAGCATTAACACAGCAGGATAAAGACATGACAACCAAAGGGCAATAAATATAAAATACTTAACCATTTTATTCTTCCGATTTTTTCAACTTTAATTTTGCCTTTTTTTCACGCGAGAAAGCTTTGGCTGTTTCAGATTCCTCTGCAGTTTCAGCAGTTTTCTTTTTTGGCCTTTGGTTTTTGGAACGTATCAGGTCTTCACGTCCGAGTTCAAGCATTTTTGCCTCCCACGACTTCATTTCATTCTCGTACCGAACCTTATCATCTTCAGCAAGCTGCAGGTATGGCTGGAAGAAAATTAGGTATCAGCAGTCAGGGAAGGAGCTGCGTCAGGATAACCGCCACGTTACATCCTCCCCTTTGATACAAACGTGACTCACTACAAGACCTGCACAGCGCGCATCCCAGGCGTTCACTTTCGCCTCCAGAAAATTCAAAAAGACATAAAACTTGCACAAAAATACAAAACCTTAGCACTGAATTATGGTTATGTCAACAGACGACCGTTCCAGAAGAGGAAGTTTATTCAGCATTACTACTAACAGCCAAGGCTTTTTATCTGAGTACAAGTTTGAGAGAGCTGGCTTATGCAAACAACAGGAAAAGGTGTTTCTGCACAACTATTTCAACCCCCTTTTCTACAGAAGAAACATGAACCTAGCGCATGTTCCAAGTACACATTAAAAACAATCTGGAAGAAGGCTATTCAGGAGCAAGGACAGTAAGGTATGGAATACTTGAAAATTGGGAGGTTTAGATTAGGTTCCAGTACAGCACCACTCCCATTTTCATGAGAAAGCTGGACCAAAACTACCCCCAAGACAACAAAGGTTAATAAATTACTGTGCGCACGTCACTCGTAGATTTCTGTTGCTTTTACCTGGCAAAAGTCTTTCCACGAGCAGCAAATTACTATGCTGGCATTTAAAAATATTATAGATTATTAGAAAAAAAAAAATCAACTTGTTGCAAATTATTCCACCTTCCCCCCCAGATGCCACTCAGTGCCCATTTCCAGGCATGCAGAACTTCCATCCCATCCTACTCACTCACATTTCATCAACACTGTAAAGGAAATGGTCACTACTGGAATAAAAGTAATGACTATCTTTTTCAAGATGCATAAATACAATTTCAGAGTATTTTCCTTAGTATTATATTTTGAACAGCTGAGTTCAAGATTTTGTATGCATTAGTCTCGACTCAAGCTTGCCATTTTCCGATTAGATCAGAGCCTCATCAAAATCCACTGACATACCTGCTTTTGGGAACTGGACAGTTTTTGCCATGTATCAAATAATTGCTTCAGCTTTGCCTACAGGATATAGAATAGGCAATACATTAGGATTATTTTAACAGCAGGCTGGCCACAGAGGGTTACAGACGAATGCCACAGTAGTGAAAGCCAAGTACAAACCAACATAAAAAAGCAGGAAGGCACACAGGCTTAGTACCCCACCCTCTTAACATAGGTAAATAATAAATAGACCACACAAGTTGCTGGGCATCATCTGAGCCACATTTACAGACAATATAAGCGTGAAGCCGCAAACACAGGCACACCAAACAGCTGAGCTGACTAACAGCAACATGACTACACCTCACCCCGCATATTGGTTTCATTTAAACTAAGCCCTACCTTAAGCCAAGCCCACCCAAGTATTAACCACGTCCACAAGCAGCTTAGTACCGCTTCAGGAGTATTTTGCCATGTGTGTGTCAAACCGGGCCTCAGTTGACTGGAGCTGCCTGCCTTGTACAGAGAAAACTGAGGAACAAACTATTTCCGCCATCCTGATTTACTGACTAAATGCACAGGCTAAGGAACGTATTAGGCATACAGGGAGGTCTCCAGTGCCTCAGGTGCTGTAATCCACCAGCACCACATAAATCACCCTGAAGTGCAGTTTGGTGCATAACTTGTGACTTTGCTGAGGAACCCTTGCACGTTCTTTAACACCGACTGTGTACAGCAGGTACGATAACCACTACTATAGAAGTGGTAGCAGACCAAACACAACCATTTGAAAAACTAATGTATTTCTACACCAAAACAAAGAAAACTAGAATTCTCTCCTTACAGAAGGAACAGATGAAGCCTGTAACACTGAAGTGCAGAAAATAGTGCAAATATTTTAAGTCTGTATATCCACACAGCAGTTTATATAGGACATGCCACCAGCGGTACGGCCAGATCTCTGCAGCCTTAAAAAAAATAACCTAAGCAAAGCGAAATCTAGATACTGAACTATTGAATAGTTTCTCTGAAAGTGACAGGACCCAAACCAGATTTTCTGAACACAACAGGTCTATTTTAAAGAACAATCTTTCCTGGCTTACCACAGGTGAAAGTCCCTTGCTTTCTTGAAAGTTTTCTGACACAAAAATGTTGAAGCCACTACGAGGTCTTTTAGGTTTTCCAAGCACAGTCAATTCCTTTAAAAACAACAAGAAAAGTTATTCAATCTACCGAGCATGCATTTTTCCAAAACTAAACTTACCATTTGTCTTTATATGTTACACAAAAAACAGACTCAAATTCATTTTTTGGTGTTTTATTCTGTAAACTGGACTGCATGCCAAGATGCTCCAACACTTGTCAAGACTAATGGTAAACTAAATTAAGAAAAGCTAACAACTTAAATTTTCACAGACACAAAAAGAAGCATTTAAAACTGATGCCCACTTCAGCTACATCTTCCAGAAACTTAAGACTGTTACTAAGCTCTACTCAGTAAGAAAGTCTTGACACATTTTCGATTCTCTTCATAAGGCTTTGGTCTCTGGTGTGAAATAGTCAACGCTTGCAGAGAGGAGGGCAGACACCTAACTGTGGGAGGTGAGAAGGTGGAACAGAACCACAGGTTTCCAGGGAAACAGAACTAGGTTTCTGCTATCAGAACATTCTGCCTACAGGAATGACGGTGAGGGGGGAAGTACAGCAAGTTACAGATGCAATTACACTTGTTTTCCCCAGCCTTAAGGCATTCCTGCTGCAGCCTGGGTCTGCAAATTACCATCTGCTTAGGTGTTGGGTATGCCAGCTAAATTCCCTGTGGTGTCATACTCTAAAAAAGGACCAGTGGAATCATTTGGATTAAAAACTTCCTCTAAGCAGGATTGGTCTTTTAAACCAAATTAATTTCACTTTTGCCAATTAGGGCAACATCACACCAGCAGCTTAATTCACAGAATAATAAGCAATAAGCAACCCTTTCAACTGATTTTGCTACTGGACAGCCCGTAATATTGTACCTTTACAGATGGTTTTGTCTGTCAAGATTTATAAACCAGCTAAAAGGGAATTGGGAAGAGGATCGGTACGAGTAAGTCAATAAAGGATGCTAACAGCTGCGCCTCTATGCAGGCCTAATTCAACACAGCAGCTACACAGGTAGCAGAGTGCCAGTGTCAAAGAAGGGAAGGAAACAAAGCTATTCCAAACAGCTACTACCTTGTAGGGGCCACTGAAGGAACAGATACAAGGCCTTTGTGAAAAGCTATTTCTGGATGTCTTCCCAGCCAAAGGAAGTGTTACTGGCTCAGATGTCTTTTATTAGCTCTCATTCCTCAGGCAGCTTTAAGAATAGGAAAAAAAAAAAAAGCACAGAGCAGCTACCTGTGAGCACAAAGGTATGTGCTAGTTCTGGTCTTCAAGCACAGGAAAGCCACTAAAATAACTGCTAACACCAGCAATTATTTTAGCCCATGGGTTTTTTTTTGGGTTTTGTTTTGGGTCTGTGGTTTTGGTTGTTTTTTTTTATTCTCAGAGTCGCCTTTATATTTCTAAACATGCTCTGCATACTAGACAAATAGACTGGAGAGAAAAGAAATCTGAACTTCAAAATACTTACTCTTTTTGCCCTGAACGATCTTCTTTTTGCCAGCCGTTTTCTCCTTTCTTCTTTCAGAGCCACAGCCTGCGCTGGAGTTAGCTGCGCTTTATATGCGGCCAACTGCTCTTCGTATCTTTGCCAGTCTGTCTTTCTAGCTTCCTCATAAACCTACAACACAAATGATCACTGGCCTTGAACAGATGCTTTCAGTCAGAAACACTTGACCGTTAAACAAGTTAACACTTCTAACCTACTAATAAAAAAGATATAGACTACCCTCTGGAACATAAGATTTTAAAAGTAAAGCAGCAATTTCAGATCTGTCTGATCAGCAGAATGGATTCAGAAGAACTCAGATTCAAAACCTGCGCTCCTCCCGTGAATTATCTTAGTTCATCTGGTAACATCAGATGAATCTTCAGAAGCAGCTCAAAGCAATAACAATCTTCCATACAAGAAGGAAAAGCTGAAGCTTGGCTTAACTGATTACTCTTGAAGTGCGTACACCTGTTGCAGCACACAAGTGCTCCAGTCATCAAACACGTGATTCCTACAGCAGCCAATACTATGTACAGAAGCATCATAAAATCATGGCCTTGGTACCAGGGCACCAAGAAGAGCTGATCCAGGCTACCATGTGTCCAGGTAGACCTGAAAAATCACCATCCTTTTCTCTGTCTCAGACATACAAATGAAAAGGCATATTTTATACTAATGTATATAGAGCCAGAAGTCCAGAAAGGATGTAAGAGCCCTTCAGTGCTACTGAACAAAGATATTACTTGAGCTAGAAAACTGCAGTTAGTTCCTAACTGGATCTAATCGCTAACTGCCATCAAGGAAGAACAATCATTACTTTGCTATAAATGGACTTCTATTCTGCAATGATTAGCAACTCACAGAGTTGTTTTTCACATTATCCCTTGAAACTGCCACTCTTACAGAAACTTCACTACCTGTGACAAAAAATAAGTTATTAGGCAAAACTTAAAGAAAGTTATCTGTAAATTAAGTCTCTGGTCACTACCTAATCTGTAGGAAAAAAAAGTTGATCCTTTCATCAAAACTGAGTGAGGCTTCACCTAGCTTGTGCATAGGAAAGGAGAACTTTACAATACTTGATCTGCCTCACTTGTTTCTCTAGCAACAGATTAAAAATACTAAAAGTAATGTCATGTGTAGAAGTATCAAAGTATCTTCCCCTGAGTATTTCAAAGCTCCCAATTCTCTTCAGAATTGTTTTTATGCCCAAACCTTTGCACACAAGTGCTTTTTTGTTGTTTAAAAAACCAAAGCAAAACCCCCAAACAATAAAAAACCACAACACAAAAAAAAAACCAACACAGAGGACACCAAGCCAAGAAAAACAACCACTAAGACTTTATAGAGGTCAAAGTACACAGGGCAAAGACACAAACATACCTGCTTCTGGGATGCTGGTAACTCCTTCCAAGCACCTGCTATTTTTTTAACCAGCTCCATGTTGCTCATTTCTGTACATTAAAATTAGAAAGCAAGAAAATAAAGATCAATATCGTACCTTTAGTAAGGTGCCTCAATGTTTCCCAAGGAAAGCTGTCACTAGTACCTTTTTCCTGTAAAAATGTATTTTCCTCCTTTCATAAAACTCACTTAAGTTATTGTGGCAGTGAAAAGGAACCATAATATTTGGGCGGGGCGGGGAAGAGTACCTGCTCTTGGGTCCAAACTTGAATGAAACATGCAGTTATAAACCAAACCAGCATTTCAAGACAGACAGCTATGATCACTCCACACCAGTTTCATTTTTTTTCTTTTGAGTTGGATCCTTTTCTAAATAATGCAGGACAGTCTGAACTTCGGGGTGGGGGGGGGGGGGACAGGGAAGAAACCAAAAGTAAATTTCCAGTTCTCAGTTTTTTCGCAAAAAGAATCTGCTGGATTCTCCAAAGCAAGTGTAATGTGACCATATCCACATGATACAACACACATGCTTGATCTTTATTAAAACAAAGTCCTTTACTTACAATATTATTCAACATAAGTAAGGTTAAAGAAAAGTAATTTCCTTCTCCCACAAACAAAATTACAGTGACTTGAATCTGCTTTGGTTTTCAGGTGACTGCCTTTGACTCTGGCCCTTGCACTATGGTCATTTGATGATGTTTCCAGCCAGACCTGAATTTGTGAATGGGGGGGGGGGGGGGGGGGTTGTGTGTACACAACCACTAAACAACTACGGTGGTAGAAAGAGGACACAAGCTTTTCTTTTCTTGAAAAATCCTTTACTGGCTATCCCTCTGCTTCACAGTAAAAGAAAAAGTAGATCTTCGTCTCTCCCACCTCAGATGTAAAGTTCACCCATCTCAAGAGTGGAAAAGCAGAACTAAGCTCTTACCAGTAACCTGACTTCCACAATTGTGGAAAAACAAGACGTGGGGAGTTTTTAGTCCAAGTATACCAGTCTTAAAACTTTTGAAAATACGATGCTTTGCCAATGGTAAAAGAAAACAAATAAATTATCAGGTTATTTTTGAACATTCCTTCTATTAGAACAAGAAAGCCCAAAATTCTTAGTTTGCATATGAGATACAGCACATTTATTGTGGATTATTTGAATTTTAGAAACATGTGGAAGACACTGGCGTGGCACATAACTACAATAAGCTCTCCAAGTTCAGTCCTCAACCTTTCCGACTGTTGAACTCTCAAACTACTGAGCAAAACAGGGTGTCAAATGGTTTTCCCTACTTAAATTTACCTGGTGACTTGCCCGATACAACCACAGTCCTTTAAAAATTTTAACATTCCTTTGAACAGTATTTTTAAAAGCAGCACAGCTTTCAATTTTGCTGCTCTCTGACAAGAATAATGATAGCACTGCTTATAAATGAAGCTTTTGATAATAAAACATTCACTGAGAAACATTTTCCTCTAAATACATATACTTTTTCTCCCATATACACTAAGGCAAACTGGTACATGCAGTCTTTAAATTACTAGGCGTCAAAATAAAAACAGAGCTTGTATCAACAATAGTGTACTTCAAATACATACAGGTTTAAAAATAACGGAAGAACACGCATCGCTGTTAACATGTACTGCCCAAGCGAGCCCTTTCTTCAAACGTTTTTGAAGTTACACACAAGCGTTCACTTTTTCTGAGTTATTAAGCACGCTAACACACGCGGAGGCAGTAAGTATGGCAATACCGAGTTTCACTTGTGACGTGCCACAGGTAAAGAGATGGTTTGGGTCTCCCGAAATCCGGGTAACGTACTTTAGCTACTTCAGGACGTTTAGTTTGACAGGACACCACTTTGTTCCAGTTTTCTTTTTAAGTGACACAATTTGGAGGGAAAACAGCGGTACGTATCTACCGTGACGGCAGCTTTACAGCAAAGCCTCCGGCAGACCTGACGCGTTCAGGCCCTTTTGCATTTCCAAAAGCAAACGACGGCCAGCCGCGCCCCCTCCGGCGCCTCCTGCCCTTCAGACCGCGTACCTGGATTCCTCTGCCGAAAAGCAGAATGGTTTTCCTTCAGGAAACGGAAATAGGCCGACAGGGGCCGCTTCGGGCGCTCATCCGAGCTGATCCCCCTGCACAGGCACTTCTCGGCCGCGCCGCCGCTGCTCCTGCACACAACGGCACCGCCGGTTACCGCCGCCCGGCCCCACGGGACGCCCCGGCCTCGGCCTCACCGAGGAGGCGTGTCCCCCCCCCGCCCCGGAGCCCCCGCCCCGCCGACCGCCCGCACCTGAGGAGCCGCTGGGCACCGGTGAAGAGGGCCGCGGCCCGGCCCCGCAGCGACAGCGCCGCCGCCATGTCGCCCTCCCTCAGCCCGCCGCGCCTGCGCACGGAGGGGCTGTGCCGCCGCCGCACGGCACGCCGGGAGAGCGAGGCGAGGGGTGTGGCTAGCGGCGGGGCGGGGCGATGCAGAGGGCACGCCCCCTCACAGGCCCGCGGCCTTCCAGCGGGGAAAAAAAAAGGGTGCGGAGATAATGATTTTTTTCCCTCATTTTTCTCTCATTTACATGTTGAAATTTTTCTCCGTCGCAGTAAACACCACAGAACGGAGCAACTTTTCAGCTGTAGCTTCCTCTCCGCACCTTAAAATAGCACATGCTGTAAAAAGCATTTTAGCTCCATAAATGAAATCTGACCAACTCCTTGAAAGAATGACCTTTACATATTTAGCATTTTAGACTCTTTATTGTCATATAGTAATTTGTTAGGACTAGTTTTAGACATAGCATTTTAGACTTCTGCTTTTGAAATGCTAGGAAAAGCATGAGAATCAAAAACTTACTGTCAACGCCCCTGAAACCCCCCCTTCACAAGACAGAATTATTGTTTCAGTGCATAAATAGGCTGTACACAGAACACCTTACTCATTTTTGTCTTTGGTTTTTTTTCTTTTATCATCCTGCTGGTCTTGCCCTGCGATGGAAAGTCACTGTTGCCTGTATGGCGCACAGCAGAACAAAGTACCAGCTGAAGGACAAGTGTTTTCAAACCATCCCTAATACAAAGAAAATTACTATTCCGAGATGCAAGTCAAACTTCCCATTCCACACAGTTCACTATGGATATTGCAAACATTTAAATAACTTCTAGTACAAACGTATTGCTACTGATCTAGAAGTAAAAGCTCTGGGAACATATTCCGATGGTCAAAGTTTTCTACCACCATTTTAGCGATAAGTATAAACAGCGGCTTTGCCTTCCAAGCTGCAGTGGCCTGGTTCAAGTATAATGAGGCATGCATTTTGTAACAAAAATCCCTACATTTATTCATCCTAGAATCTGAAATGAACAAGGCTATTCTAAGATCAATAGAGCCACTCTCCATCAAGCTTTTTTTTTTTTTTTCTTCAAAAAAGTCATCACAGATAAAACTGTAGCACAGAAGCAATGTTTTCCCATACGTGACCAACTTATGGCATTTGAGTCAGTAAGCATAAAGAGAACAACATTCCACTGGCAAGAATAAAAGCTTCTCTGTGCACGCTTCCCACCCACAACCCAAATTCCAGTTTGGCATTCATTACAGATAAAAAACCCCCACAATATTTTTTGTAGTCTTAAAAATGTATTTTATGATCACAAATTTCCCAACTGCAAATCACTTCTCTTTCATGTGCAAGGTACAGAGAAAAACATCAGTCACGCATTTTCATTTTCAGATACGCAAGAAGAATGTACAGTAGGAAATCAAAATTGTTTTGCTTTTAATCTACTCCAGCACTTCTGGCTTTCCACATACAGCCTGAAGCAACTGCAGTGCCAGTTAATGGACAAGGTAGCTTCAAGGGTGAGAAGTTTACTGGAACATTCTGATATTGCAAATACACCACCTAAACTGAGGTGTTTGATGTTCAAACATTTGTGGTTATTTCCTCCATAAATGAATATAGATGCAACGTGTCATTAAACTAGTTGAAATCCTATACGAAAACAATGAGCACAGCATGCTAAATAAATTAGGCTGAAGCTAGCATCGAAGTTAATTGCAACAGTTCTAAGTAGTACACAATGCATGGCTTTATCTTCCCTTTTCTCTACAAGACACATGCACACTTAATATTTTGATTCTCTACTGTTAGAACAAGCACTTAAAGGACAGCCATGATTAAAAAAAAACCTAGACAAGTAGTAGAAAATGCATTTTATTTATATGGAAAAGGCTACATTTAGATCTGTAAAAGGTCTGTGATAGTGTTATGTTGCCCACATGTCAAAAATCATTTGTGAATAGCAACAAAACTGTTACACATCTTTCTACGTAGCAGTGCAATTAGTTCACATTGCAATAAAATTAAGTCAAGTATGCAACAGAATAAAAACCAAGTGTTTCTCCATAATCAGCATACAAAGAATTACAGTGCAAAGATCATTTTAGGTTTTAAGAAATCTGCAGTCAGTCTTTAGAATATCCTATTGGGTGGGACACTCCCATTATTTTCATTACTAGCAGTTGTATCTTGTCAATACTGCACACAAGTGAGTAAGTCTAGAATGAAATTACTTCCATGGTAAATAAAATATTTAGTCTATACAGTAAAAAACAAATTATATAAGTGAACTAACAAAATGAAACTTGAACACACTTATGAAACAGACAACATACTTTAAGGACACACATACAGCATTCATCACATAAAACCAGCTACGTTTTCCAGCAAAAATAATTTGGTTGCTTTACAACTGCATTATTGATCTCGTAGTCTGAAGACGCAGATGGCCAACTCTTAAAAACCGTAATAAATGTCTTCTGCAGAGCATACAAAGAGGATAAATATTCTTATCACAGTCATAAGGTTATTTTTGGAAGTTTGTTCTCCCTTGCTCCAGAAACACACTTACATGGGTGAAAAAAATTCGAGGGGCATCATGATACATTGAAACAGTAAACTGTGCTCCATTTCCTTCTAATTTTGAAAAAAACCTCTAGAATTTACAGTACTCTGTGGTATACGAAAAAGTCTTCACAAGTTTACATTGCATATTTCTGAGTCCATTCTCTTGCATGTCTGTTGTATCTGTACGTGCAGAAAGAAGGCATTACAGTGAAGAGCTGTTAGTGATACATTGACAATGGCCACATATTTACTTAAAACAGATGTTATTGAGCTTTTCACCCCTTAGCATTGATTCAAATAATGTTAAAATAGTCTAAAAGCCAAGAAACATAAATCCACTGGCACGTTTGGTTTCTAAGGCTACCTACCAAAGCTATTTAGATTCAAACTCAAAACCAGTCTCGCAGGTTTGTATTACAATGCATATCATTGTGCATAATTAATTTGCATTTCACGACAGCTTCCCTTATTTGTACCTTAACAGGAATTTGTTGTCAATTATTCCTAAATGTGTATGCAATTAACAGTCTGACAAAGTTCACACATTTTAGTTGCATAAAATTCAGTATAATTAACTGGGTTTGGAAAGGGTAGGGATAGAAGGCACAGGGATTAAAATTTTTTTTAATTCTTCATTCTGTGTTTCAGAACCTGCCAGGCAAAGTTCCTGAAAAGCATTTTTTACTAGATTTTAAGTCTTGGGGCTTTTCCTACTGCTATGAAGCTGACTAGCACTCCCAAAGGAGAGCGTCCTTATAGAGTCAGTAACTTGCCCTCTGGTCTTCACATTTGTACATTCCACTCTTCAGAGTAGATTCACTTTCTTCTGGGTCCTCCAGAGAAAACAGTAACAAGTTTTTAAATCCTTCTCTTAAGATCAGTATAGCAACTCATGTACTGACTGGTTTTGTTCTTAAGAATATGCTACCATGTATCTTAGCTACCATATAGTCTCTGGATTAGATAAATGCTCAGGGGTAACCAGCCATATCTGTAATTTCCTAAATCCAAGCTGAGATAAAAAAATTTAATAGGTGATCGGCGTAAGAAGATAAAGCTGTAGTCAAGACAACACGTTCTCTCACTTTTTCCAGCAATGATTAAATTTCAAGTTTTGGAGATAAAGAAATATCCCTTGTTAACTTCCTTCAAAACCAGGAGGCACAACAGCTGAAACCACTATTAAAGTAAAGGATGGACAAAAGCTGAGGCACAAGTGGGCAGAAGCTGAGGCACAACATCCTCAACTTGAACACTTGCTGCTTTGCAGGCCAGAGCTCAAGCACTTTGGAAGTGGGTTATACAATTTGATTTTATGTCAGCAAAAGGCCATTTCAGTAATTCTTACTCTAGAGAGAGAAATACTAGACCATAGGCTTCCATGTAACTTCTACATCACTCCTCCTCTATCCAGTCCTCAAGGTAAAAGCAATACTCAACTCTTCATGGACCTGTGATATGTGATGAACCACAAGCCATTAGCATGCATTTGCACGAAGTCTTCAATGGCTCAGTACTAAAAAATAGGTACCAAATAATTTCTCAGTCAGTTAGCCAGAAAGTCAAAAATTCTTCTAGGTATCACAAACATTCCACAGAACCTGAACCAAAGAGTCTAACAATTAAAATCGTTAACAGCAAGGTTACCAAAAAGCAGCTTAAGAACAAAGGATAAAAAGCCTGCCCCAAACTCAATCCATAACCTTTTCTGCACCTTGAAGAAGTCAGATAAATAGCAGTGGTTAGGCTGTCTATGAATGTGCTGCATGACTATGACTAACATATCATCAAGGCCACCAGAAAATTTGTGACAGATGAGTTTTGGGGAAGGTAATTCCATTCTTTGCAAATTAGGACTGGATGTATTTGGAAAACCTCAAAGGCTCCTACTCCTTGTTACTAACCTAAACTGATCTTTCGTTTGTCTTTCTGTTTTAATCTCAGACACACCTAAAAAATCCACAGGTGCTAAAACCCTGTTACAGAAGACAGGTCAGGCCATGCGGAGAGACTGCACACTACATCCTGGATTGTGCTCAAAATACCTATAGCAGCAGAGCTCAACAGAATCTCCCAGTGGTAAGCAAAATACCGCCTTCCTGGATCACTGATTTGTATCTGTTTCTATGCTTAAAGGTTTTTAAAGTTTGTAAGGCCAGGAGAATCAGGTAGCTGATATATCAGCAGAAAGCAGCAAAGATGGAATATCTCGCACAGGTAGCATTTCCTCCATGGAACCCTTTGGAAATCAAGCAGCCTCATCTGCGGAATAAAGGGCCCAAGCTTCCTGCCACCCACAACCGCAACAAACTCTTAAGAAATCAATGCATCATTGTTTAGATATCCATAAATTTCACTACCCAAAGTTTGAGTGACAAAAAAGGTCTCTTTAGAGAGGTACTGCTCTAGAAAAAACAACTCTGCTATGCCAAGCACTGGGCTTGATAGTGACCTCCAAATCCCGTTATCTGGTATTGTGACAGGTCAGACATGTATTGAGTTAAAGCCTTCCTTAGGAGCGACACACGAGTCAGCAAGCCTTACAACTGTACTCTGGGAAATCCAGGTCACTTCACACTGTAAGTAAGAGACCCCAGCATAGATGTTTCAGTCAGTATAGTACTTTCAGAATTAAAACTCCTCAATTCAACATCAGGTTTGGTCCAGAAGCATGTAATGCTTCAGTTATGTGCTGTCTATGTTACCTACCCAAGATCAGAAACTTCCTGCAAGTTCTACAGGTGTTCCAGAAAGTAAAAGAGGTTCTTTTTCTCTGTAAGACGCTGCAAATTGCAATAAATGTGACAATGGTTCCTAGCATGAAACAGAGCTGAATATTAGACTGTCCTACATTTACAAATTTGTGTCAAACACGTTTGTTGTTCATACCTAACATCTTACTAAAGGCTCAGATTTTACAACCAGAGGATCAGAGCAGCAACAAATAATTCATATTTTCGGAAATTATTTTTCATGCAATGAATATAGAACACACAAAATCGTGAAGGTTTTATGCAACTAAGTATGGGGAAAAAAACATAGTAAGTATCCAGCAGCTGCATATACCTACAGTTTCCTGCTTGTCATTCCACTGATGGATATTTTCGAGACTTAAAAATCTAATCCTGTACAAGTCTATGAAGAGTATCTTTAAAAGTTAAAATAGAAGGTGCACAGCAGAAAACCATCTGCAAGTACCACACACACAAATATGTATACGTTATACTCACTTTTCTTTGTCTGACTTGTAGATCTGTGCAATATCCGGTACTAAAGGATCATCTGGATTAGGATCACAAAGTAAGGAGCATATGGACAATAAAACTAAATAAAAGAGACACTAGATTAAACAAGTTAGTTTGCTTTATTTCTATAATCCTTT
This sequence comes from Phalacrocorax carbo, assembly GCF_963921805.1. Lineage (NCBI taxonomy): Eukaryota > Metazoa > Chordata > Aves > Suliformes > Phalacrocoracidae > Phalacrocorax > Phalacrocorax carbo. The sequence continues at coordinate 4,210,374 of NC_087525.1, read as the reverse complement.
AATATATTCCAGTACACTGAAAGAGGGTGGTAGAAGGGAGATTAGAAAGAGAATGCATATTTATATTAAGCTTTCACATAGCAGTTGTGCTCAGAAATGTTTATACAACACCATTTTTCTAGGTCCTAAGTAAACAACACCTGATAGTAGCCTGCAGAATTTGCAAGCCACAGACCTCTACCTTTTGTAATGATCCCATATTTTAACCTATGAACATTAAACAAACTACAGACTACATAGTTACCTATAAATATTTGCTCAAACTAAACTCTTCCATCTACGATTATTTAAGATAATTAATACTGTTAATATTACACTGACATGCAATACTCCATTTGTGCATATCCTCCATTTCTGTGCTGACAGTTATTATCTCCTTCCTATAAGCATTTCACTAAATTCGATAGAAGTGTGACTTCCATTTTGGGAAAATACTTCATCAGAATTACATGCAGGTATTAATTTAAAATTCCATATTCATTTCCTGGTGTTGAACCAAGGATATTTGATTTTTTTAACATTTTCAGTCCATACTTTTCAGAAAATTTCTATTTTTATACTCAGAGCTGATATAAGAATACACAGTTAAACACTTCTAAACATGTAGTGAAAGAGAATTTGATGCTACAGTATGAATCTGCTGTAGAATGGGATTTTCTTCCTTGCTTTGTCTTGCTACAAAAGAGCCAGGACTAACACCTATTCTCAGCTGTAGCAAGTTCGACCACTTCATACAGACATACTTCATGTTATTAAGTGCCAAATACAGCAGTAATATCAGAAAACAAAGTTAGAATACTTGGTCACACCAGTCAGAGGCGCTATCGGTATGTTGTAATCCTTTGATTCAGTAACATGAGAACTATAAAGGAGAAGCTTCCGTGATCCACTAAGCTGATTTCCAATTTATTAAATATATGATGTGCAAACGCGTTAAAAGCACGTCAAATCAGAACACATAGAGGAGCAGTCTGCTCCTCTTCGTAACTGAGGGAACACTCAACAAGAGAGCTGAAGGTCTAAAGACTCAGAGTTTCCAGATGTAAATGCCAACTGTTAAACATGATAGAAGTGCCAACTCTCATTTGCTAAATACCTTCTAAATAACTAGAAACAAGAAAATTTTTTCTCAGCCATAAAACAGTCAACCAATTTCTGTGGAAAGTTAATACCAACTACACACAACAGTAATTCATGTCTTCAGCAACTACATCAACTAGTGTTTTAGTGGTATTAAACTTAGATTTTTATTTAGCTTGTGAGACTACTGCACAGAGTTGTTACGCATGAGCAGAAGCTGCTCTTCCAAGGAGCTGTAGCAATTGCACTGGCATAGAGCAATTTCCATTGGACAAAGACTAACAATTTTTTTCCCCTTACTTGTACACCAATTGCAATGACACTGTTCTAAAAAAAGACACGTGGTTTAGAGAGCTCTCAAGCACACAAGCAAGATGTGATACTGTTTAACCTTTTGAGTCACATGAGAACTTTCTGTAATACGACTAAGAGTGTGCCTAAGCATTTTGAAGATGGGTGAGAAAAAACAATGATAGCACCCACATTTTAAGCAGCTTTTGAAGTGACGAAAAATGCCTACAACAAAAGAACTGCTTAACTGTACACTCAATGTTCTAAAAATCTACAGGGTTCAACTTGAGAAAGTTTAACTACAGGACTAGAATATTTTAATAAATCTTTTAATGATTACTTTGAAAGCAGCTACATTTTAAAATATTCATCTTACAGAGGAATGCAAGCCAGAACAACTTATCTTCTTTTAAAATAAAGTGCAATTAAGACCTTAGCCTACACAAGGATGCTCAGGCAACCCAAAGAGCCATCAATAAACATAAAATTAGGTAAGCCCACACATGTCAGTATCAAGGTTTTCCACTTACATCCAAATTAATTTAATTTTGAAGCTCTGTTCACCAGTTTCACCTCAGTTCTGCATGCACAGTCAGGTCAGCTACAATACAGAAGTTGCATTTCAGGCTAATGGGACATTTATTATCTTACACAACTTGTCTTAGAACACTTCACCATGCACATAATATTTTATGTAATGTGACACTCCGAATAAACCGTGCAAGACCTTGGATCATAAAAAGAATTCCAATGGAATTTGCCACTCTGTAACACGCAGAATAATTGAGTTCCCACTGCCACGCTTAGACAGTGCGGTAATACACAATAGCGCGCCATGGCAGCGTATGCGATCTCATGAATCCATTAGCAAATCTGTGAGTTTACCTTTAGATACAGTCAGAGCTGGCGACCATTGTGATCTCAGGATATCAAGACAAATACTGCCGTTACTGTTTATGTTTGGGTGGTATATTTTTGTTGTAAAAGCAATCTGGAATTAAAAAAAAAAAAACAAGTGACATCAAATTCTGTTTATTACATTTGGAACCATTATCATTGTCCCTTCAAGTTTCAGTCATACGAGATCTACCAACACAATCTATTGTACAGTCTCATCTGTTCATCCACTATGAACGTGCATTCTACCGATGGCCTTTCTGGTTTTAACTTCCAAAATTAAGCCTCAAAAAACTAAGACACAGAAACAAAGGTTTGACCAAAACATTGCACAAGTTTTGAGAGACAGGACTTACCTTTGGTGGTTTGAATGGATAGTCTGTTGGAAAGTGTACTGTGAGAAAAAATACTCCCCCTTGATATGCACTGTCAGGCTGGGGAAAAAACAGAGCAAAACATATATATTAATATATTTCAGTTATTTTGGAGTTTCCCTTCTGAACACAGATAACCTCCCAAAGCTGTGAGTATCTTAGAAAATCCATTTTTTTCCCCAGTACACAGCCCATGCTGTGAGCCCCAGCCCGCTAGGGGCTGTGTACTGGGAAGGCACAGCAGGAACTGAACTCTCCCACTGGCCTGCCGACCTACAGTAGAGCCAACCATGACTACTACTGCAGTGGCACAACATGGCTACTGAGTGCTGCCCTTCTTGAGGAGAGAACGGAAGGGAGCAGTGTTTGACTGGTGGAGCTACAAAACTGCTGATCCATCAGCTCCACCGCACCAAGGGGAATACAAAACCCAGAGCAGGTCTTCCAAATCCTGTCTCTGTGCAACACCACAGCTGCTCTGATCTGCCTCCATCCTTAGGCTACAAATATACTTACCTTAAGAAGTGGTTTCTCTTTGCAGATGCAAAGAGTAGGATTTTCCAACATAATTCAGTTGATCATGATGACATCAGGGAGTTTTAAAACACACAACATCTTTGTGACCTGCACAAATCTGTGAACATGCATTTTGTTAGAGAACATGTGCACAGGTTTAAGTCCAGGTTGCACACAGTTAATAGATAGAAATAACTTTGCTGCAGTCATCTGTTGCGGAAATCTTTCATTTTTATTAACCAGGAAAGTGAAGGGAAAAGTCTCAAAGCTAGGTGGCAGAGAGCAGTGCTGCCATTTCTGATTAAGGGAAGGAGAAGAAAACCTTTCTCATTACTTGGTAAGTTTAAAACAGCAACAGAGGAACTCAATCTCAGCCAAGCTGCAGAAGAAGTTTTTGTGTTTTCCTACGGAAGCAGAGGCAGCCTGTTTATTGAATAAAACATTTACCTTGGAAATGAGCAAAAATTACAGTTTTTGAGATTAATGTAAGAAGTAAAGTCACAAATGGTCCACTAAGACATGTCATCTTACACACTCAAAACGCAGATAGCGTTGCAGCGTAAGGCAAGTTCAGTGTCAGACAGAAGACAAAATGAAGTCACAGCATGTTTTGTGAGTAAGGTACGTAAAACAAATTGATGATGCCCATAGACAGGAGAAAAGGCTACCCTACTTCCGCACATATGAAGTGAATTCTGAAGGTAAGCTTTAGTCCTGTGCTTCCCTCAGGCCATCAGGAAACAGACAGGATGTGCATCCCTATTTCCTTATGTTACCAAGACAAAGGATTAACATGCTGACTGTGTTCTTTTCTTGTCAGCAGATACAGCTGAGAACGGTTGGCAAGAGATGCTCATTCGTATCTTTAACTAGAGAAATCTGAGGAACCTGAAGTAAAGAAAAGAGTATTTTCCACTAGAGAATATGGAAGGTGAACTGCAAGCTCAAAAAAACCCCAACTGAATTTAGGTTGGGATTTATATGCTAGTATTATCCTTACTCAGGTTGTCAGAGTCATTCAGGACAGACGTTATGGGTGGCAATCAGCACATAAGCTTTTGTTTCCTTCTTTGCTGTTTTGCCATTCACCTTTAAGCAGCACAGAAGGGCAAGGGTCAGAATGACTTTGTATGTGAAAGAACACAGTTGTTAAAGCAAAATGGTAAAAGCATTAGTATCCTACAGAAAAACTTGCCGCAATCATTTCAGTTGCTGCTGGGCCACTGACAAGTTGGACAACAGATTCCAGCATACCGCTGGCAAATTAGTAACTGATCTTTCACCTCTTCAGAGCAGCTGTGCTGAAAATGCAGAAATAGCCTCAAAGCAGTCACAATTCCACTTTTTCTCCACCACGTGATGCTGAATCTTAATGGATTAAGCATGGTCTCAAAATTTCAACTCACACAGTGGTTCAGCTCATCATCTGAATCAGCAACTCTTCTTTCCAAATTAGTAAGTCCAAAACAAAACCACTAGGGATTCATATTCTGTACCATGATACTAATAAACGCCCCTTCCTTCAGGTCATGTTCTTTATTCTTTATGCTGAAACTTTTTTTCAGTTTTCCTTTAAATCTTTCTGTTCTTAAGCTTTATTGTCCTTTCTTATATAATTTCCTTAACAAGTGTCATAAATGGGGTCTTTAGAGATCTCCCTCAACCCAAGGAAAACACGCCTTTCTTACACAGAAACCCAAAGTACACACAGTTGCTAGTCTACAGTTTGCAAAAGCCATCTGTTTTTGCCAGAGCCACATCACAGCTGTCAAATAAGCTCTAAAAGCCCCAAAATCACCCTGTGCAACATCACTCCTGTTCACAGTCACCAGCTTTAACACTGGCTTACTCCCACTCTTCCTCCTTTCAGATGGATGAATCTTCCAGAATTGAAACTATCAGCTTTGAAAAGCAAGCTATTTGCTTTGCAGCCCACATCACCAATTCAAACATTGCAGCTAACTTCATGAAGAGGACAGATTTTTGAACAGTTACAGAAACTGGTACCAGACTACTAAGAACAACAATGCCACCATAAATCTTTAATCTGTACACAGCACAGCTGAATTCGACTGCCATGTTTACAGAAACCCAAATGAATCCTTCCGTAACAGAAAAGGAAACAAGGTCTACTTTCTAAGGGGCACAAATTAGATACTTACAGGTCCCATAATTGTTGCTTGCCAATGAAACACTGAAAGTCAAAAACATACAAGAATTAGAGATTTTCCAAGCCTTTTCTTAACCGAAGAAAAGTCAACTGTGACACTGTACTACGAAGAGCTTACGGTCATCTCCAACAGGTCCAGCAGAACAGTGGGCTGGTGGGTCTCGCTGCAGGTCACTTAGCTCCTGTAAGAAACACACACAGATATTTGAAGGACATCTACAAGAAAATACACACCACTCTAGTATCACTTCAAAAGTGAGAACACAAATTATTATTTGATAATGATATACTTGATAACATTATTACTATATTATTAAATAGACCTGTGGTATTTTTAAAGAAATCAACACCTGAAATGCCCATTTACATTGAAAGGGGTTTTTGCAACATAGGTCTGCAGCTAAAGACAACATTGTGCTATAAATTAATATCTGAAAATATTTAAGAGTTATAGCCAAGTTCATAAGCTGGATATACTGAAATAGATAACAAAAAACTAAGACAATTAACAGTTCCTTGATTTCTCTGTAAACTCACTGCTTAATTTAGAAATGTATGTGCTAATCTGACTGTTCCTTTAGCTTTTGATTTTACAAAAGCTTCTTGTACTGGCCTAATCTATGTACACTAGCTGAGTTAAACTAGCTGATAAAACGCTTGCAGTCTGCCTAGATATGATATATAAAGATAACACAAAGGTTCCAAAGTAAACTAGAAAACAAAGGGAAAATGTTAGCTCTACACCTTATTTAATGTACCTTGATTTAAACCCCTGCATGGGTTTTTGTTGGTGGTTTGTTCCCTACCCCCATGCCTCCCCAGTTGACTACTAAAAAAATCCCCAAGAAAACTGAAATTTAAGAGAAGCTTTTAGAGAACCTTTTGCAGGTCAACTAATTTCTCTTACAGAAGGCCACACAGTTCCAAATAATTTAAAATTATTATTTAATTACACAAAACCAGCTCAGCTTTTAATCTGATTTATCATCACTATATCAAATGCAAAACAAGCCAGGCATTAACATTGGTTCATTTTCCTTGTATAATTTAATAAAGCACTTTTGATGTCTGAAGTTTTACTGTACTAATAACAAACAACTTTTTCCAGTTCTAAGACAATAGGAAATGTGCTGTGGCAAGTTTAACAATGATGTGTAAATACTGCCATTGAAATAAGCCAGAAAATGTGTGCTAAGCCACTGTTCATAAGTCAGTCAACTAATTACTTAAAATATACACATTTAAGTCAACAAGAGACATAAGCAGGTCCGCAAATATCTCCTTGACTTTAGCGTAAGGAGTAACAGTAGAAGCATTTCTACCAGAAAATCATTAGTCAAGACAACTACTTCCAAAATCAAGGTTTAAATTGGAACTAAGTTTAAGTCAAGTGTAGAATTTGTGTACGTAGTATGATCAGACTGTACATACAATTTGAAGGGTTAAAACTGCACTTCTCAACTGCTGTGATATATTTATCCATTTACGACATCCAGTAAACGTTCCAACTCACACAGTTCTCTCTTTGAGGGGCCCAATTTACCATGGACCTGGCACCTAAATTCAGGCACACTTCTTAGAGTTCACGCTTGGCCCCAAATTCAAAGAAAAGGACTGCAACTTATCTTCAGCTAGGTAATAGAGCAGTCATATTACTACTTGCTCTGAAGTCACTCCTCACAATCTTTGGATTTAAAATAAGAGAGAGAGTTCTTTGACATATACTGAAATATCTCAGGTTGCCAACTAGTGTTACTTGTCTGCCCCCAACATAATTCTGTTGGGGAAATTGCACGCTGGTCCAGAAACAACACTCTGGGCTAGACTTTGACTAACAAAGGCAATACCAAAACCCTTTAAAAGTGTAGTTCCCTTTTTAATCGGGGGATTCAAATTTCACTAAGGGAGTGATACAGAGAACCAGTAATCTATGCAAAGCCAAGTCTTTGCCTGTATACGAAGGGAGTCAACAAGTCTCAAATTTCCAGGAGTTGCGAGAGTTGTAACAAGCATTACCAGCAGCAGAGCAGTTACAGCCACTGTCTGCTCTAATTTGCAACTCAAGATCTAACCCAACAAGAGATGAAGTCTTGTACACCTGCTAAAAGAGACCCAGTTACACAAAAATGTTAGCCAAAACAGAGAACTCAAAGCCTAGAAATCACGTTTTATAGCAGAAATGGCTGAATACTAAATTAAAGAGAACTCTATGTAAGGCATGACACAGTCAACGCTAAAGATCTTCCTGTAATTTTAAGTTAATCAGTTCCAGCAATTTTGCCCTTGTTTTACGGACTATCACTATGTAGCTACATGATGCAGGTCTCCTTACTTCAAGGCCTTGTCTACACCAATATTTTTAGTTACCAGTGTAGAAAGTGCTGGTGCAAGACTCTAACATACATAGGCTAACAAACAGGATCTATAACTGAACACAGTGCAGATTCCATTTCAAAAAGAGAAAGTCAGCACTACAAATTACAGTGTACACCCGTGCAATGCCCTTTATGAGAATGTACAAAACCTAAATTTTGTCTGCAAGGGATAAACAGAAGTATCAGTTATTTCGAACACTGGTGAATGTCACAACATAAAAGCATCTATCAAGAGCTCCAACACATGCCACATTATCCCAATACAGCCAGGGTAAATGTGTACAGAGAAAACAGCTAAACTGAGGACAGTGGTAGGAATAAATCTTCTAATCCTCCCAAACATAGGAGTATATTTATATTACAGAGTAGAATAGAATACTGTTAATTCTATGCCTCTAGCTGGTTGCTACAATAAACTATTTCTCCTATTTATAACCGCAGAACAGCAGCAGAGCACAAAGGTAAGTGGGATCCATGACCAGGTGCGGCTAACAAAGGATTATTAGCATAATGCTACAAATGCTAAATGACAATTATTAGAGATGGACACAGCAAAGCCTCCAAATTATCACCTTCCAGGCTCCACCACACACACTGCAGAACAGCTCTCTGGGCAGCATAAGACAAAAAATTAAAAAAATCAAGTTTAACATGTGTAAAACACACACTATGGTAAGTTGTACATGCTGGAAACATTTCTGAATGTGCAGGCTAGTACTTTTTATCAAAGTATATATAATACAGGATATAGTTCATAAAAGTATAAAGTTGGGGAAGACTGGAAGGCCAGTTTAACATTTACATGCTTCATTAGCAGTCAGGCTTCACTCCTAAAAAACTAGTTGGATGAGATTGTAAAGGATACTTTCATAACAAGGAAGAAGATTCTCAGTACAGTACTCATGGACACTTAATGGCTATGAGCATGAGTAGCAACAAAAAAAAAAAGCCCTAAAAATATGTCCTTTTTCAGTTAAAAAAAAAAAGTAGTCAGAAAAAGATTGCAGACTGTCAGAAGACCAAAATAAGCTGCAAGCAATACCACTAAAAGCGATTTTAACTCTCTAAGTGACACAAAACCACAACCACAGCTTTTTATCACACCATTATTTAAAATATAGGTCTTTGTATTTGCCAGTGGTGTTCTTCATTTCTTGCACAAAATGCACCCTAGACCAGACTCACTTCCTACCAACTCCACACATATGCTGCTGCTATTGTATTAATGCTGTTCGGAACCATCTGTCCAAAAAACCCTCCAGTGATCATACTTAGACTAGTTAAGGATTCTTTGTTGTTCATAAATCTGGTAAATGTAAAGCAAATATTTATTGTAACATTTCTTGACATAAAGGTAAGTGTTAGTAATATTCTATTCTTATACATTGTTTTAATGCAAAAAAAAAAAAATGCTGTGATATCACAGCTGAAGTTTTAGGAGCTAATTAAAACATTTTATATTACAGATCCAAAAAAGAAGTTCCTTAGTATGTTTATTACCATCCAAAGGAAGCATGTGAGTCAGTTTAAAGTAAAAATCTAAACCACAAATATTGATAACATGTTATTTACTTGAGTCAATATACAGTAGCAACATTATTTTCAAGATAAATATTCAAGTCAGTATGCCCTGGTAGCCTACACATATAGGAAACACATACTGAAATAGACAGACATATAGTTCATTGACATATCTCAATGTTTGAATGCTTCTATTCTTACTGAGTTGTGGGAGAAAAAACAATCAAGCACTATGCACCAACAAGATAAAAAACAGCAGCTATTTTCAAACCAGTCTTCAAATGTGTCACAAATGTGTTCCTCTCTGGTTTCAAAATCTCTTCTAAATCCATTTTTTGAAAAGTAAAACATAAGTAAATACTAGTTTTGGACGTATTTCAAAATAGCCTGAGCCATTAACAATCATAACATCAGCCCCTCATGAACACTAGAGAAGCGCCCAGAAGTACAATCTCCTCAAGTGTAATACTGAACTGACAGGACAGCAGAGTCGCCATTAGATGTATAAATGGGGACTCGGAACAGGAATCTCAGAAAAATGGTTCTGCACAGGGTGGATGGGGAGAACTGACCTATACACTAACTCACAGAACCTGTCAGCCTGAATTATTTCCTACCTTGCACAAAAGCCATGGTGCCTCAACTTCCAGAGGTGGTAACAACAAAGGCTTCTTTGCAGAATATCCCTTCCTGATTAAGACCTACACTGTTTGTTTTGTTTTCATCATTTGCAACATTTGGCTTTCACAATGCCAACAAAAACGTGGGTTATCCTTTCATTGGTGTGTCACAGACTACAGAGAAGCAACTGCAGCCCCAAGGAACATTTATTCAACCTCATACACAGAGCATAGACGGAAGTTTTAGTCAGCATAGAAACATACTGCCTCTCTTTCATGCCATGGCAGAGTAAAGCACTGACAAGGTAAACTAACACATGCTCCCCAGCTTAAGATGAATAAGAATCCCCCGTTCTTCCAAGAACTCAGAGATTAATTGGTCACGGAGGTGGCACTGATGGATGTGCTTACACCACAGGCCTTCACATCCCCACTGCTCTTCCTCCCTCAACACTAAGTTGATACGCTTTCATGTGCGACGATCAGCTTGTTTGTTCATTATTCAGTTGCTAGTATTTTAAGAAAGCTCCCAAGTGCAATACATCTTTCCATTATTAGTGTACAGTCTTGAAGTCTGCAGGCTGTCCTCCTTTGAGGAGTCCCTCAGGCAGATACATGAAAGACAGGATGAAACCACTCTGATTACGATGGCAATACTACTTAGAAATTGGAGTCCCAACCTGTATGAGACAAAAAAATGCTTAGTAACATTTCTACGTATTATAGCTTTGCTTCCTCTGTAGGCACCATCATGCTGAACACGCATATTATCAAAATTATTGTGAACACACACTCAAGCTTGCCATCAAAATCCCTTAGCTGTGTTAAAGTACAATTCTGAACCACCCAAGCTGAGCTTGAGACAGTATGTCTAGACTGACAAGCTCCCAAGTAATACCATTGTGTTTTCTGACAGTGCTTTGTTCTCCAAAGAGTTCCTCTAGGCACTTTCTGAAACTATGAAGTCCTTACAGCATTTCCTCTACCCTAGCTCTTATTTATCCCTTCCCACCCTTGAGATACAATATAACTATCAACCTTTATAGCCAGTCTGAAACATCAGGAAGTTAGATGGGATAAACACACCATCATACAAATACCTTTCAAAATTTTCAGGAAAGCTCTCCATATTACAGTGACATCAAGACAGTTTGTCTTTTTCTACTTTATCCCTTTGTTTTAACTTTGCTTTTGAAACAACCCTCTTTCCTTGCCACTTTTCTACTGCTGCAGAGGCAGGCTCTTGGCCAAATCCCTCTAGTAGTATTTTTTTTTCTTACCCTGGAAAGGCAGCAGATAGCGATGAACGTAGTTAATGAAAAAAAGAATACCAGCAATAGTGACTTCTGCTGCAAACTAGAAGCAAGAGGCAGTCAGTTCTGAATCTAACCACACCTCTTTTGGCTGGTCCTTCCCCAACATCTCTTCATATTTCAGACAGAAGTTACTGTGTAATCAGGAAATCTTATACTACCTTGAAGTCAACATCCTGGTAAACATTTCTTCATTTTCAAAGAGTAGGAGCAGAATCTAATAAGGCTAACAGGATGAAAGATACTCTTTCATAAATAGTCTCGATGTCAAAAATAACAGACTACCAGACTTTCCACTTGTTCAGTTTCATCCTGTTACCCTGAACAAAGGGGAGGAAAGAGAAGGCATTAAAAATGAACCTTTTCTTATAAACACAAGAGTTAGGAGACATTCAAGAAAAGGTGGGAAATTAAGAAGCCAAGACAAGGCAAAGCATTCCTATAATACGTAGAAACATGACAGAGTTATTGATAGAGTAAAATCACTGTAGTAATCTATTAATATTTTATTTAATATTCAAATGCAACATTCATAACAAATATGCAATATGAAGTTACAAAAATCTCCCCTAAGTACCTGTAAAGGCATAAAAAGTTTTGTAGCACGAGACCTAACCAGTGACTTTTGGAAGAAATCCAGCCAAATAACTTCGTATCTGTTGTAGGGTATCCCAGACCTCCTCGCTGCAGGGTCAACTGGTCATTATAGAATTCTATTTCTGTAATACCAACATTTTCCAGAACAAGAAATTACATCACAGTCGCTAAACTAGGATAGCACAAACACGGAACAGACATGGTGCGCCAACAGCAACAAAATACCACGTATTCTATAACACGGCCAATGCGCTACCATTTAACTAAATTTCTATGTTTACCATCCATAAGGCTTTTTTTTGTCTGTACAGTACAACGACTGGTTGGGTCTTGCCAAACAATGGGATTCTACAAGTTTACTCCACAAGTCAAAATCTGGCTGTTTACAAATATTATCCAAAAACTCTACCACTGAGGTACATTCAAAGGTCATACGAAGTACTGGGCTGACAGCACTTCCTAATGTAGAAAAAAACCCTCCTGAGGAGAGCTAACCGAGCTGTGCAGGGCAGGAGCGCGGTATTTTGCCAACAGATATTAGAGCTACACCTCTGCTGAAGGTAACCCGTTGGCACAACGCCGCCTCTCACCCGCTACCTCACGACCCCACGGCCCTGCCCTCAGGAAACACCTCAGCTGGTTTAGTAATGGCAGTTTAAAACACTGACCGGGGAGAGGGAGCTTCAAGAAGGTGGAGAGTCTCGAAACCGGAGGAGGACCGAAAGGAGGCCCCCTTCCTCACCTCGCGCCCGCCGGGCCCCTCCGCCCCCTGAGGCGACCCCACAGCCGGGCGGCGGCGGGTGGAAGGACGGGCTCCGAGCGAAGACAACGTGGGGCAACGGCTCACCATGACGCCTCCCGCCGAGCCGCGGGCCCGGCCGGCCGCCACCCCCGGGCCCCACTCACCTTCTGTATCCGCTTCAGCGCCATGGGAGCGCGGGGCGGCGACGGCGGCGGCGGCGGCGGCGGCGGGGGGGAGCGCGGCCGGTGGGGCGGGGCGGGCTGGGAACGGCATCCGCGCGCGCCGCGGGGGCGGGGCCAGGGCCGGGCGGGGCCGGGCGGGGCGGGGCTCTTTGTGTCCGTGGGGAGAGCGGCGGCCCTGCTGCTTCTGCCCCCTGGCGGCCGGCGGTGCGCACCCCTCCCCGGCGTGTCTGCCGCCTAAATATAGTCATTCTTTGTACCGGCGCTTAAAACTTACTGGTGTTTTGTGAGCCGGCTTTGTTTTGGCCCTGTTCCCGGGAATTCCGTGGGTGACTGGGAAACGAAAGTACTCTCGGCCCGTTTGTGTTCGAAGAGCAGAAGGTGTTGAAGGTCACGTCCTTTGCAGGCGCAGCGAGCCATGAAGAGGGAACCAACTGCACGGAGCTTGGGAGTTACAGCACCTGTGTACCTATATACGCAGGTATATAGATACATATCTCCTGCATATACTATGGAGTAAGTAATAGATAGATATATAGGACCTGCATGTATACTACACAGGTATACAGATATAGACATAAAATGTGTTTATATGTATTTCATATGTATAAAACACCCAGATGTCACATTCACCATGGCATATGAAAGGAACAGGAGAGGTGTGCTGGTTGAAAAGGCTGTTGAGTAGGCCCCAGCCTAGCAAGTCCTTAATCAGGTATAGGACTCCGATACTATTTTTAAGTCAAGACTATTAATTCTCAAGTGAATACCCAAGCTTGTGAGGTTTAAGGCAGCTGTCACTCAGAGGGTATCGCTCTTTAGTCCGTCTCTCACAGCTACACTGCCGAGGGCCCACACAGCAGTATGTTCTAAGCGGTTTGCAGAGTCCTGCTGACTGAATGTGCTCAACAGCATTGCTAGCAGAGGACAACTGCAATGCCAGGCCAAGCCGGCGTCTCCTCAGGACACACAACGATGCCCACTGCCCCTTTTACACTTTTGTTTTATACACTCCGCAGGCCTCAGAGCCCCACTTTACCCCACTGAAAGCCTTGCGCCAGGCCAGTGACGGGGCTCCGTAAGGGCGCCTTCCCCGCCCGGCGACCCGACATTAGCCCCAACCTGACGGCAGAGCCCCTCTCCTTCGCACGGGGGACTTTAAGAGGGCGGGCCGCGCCGCCATCTTGCGGGAGGGCAGTCGGTGGCGCCTGCGTGCTGGCGCGGGGAGCTGTGCCTGCCCTCTACGGCGTGGGAGCGATGGGGCTGGGGCAGAACTCCGGCGTGCGGGGTAGGGGTGCGGGAGGGGGGGACGGGTGCGAGTGGGCAGGGAAAGGGGGTGCGGGAGGGCTGGGCAGGGGAGAGGAGGGGTGGGGGGTGCAGCTTCACCCCGCGTTTCGCGCCCCTCGGACCCCCGGGGACAAAATGGCGGCGCGGCCGCCCCCTGTGTGTGGGCTTCGCGTCCGTCCCCCCGCCCCCTCCGGCGCTGGGTCCGGCCTGTCATAGGGGACAGCTCGTTGCAGACACCGCTCTTTTATTTCTGCCTTCCCCCGCTGCTTGTCTCAGGCCCCGTAGTTTATGTCAAGCTACCGGGTGTAAATTCCACGACAAACAGTCAATTTGTGAGTTTTTAACTTATCCTCATAGCTCGGTACTGTTCAGTAGGGATAACAGTGATACTTGGCGCTGTGTAGTGATTGACCTAAACCATACTTGAAGTCGTGTGGTGTGTTTTAAATACCGTTGGGCAACCGGGCAGGACAAAAGGGTTCGGATAGATGGAGAACAGACTGGGGAGCTGAATTATCTGATTTTCTCAGAAAACAAACTAAAAAAAAACACTTCACCTGTGTGGCTGTGGTTTCCAGTTGCAAAGCTGCTGATGGGTTATGCCCTTAAGTCAGGGGGCTCCATCCAGATAGATCATTTATTTTTTGGTGGGGTGGGTAGACTGCTGGCCCAGAGGATGTTGGCAAAGGCATTGCTATAGTCTAAAGTGGGTTATAATGATGGAAGGCTGTGCTTATTAAAATAATCCAACCGAAGCCCTGAGGATGACTTGATAATAGCTTGCAGCCAGGTTGCATTCCCAATGGCAGCTCCCTGTCAGTTAAAAATTTGCGAGAACTAGAACAGTTCCTATACACTAGAAATTGGGAAGAAAACTTACTTTGTGGGGGAGGGAGAAGAACATGCTCTGAAGCAAACTGAAAATACCCTTCTTATCCCAGGAAAGCAGGGGAACAGCTGATCAGGGCAGTCTGGAGGGTGCTTTGTTTAGGAGGAGGCAGCAGCATATGGTTAATGTGATTTCTGTCAAGATCAAACTCGTTTGGCAACTGGCAGGTCACAGCTCTGTCTTCAGCTTGTGCATGTCTCATGCTGATGAATTTTGGAAATCATAATAATGCCTTATTCCCTGCTGAAAACTAGACACCAGAAACTTCCCATATTTTTGTGGCATTTAATTCCTGGTAGTAATTGGAGAGTTAACTGCTTCTGTGTGTATTGGTGTGCATATGTGCCTTTGGAATGCAATGAATAGCGCAGCTACTGCTTTTTGTTGGGAGTAATGTGGTTGTTTGCAGGTGGGACCCCACACTGACCACAGATCTGATCACGGCGACTTGCCTTTGCTGCTTATTGCCCAGATCCAACAGTCTTTCTGCCTCAGGTGGCCTCTTTACCTTACGGTTTCAGTTAAATTAAACCTGTTAGTCATAATCCCATTTCTTGTGGATGCTGTGAGGTGACAGCAGTGACTTCATCTGCTTGACTGGTTGGCTTTTACTATTAGGCTTTCAGTGCAGCCAGCTATCCTGGACAACTCCTCAGTAAGCAAGTGCCACGTGTTTCTCCAAGCATGGCTTGCAGAAAGGTGGCCTTTCATGGTGTGCAGTTACTGGACTGTCGTAAACAACTCATGGACAATAATAGCCTCTTCATTGGCAACAAAAGGAGAACAGCGCCTGAAAGTTATAAGTGCTTCTGAAGACAAAAAATACAGATTTTCATGTCTGGAGTTATTACTCTGTATTGACTTTCAAATAATGTGAACATTTTTTAAGCAGCACTAAATTGAAAATTGCCTCTTAGGACTGTGTGGGACTAACTTGGTAGAGGTACAACTATCCTCCATGTTTTTGCCAGTTCCTGGAAAGTAAATTGATATGTGTCATAATGAGGATCGTGTACTCCTGGTAGAGCCAAGACTATCTCAGTTACAGTGTAGATGGTAAATACATGTTCTTCCTGCAGATAAAATCCATCTGAACTCTCTGGTAGACCTCTATTGCCTAGATCTGGAAACATCCAGAGCAATTTTTCAGCTGTTCAGGGAGAGAAGGGAAGAGACTTTGTGATCTAGATCTCTTGTTCATTAGGATATGTCCAAAGAATATAGAAGAAAATCAGTTCCCACCATCGGCTTGTTCCTGTTCTCGTCTTCTGATTTTTAATTTTTTTTTTTTGTTTGTTTACTTCTGTGCACTGCCTGATCTCCTGGGATTGCATTGTTCGGGCTTCTATTCCTTCTTTCCATTTCTCTTCCCTTCTCTTCTTTCCTTAGTGTGTTAATTTTTCTGGAGTTTTAGCCAAACCTTTTCCATTGTGTAGTGCTTACGACATTGAAAGAATTTTTAGCCATGTGTGGCCTTTAGTGTCTTGTCCTGTAGTGACTTATAACTCTGTGTTTTGATATTTTAGCAGAGTTGGGATTTGTTTAATAATAATGCAAAAGTTGCTCTTAGCGGTTTTATTTTCAAAAGAAATAAAAAACCTTGACATTCCACATCAATGTCACTCTGTTTACAGATGCCTCTTTAAGTAATACGTGCATGGCCTTAAGAGTTTGGCAGAGCACTGTTCAATTGGCATCACAGAGGCCTCTTGAAACGGAGTTTAAAGTATTTAAAAACCTCTGAAAAGGGTTTTCCTTCCAGGTGCGGTTTTATGATTAACTTAGTTTGAAAGATGAAATGGGCATTCCAGTTCTTCCAAATCCATTTCTGAATCAAAACCACAGTTGATAACAACACCTATTAACTCTGAAGCCTTGCAGGATGATCATCATAAGAGAGAGAAAAAGTCCATTTGTTAAATTCAAATCACTTTCAGAAATTGACATGATATTTATTTGGGCAATGGTGAAATTTAAAGAACAGACTGCCTTAAATGTTTGGATTTCTTGTATTGTTGGTTGCTACCATTTTCCACTCTGATAGAGCTCCAGAGAAGTGGTGGAAAAAAGCTAATACAGTAAAAAAGACACTATGATCTATTATGAGCAAAAAATATGTTAAGCTGTTTCTGTGTATACAGTCTGTGTGTGTAACAGATGAATCTGGCCCTGGGGAGAAGTAGTAGAGGGTCATTGAAATAGGAGGTGACAATTACTTTAAATTAACAATATCTGCTTGTTGAGCTGGATGTGCAGCTCATGTGGTAGGTTGTCAGAGGGATCTGGGTTAGCTGTAGGTGTGCAGGACAGCTCTTCTGAATGTGCTGCAAGGCTGCTGAATTGTAGTACAGACTTCCCTGCTCGTGCTGTGAGTCATAGAAGTATTTTTATAATCAGAAACTTTTCCTCTGCTGGTTTGCTTCGCTGACCTGGACTTTTGGATAGGTGCAATAGAAGATCAGCTTCCTTAAGGTGCAGCACCTTAAAGGGTGGTTCAGTGAGAGGTATCATCCTTGGTCTTTGTTTCCCCTTAGTTTCCTTGATGGCATGGATACAGTCTGTCACTGTCCCCTCATCAGTTATTTAAAAGCATTGGTTAAGATTTGATCTATCGGCAACACACCATCTAGCAGCTTGGGCAATCCTTGCAACTGCTGCTTTTCACAAATCCCCAGTATGGGCAATCACTCTGTTTTGCCTGGTGCTGTTGTGGCTGCCAGAAATCACTTTGAACTTGTCAGACCCAGCTTGTCCCTGAATTGGCTGGGTACCTCCCTCCCTTGCCGCAGCCCTGCTCTTCTTGGGGAAACCTGCTCAAGCGACAAGGGGAAAGGGTGCTGCAGACTCTCTGTGGTGGCTTTTTTGGAAGAAGCTGCTGCCTCTGATTTAAGCTGGGGCTGTTCTTTGGATTAGTTTGGGCTGTTTTGCTAAATTAAAGCAGATTTTCATAGAATCCCTTCTTTAATTTCACCTCTCCCTTCTTTACTGTGTTAAAATTAATGCATTACTCTGGCTAGTTTGTAATGGGGAGATAAAAGAGGTGAAAACTCACTGGATGGATACAAAATGCAGAATTTACAATATGTTCTCTGGGGCTTTTATTGTTTTAAGAGATTTGGGAGCAGGGAAACATGCCCTAAATTCTTTGATGTTAAAGACGGTTTTCTGTATCTTAATATCAACCTGTTGTTACAGGGAGGGCTTGTCACTCATTTGCAGTGGAGGTCTCGGTTTATGTTGGTCTCTTCTGCTTCATTTATGAAGAAAATGAACTCTGAAGGATTGTTGCATCTTTTACTCCTTCAGTAAGACTCTAAAGAAGTGCCTGCCTTCCCTGATCTTACAGGGCTGCAGCCATCATACAAATAGTTGTCTAATTCCACATACTGCTACATCCAGACCTTTGTGGATCAGCATGGTGCGTATGAGCTAATGCAGTGTTTTAGCTGAGGAAAGGCCTCAGGTATGGATTTTAGAAAAGGCTGTGGGACAGGGCAGAAAACCTTGGTCCTTTTAGTGCAAGCTCACAGTGGCAATACAACAAGTCAGTTAGCCGTGGAAAGCAGCAAGAACTAACAAAGGCTTTTTGTTTCTTCTTGGAGTTAACATGGTAACATCTCCTGCCCTAAAGATGCCATGTAGCTTGGTGTCTTTCAAATCCAATGCAAACATTGAAGGTCAAGATAGAAATTCCCAATTGGAAACAGTTTTAGTTTTCTATGTTGTGTAAATGTGCTAAAACTTGAATTCCCCTTTGCTTTATTTGTCTGTAGACTCAGCCAGACTCTGTGTGTACATGTTAGGAGTACATGTGTGAATAGAAGTGGTGGATAAAAAGCAAAAAAAGGAGCAGCTGTCTGCAGCTCTGAGAGAAACGACTGGGGCTGTTGCTGCAGCCAGAACCTTTGGGCCAAAGTCCAGCGTATTTTCATGAGGCAGAGAGAAACAATAGAGCCACAAAAAAGTAGGGAAACTCCTTGCACAAAAGGAAATGGTACCAAGTGAGCGAGACTGCAAGGATTTAGGAGGTATCTAGCGGGGGGGGGGGGGGAAGTGAGGATGGGACATGGTGGAAAGAGGATTTTTTTAATGCAAGTTGTCTTTCAGAGTCAGACCTTAATCCAGTTAAAATAAACTTGTGCTATTATTCTTAAATGTAATCTTTTTGGATCCATATCTTTCCTGTGCACCACAGTAGGGATTTAATCTAAACTGGCTTTTGTTACTGTTCTGAAGTGGTAGTCTATTAAATAATTTCCCCATTGCCAAACACCTGTTAACATTTTCAGTCGTGAGATACATTATATTACAAGCTACTCAGTACCCATACCTTGGGGGGGATCCTGCTTGAGTTGTTGATGTGGAGTGTTCTTTAGCTACTTTCCTGCAACTGAAACAAACAACAGGGGTTTTTGCTGCTACAGGGTGTACTTACAGCTGGTTTAATGTGTTGAACTTGGAATCAGTATACTACCAATATTGATATCACAGGTTCCCAAATAAAAGGTTAAAAAAGACCCCACAAACCCTGCCAGGTTAATTGTCACCCTTGTGTAGGAGGAAGTGGGGTAAAGGAGAACTGGGATCAGGAGAAAGGAGTAGATTAACTAGGTAAGTGTCAAAAGAATATATTATTCTAAAATAGTGCACTACCAGTACAGAACAAAAAGGTCTTTTGGAAGGTAGGGGTGTTGCCAGAAGCATGAAGGCACTACTGAGTAGTTTTAATAGAATGTTGTGGTCAAAAAGTGATATTCTCTCTTTCCTTCTCTTTTATTCCAGTTGAATGGATTGCTGCAGTCTCCTTAGCTGCTGGAGCAGCTGCTGTTGGGTATCTGGCTTACAAAAAATTTCTCTCTAAAGACAAATGCTGCAAAGCAATGGTGAATCTCCATATCCAGAAGGATAATCCCAAGGTAGTCCATGCATTTGATATGGAAGATCTGGGAGACAAGGCTGTGTACTGTCGTTGTTGGAGATCTAAGAAGGTAAGAGAAGAATAAATGGTCCAATTTTGTTCATGTGCCTGCATCTTTCAACAAAGTTATTTTCAAACTGCTTTATGTAGAGGAAGCTAACTTCTCTTCACCTAAACTATTCTGCAGTGAGATGTAGCAGTATTTTAATCCATAAAACTATATAGATTTATGCTGTCACTCAGAGTAAAGCCTGCAGATCAGTGCTAATAGTGAAGAAAATGTTTCTGTAGCTCTGAAGAAGCAAATCCCTTGAAAGGAGAGCTGCTGTATGTCTGGAGTCTGAACTGAAAAGCAAAATTCCCTGTCCCCCTGCCATTGCCCCAGGGTGCTCTGTGGACTAAGTTACTTATCGTAACTGTATGCATGCGTTTATATGCAGTGCTGATGGGTCTACAGCATGCAGGTATCATGCATCTGTATAGCACCATTGCTGCTAAATCTTTGTGGTAAGTCTCAGCTGACAGCCAGAATCCAGCCTTGGAAGCTGCTGCAAGGGCTACAGCTCCAGAAACCAAAAGGGGGAAGAGAAAGGCTGCTCTAAGTAGCTGCACTTCATTTTAATATTTGAATTTGGGTTTATCTCAGGTTGCTGTAGCGTAGGCACCTCCTTCAGTGCTTCTGGGGAAAAAAAATTCCTAACTTGAGCCTTGGTGTTCCTACTTTCTGCTTCCTTCTCTGTTTTCTAAACAGACATGGAAGATAGTGTCTGGGTTTAGTGGTTGCATTGCAGCTCCTGCCAATATTCTAGCTAATGTTTGATACTATCTTTTTTTATGTGAAATACAAATCTTAAGTACATTTTGGCATATATTGCAGGGGTGTTGTCAGTTTAGTAAAGTACTGTCCTACTGAGTTAGGGCTCTGTAGTCACATGCTAAAAAGGAAGTAGGTGGGGCTACCTTATAATGAGTCCGTTATTAGAACTCTGATCTGAAAGGTCTTGTAAAGGCATTAAGGAGGTCTGTGGAAAATTTTGAAGGCATTTGTTTTCTTTTACTGATGCTTAATAATGAGTACTTTAATCAGCATGTTGTGCTTCAAAGACCGCATTTTCCAGTTTTGCTGCCTTCCTCTTGGCCTGATTGGTCGACCTCGTATGGTGGGTAGCATGATCTTTAAGATGGCGTGCGTGTGTGCTTCTTCTCAAGGTCAGTTATTGCCAAGTGGTAATAAAATACAGAGACATGCACCATTCTTACATGCTTGTCATCTTTGGAAGTAATAAGCTAACATTATCTGTTTCTTACAGTTCTCAAACTAAGATCCTGTTAAAATTTGTAAGATAATATTTATATGATGGTAAAATGGTAGAGTGTGTGTGCTTCCAATGCAGGAAATTAAAATTACTTCAGAAGCACTAAGTACCTGCTGTGTTTTTGTTAATTAAGTGGCGTATGGAGATCTCTATTCTATACACAGGTTAGAAGAAATGTCCTCTTGTATGATTGTGTGAGCACTTCTCATCAGATTTAGCCTCATCTGAGGCTGTTAATAGAATTAGCAGTGTTATGAACCATAGGATATTTCTGTGTGTACTGATGGTCTGCATGCACTACAGCTGACTTTGCATGGTGTTCCTCTTGTACAGGGAATAACAAAACAGTTGGACTATACCAGGGTGTTTAGCAGTAACTCTTAAAAAAGGGGCAGGATTGTTTTCAGTTGATTTTGTTTTCTGAAATAGTATATACTTCAAAGGCTTGCTTGTTTGTTTATGCTGGCCAAAGTCTTTGAGGAATGCATGTGTTTATTTGAAGATACCACATGTGGATTTTTTTAAAATCTGTCTTGGGATGTAATTATCTGATACAGGAAGTGGTAGGTTGTTCTTTAAATGGCCTTTTCCTATTCAGTGTTATGCACTGCAGGCACTTCATAGCACTGCTTGTCAAGTTTGGTGGGAAAACCCAGTGTTCAGATTTACCAGTGTGGAGGCAAGAGTTTTGTATTAAAACTGAACTGTAATTAGTCTAAAGTTAGAACATTTGTTTTCTTACCCTTCTGCATTTTTAAGTGTGTGAGCTGGGGCGAAAAGATTAATTTGCTTTCTTTTGCAATAACCTGCAACCTCTGTGTCCTCCAGAGAAGTATTAGACCTCAGGCTGCGGGTCAAGGAACAGTGCTGCAGAACATCAGAAGAAATAGTGGTAGAGAATCTAAACTTGTTCATTGTCAAGGGAAATAAGCTGAGCTGTCCAGATCACTGCACAATTCCCTCAGGGATTGAGCTTTGGCTGCTATTGCTAGCCTGCTTTATCTTAATCAAGGATGAGCATGTTGTGTCAGGCCCAGGACCCATCTATTCAGTATCTGGTCTTCAAGGTGGCCAAGCAGGTGCTCTGGAAAAGTTGTGGTGCTTGGTTTTGTTTGTTTGTTGGTTTGTTGTTTTGTTTTTTTTTTTCTGAGGAGCTCAAGTCTAGTGTCCCAGCCTCTGGGAGCCAGTTGTTCTGAGACCAGCTGAGCCAGAGGATGAAGTCAGAGCGGTCAGAGTTGGTAGCTGTTAAAGATGTCTCGATGTTATATGAAGCCTGTGAATCCCACCATTTTTGTCACTTGCAAACTTGAAGTGATGACGTTGCTGTAGCTTGCCTCCTCAGGGCATGTGAGATGTTAATATCTGATGGAAGCTGGTCGATGCTTCTGTGAAGGCCAGTGGACTGTGGTGTTGCACAGAAAAACAAGTGGCCCAGCAACATCTGGGTTGGAAGCTGGTCAGTGTCCCATGAACATATGTTCTGGTTTACTCAGATTTTTCCCAAGTATCTGTCAGTACCGACTCATTGAGTTACAAATGACTGATGTGATGATGACGTTCCTGCATGAATCAGCTTACACGAGTATCCTCTGAATTCAGGGTTTCTTTATTTGGAAACATCAACTGCCATTTATAGTGTGGGTTTTGACATTTTGTAACTGTGAAAAACAAAAAATCCCCACCTCACACACACCCTCCCCCCCCCCCCCATGCTACCCTACAGGGCATATGGCTTTATTTTTAGAGCTCTGGGAATTTTTTTCCAAGTATATTGTCTTCATTATATTGTTTTTGTGCAGTGCTTTGAAATCTTTTATTCTAACTGAGCGTGGGTGATAGGGTGTTAATTTTTTTCAGGGGCTATGACTGAGACATGAACATTGGGATCAGCGCAGTGTTGAAGGCTGATTGTGACTGCCGTGAAGGGAATGTTGCTGTTGCAAAGGCAACAGCTGAGCATTGCCTGACTTTGATTCCCATTATTTCTAATCAAACAAAATAGTACCTGAATGCAAAACAGCGGTGCATGATATCTGTGATAACTTCCAGAGTTTCCTCTGCAGACGAGGCACAGCCCTGGCAATGAATCCTTGAGAAGTGATGAGATCTAACTGACTCTGTCGCTTCAGTGTCTCCTTTAGCTCTTGCACGTGAAAAGAGCTGCCCAGAAGCAGAGTGGTTGTGACTTGTCTAGGACTGGGCAGTTACCGCTGGCTAAAGGAGTCCCTGTGGGTCTTTCTCTGACTAGGCTGTTCTCAGAGGTTTTTTTATGGAATAAACATTTCTTCAAATTACTTCCTCAGTGCTACCCCTGATGAATAGCCATGTCAGCTGGAATTGCAGTTAATTTCCATTAGCAGGTCAAAATCCTAATGCCGAAGCCACCTTGTGCAAAGGGACCTTTGTGTCAATAAGCTAGCTGTGTCAGGATAATGCAAAGGCAGCTTGCCACTCTAGCTGTCTGGAGGCAGGACTGATATATAGGTGTCTCTCTTAAATAACAGATGAGCTAGGGAAACTGTCCTTTTTCTCACCATGTGCTATGGAAAAACCAGAAAAAAAAACCAAACCAGCAAATGGCCTGAGGCAGGAACACCAAATAGAGTGGAGCTGAGTTGCTGGTTTTTCTTAACAAGCCTCTCGTCCACTGTGTGCTTGCATGGACAAAACTGGTGTTCAGCCAAAATTCAGGGAGCCCTGAGATGCCAACACAAGAGTTATGGTCTGCAGTCAGTGGATTTAATGAGAAGACGCTCTAATGAACTTTCAGTCTAGGTTCTTAATTCCGACTCTGGATGTACTTTAGATGTGTTTATTCTTTCTCTTTTCAGTTCCCGCTGTGTGATGGCTCTCACACAAAGCATAACGAGGAAACTGGCGACAACGTTGGGCCTCTGATCATCAAGAGGAAGGAGGCATAGAGTGGACAGCAGAAGCTATAAAACGAATGTCTGACAAATCCTCTGCTCACTTGTAATTGGGGGAAAAACCACAAATTCTTTGTCATGTCACTGAAGACTTTCCAGTGTAGTATATACATCAGGCTTCAGCATGTGTATTTTCTCGGATGCTTGTCTTGTTTTAATCACTACAATGCATAATTTGCTAAATAGTCATGGTTTAAATCTTTTGTCCTGTAAAGTGTGTGTACCCTCTCATTGAGTATGAAGCTAAAATGACGCACAGAATGTTCTTTGTCAGAAAATAGGTATTAAATTATTTTCAAATACATGTGTACTACTCTGAGGCTATTCAGCAGAAAGTGTGTTCAAAACATAGATCTTAAAACTCTAGAGAGGTACTGAAGATATAGGTCTGGGTAAATTTCTGTGTAAAAGGCAGTGGCAGGAAAGAAATCATGGTGCCAAAATGCAGCTTAACCTTTGATTATGTTGCATTTTCCGCAGGTGTCACTTTTGGCCTGTTACACTGCTGTTCTGTGTGGCTTCTGTAAAACAAATGTAAAGCAGCAAACTATGAACAGAAAACATAAAAGGCTTATAGCAAGATGGGGCTAAAGGGCAACTTTACCTTTGATTTTACAGCAGTGTTGAAACTTGACTCTACTGCCATACGGTATCAAGAACTAACTACCCAAATGCAGACCTGTATTTAGAGTAGGATTAGGAAGATGGTCTGTGTGAGGGCTTTCCTAACGGACAAGTGGAATGATACGAACTGCTCAGAGAGAGGGCAGGGTGGGCAGGGTTGTCTTTGCTGCTAGAAAGCCTTAGTTTCACTTGCTATCTCTAGCAGTGAAGCTAACTTCCCCAGACCAGAGGACACTTCTGTGGGGGAGGTTATGCTGGTTTATTCCAGAAGCTAAAATAAAAAACTAAAACCCCACCCATCGTTACTGTCGGCTTCATCATTGCTCTGGCTGGTTCCGGAGGACTCTCCCCACTGTGGAGGGAGGAGGCACACCTTTCTTACTAAGTGGCCTTAGGCTCCATGTGTCTTAACTAACTCCTGCCTCCCTGGGCTAACTGTTAATGTGGTTCAGCTAATTTTACCAAAAGAACTGACAGGGCAAGGAAAGGCTTGGAGGACAGCTAGAAACAAGGGGGGAAGGAAGGATGAGACAAGGAGAGCTCTTATCCCCCTTTTGTATGGCACTTGTCTGCCTTGTCTGACACAGTTGCATTAATGGCTATTGTGTTGGTTTCCATAAATTAAATAGCTCTGATTTATTAACATGCAAATGACTACAAAGCAAAACCCAAAGAGTGGGGTGGCAGAGGGCAGTTTTGTATTAAACATTAGTGTAATTGCAGCTTGTGTAAGATGGAGCTCTTGATGACCTGGGACAGAGAGACTACCTCAGAGCTAGAGGAAAGGCCTTTTCATGAAGCTGACATTTTAACCTGCACCCTTAAGGACCAGATGATCAGGGCAGCAGAGGTTTAATTTCATTTTTCTTTGAAGGGTGTGGTTGGTTGACAGGTTTAAGATTGAAGATGACGTTTTGCATAATCTCGATGTGAGACTTTCAGCGGCTGAGGTCTTGACTGAGCGCTCTGAACTTTGGCAGAAGGCACAAAAAGTAGAGAAGGTGGCACAGAGGTAGAGAAGGAGGGATTGCAGAGTGCTGCAGCGGGGGCAGCTACAGTCTGAGAGAGACCTCTGCTTGTAGAAGTTCCAGTCAACTATATTTAGTTTCTGTCTTCCCGTTTTGACTGTACAGGTACTTGATATTTTTTACTTGGCCAAGTACTGATGCATATGGAAGTTGTTTTAACCTTAAATTATACATTGCTTTTATCTAAAAGGAAGTTATTTCTGTATTACTAGAACACGACACTGGGTATTTCTGTATTTTTGTCAAGTACACATTTGAGCTCATCTTAATCTCGAGGTTGTGACGTCTGTGTTATCTCATGGCTGTGCTGTTTCTTTCAAGGGATAGTTACACTGTGAGTAGTGCTGTATGCCAACGCTGCTGTAATCAAAAACCTGTGTCTGGGTTGGGTTTTCCTTCTGAGACTTTTCCTGTTAGCAGCAAAGTCTGGCTGCTCTTGAAGGAATAAAATGTCACTGAGAACTGCATTCACGTTCTGAGAGATGAAGCCCTGAAGTTTCAGATTACTCTCCCTGACTCATAAAACTATTTCATGGAGTTTGCTAATAAAACATTTCCCGGAGTTTGGGCATCAGGGAGGTGGGGTCCATAAGTTTTTGTTCCTGGGAAGCAAAGATGTAGGAGCTGAGTCTTTGCTGATTGCATCCTGGTGAGTTTGTTTTGGACAAGCGTGTCATTTATAAATGTTGACACTAAGTGGTTAAATATTATTTTGATGCATGTACAATTTTCTATATTGTACCTAAAAGTTCCTGTTACTCATGTATTTGAGCTGTTTGAACATGATAACAAAGAGAGATACTTGAATTTGAGTAAACAAACTCGCCAGCGGTCTTGACGAGCGTCACAGAGACCACTTCTTTTTTTTTTTTCCTTAGTGCCATAAGAGGTTATCATGTTCTGATAGTCTGACTGCATGCCTGTTCCAGGGTTTTCTGAAACCTCTGTTCTTTAGTGCTTCCCTCAATCTCTAGAATATGAGCGAATTGGTTAGATCATTGCCAAGTTTCTAACCATAAAAAAATTCTTCTGCCAATGTGCAATTTTCACATCACGTTGAAACTCCTACATGAAAATGTGTTACAAATCCTTCATATTGAAGCAGTGAAGGATTCCTGTCCCAGGGTAAAACTGTATTTCTGTTCTGCGTTGTTATTTTTCAACATGTAAGTGTTCATTAGGAAAGTGAACAAAT
This sequence comes from Phalacrocorax carbo, assembly GCF_963921805.1. Taxonomy (NCBI): domain Eukaryota; kingdom Metazoa; phylum Chordata; class Aves; order Suliformes; family Phalacrocoracidae; genus Phalacrocorax; species Phalacrocorax carbo. Next base: position 4,183,515 of record NC_087525.1, on the reverse strand, counting down.
TAAAGTACTGATTCTGTGGTAATTGATTGTGACTCATCAAAATAGCCTGAATGTCAAATATTCAAGTGCTTCTAGCATCAGCATTCTTGAAGAGGAGATGGCTGTAAGCTGCAGGTGTTCTCTGCACGTTTTATTCAAGCAGTTAATGTAATGGATAACTTCAAACGGTGGAGGCCGGCATTGCAATCGCACGCTGGTCCACTAGGAGGAAACAAACGCTGCACAATAGATACTCCTCGATGTGAGCAATGCTGTTCTCGCAGGGCTTTTCTGCATGCGTGTATTTATGTGGGGGGATGTGTGTTTCAGCAGCATTGCTGTCTGCCTGAGCCCAGGCATCGAGAAGTGCTGTATAAACATGTTTGGGACCAAGCAGCTTTTCATGTACGGAGGCTCATGTGCTTTGAATCTAGGAGTTGTATCGTCAGTTCCCTGCAGCCAGCAGCAGAGCTGACCGCAGGCCCTACTAACATTATCACTATTGTTGCAGTTTGGACCTTGTTCTGATGCTGTTAGGGTCTGTAGAATTTATTTTGTGTGGTTGCACAGCAGCTGGAGTGGGATTTTCCTTTAAGTGTAATACAGCTAGATAAAGACGTGGAAATGTGAGTCACTGCGGTATCACAGTTGCTCACTCTAATAACGGAAGAACATTTTATAATAGCAGGAAGGATAAGAACGTAGGCATGAAACTAAACAGTGGTATTGCAAAGAAACCTTGTCAGCTGGCTTCTCTTTAGCCATCCTGAGCGTGGAAGCCTCTTACTAAGTTTGGCTTTTGTTTCAACTCCTGAAGCTTCAAGGCTGACAAAGCCCACCCTGAGCCCTGGCTGGGTTAGGTTGCAGAGCGTGACCTCCCCACAGCGCGTGGGCAGAGAGGGGTGCCCTGCCCCGGCTGCCGGCAGACTTGAGTTTGTCGGTGCTCAGCATCTCTATTTCAGCTCGGACACCTCATGTGGACCTGCTGAAAAGACCAAATGCCTTTTGCACCATCACTGGTGCACATTAAGCCCAGCAGTGTTGGATGCCCGTTCCCCCAACTGCTTTGTGCACCTGGGCTTGTTCTGCCCTGGTTTTCCTGTGCTGATGAGTGGCTTCTCTGCACCAGCAGGACAATGATCATTTTCCTAGAGCTGTCATGAATTTAGGATGGGTACTGGGGGCTGCTGCTTGAAGCTCTCTGCAGCTTGTTTTCTACTGTAGTGGTGCTGTAGCTGTGCTGCTGGTGGTGCATAGTGCGGTTCTTGGGCGGGATGATTTCCAAGCTGCCTAATGCTGAGGCTAAGGCAGAGAGGAGCTGAATAAAAACGAAGTAACAAATAAATTGAGTGTGTGGAATAAAACAAGAAGGGGCAAAAGAAGAAATAAAATGGCAGATGGAGGAGAGCATAAGCTGGAAGAAAAGATTTAACACTGCAACATTGCTAGGTGGTAGCAAAAGGGGTAAATCCAAGTACAGGAAATGATGTGTTGCATTTCATTATACCTCTCAATAGAGCGAAGCATAAGATGTACAAAGTGGCTGTTCACTAGCTTTTAGGACTAAGTGGTCCTGTTAGCCGAAAACGCACTCGTTGGAGCCGAAGGGGATATGTGCCTCAAGCAGACATCTGTTACTGTGTTTTTTTTCTTCCTGAACTGTTTGTGAAATCCCACAGCACTGGGCAGAAAGCAGCGTACAGTCATGCTGTGGGTCCCCTCTTAGTAGCCTAATGTTCCTCCGCACCCAACTTTGTACACTGTTTAATTAGATGTGCAGTTAGAACAAACGGAGTGTTTACTGGTGCGTTCCCTGAAGTCAGTAAAGTCACAGTAGGTTTGCGTGATTGTAGCAAAGCAGAATTCAGTCCACCTTTCTCATGTGCAGTTTGGACTGGTAAGAAAGGATTTATTTTTCCTTTGCTACATGGAAGTTGCATACATCTCATGTAAGCACAGAGAGATCATTTCTCTCCATTTTTTTGCTAGCTGAAGACTGAACCATCCCTCCTCTCTCCTTTGACATTGCACTGCCCTTAATCTGCTCTGCTCTGCATCCTTTTTGTCATGCAGACTGCAGTTTTCGTGTTTTTGAATGCATAGTACATTTATACCAAAAAAAGTGCCTTCTGCTGTCAAGAGAAGCCTGTGTAGAAAAGAGGAGCTTCCTGAGCATGCCAGAAATTATAACTTTAATGTGTGAAGCATTCAAAATTCAGCATGCTGCAAGGATCTGCTCAGTAGCTGGAATGTTTGTGACGTTCAGTCAAGTCAGCTGGCAACAGAAACATAGCAAAATGAATGATAAGGTCACTGACTGCGTAACTTTTCTCAAATACTTTTCTGCTGCTGGCAAATATAACCATACATGGCTAAGATGTGGTCAAGACGCACTGTCTGTTCACTGCTGGGACTGTTGCTTGAGGCTCGGGTACCAAAACAACAGCCAGAACAGACCTGTGCTTCAGTAATTATTAAATTTGTTGCTCTTTTCAAACAGTGTGATCTTGTTCTTTCAATCTCATACTTGGCTCCAACATCTGCACGGGTTAAATTACTTTTTAAGGGTTGAAATTCTGTTGCTCTGCGGACAAAGTCCAGGAGTTTAATAGAAGAGACTTAATGCCAGTTGGCAGTGGGCTTAGTAAATAGGTGTTTGATTCTACTGCAGGTGGAGGCAATGTAAGTAGCCTCTGGGGAAAGACTAAGAAGCATTTTAAATAAACCTCTTGGCATGTTAATCATCTTAAATCAAGTACCACGGTTCTCCTAAAGCATTAGGATGTGACTGGTAAAATGGCATCACGCATTTGTAAACCCTGAGCAACCCCCTGATAGAGATATAACGCTGTACTTGGAAAATCTTTGTTTAGAAGGACAAAGGGAGCAATCTTCATCTACCTGTAAGCCACGAGATCAGGAGATGCTACTAAAGACTTTGCTCTGATGCCTCTGTTTCAGAAAGAAACACTTCTTGCTGAAGGATATCAAAGCACACACATCTCCCGTTGCCATTTTCTAGTGCTGGAGGCAGCTAAAATATGTTTCACATATTCAGACTCTCCACAAATCATGGTTTAATTCCACCTTCTGCACTGATTAATTAATGGTACGTTCCTATCCTCTGTGAGGGACGAGGTGTGGAGGCCAGACTCAATACGTGGCATGCTGAGGCTACACGTAGCAGCAAAACGATGCCTTTTGTCTTCTTCTCAATGCTCTTTCCTGATGTTGCCCAACATTTTGTTGGCTCTTTTTGGCTGCAGACGCACACTGGGCTGATGATCTCAGCCAGCTGTCACCAGTGACTTCAGGATCTCTTTCCTGGGCTGTGACAGCGGGTTCTAGGATCAGCACTAAGGAGCTTTTGGTTTGGATTATTTTCCTCTACCATGCTCTACATGCATTACCGTACGTCTATCCACCTGAAGCTCCTATGCCAACATTGTGCCTTTCATTCAGTTTTGTGGGACTTCTGTGGGACGCCAGCTGTTGGCGTGGCATTTGACTGCCCTAAGGGGGTCATGAGCAACTGCAGACCTGGAGACTTTGTGCACAATCCATTCTGTGGGTCGTGAATGAAGGTGTTGAATAAAACCAGTCTCAGCAACCACCCACCGCTGCCACCCCTCCACCCTGAAAGCCCTTCCACTTGCTTCCCACCCCTTAACCTGCTCTCAGTCCAAAAATGAACCTTTCCCCAGATTCTTTGCTTAGTTCCTTTAATGATAAAAAAAAAAGTCCAAAGACCATGAGGAAGAAACTATTGAAACGTATTACTCACCTTTATAGCCCTCATAGCTTTCTAATACAAAAGACTTCCCAAAATTTACAGCTGTGGTTGTGTTTGTAGAAAAGGTGATTCAGAAAATACGCAACTGCCGTGAATTAACCTCACAGTCATTTTTCAAAATGTACTGTATTGCCTCTGGAGAGCGTAGGTTGGCTTTTGACACCGTCCCTTTGTTTTCATCCTGGCAAACCTCAGATGTACCTGGTTGCCAGGGAGGAGCGTAGTGTCAAAGAGTTTGCATCAGTCAGAGCCAAGTAAAATATTAATCATTGTGGGGCCTGATGCCTAAGTGACAAAGTGGGATAGCAGCACCATTGAGTTTTACAGCTACAACGCAAAAGAGTAGTTTAGATTTTCCTTTACTTAACAAGAACAAAAAAGACAGCACAGAACTTCTGTGAATTTACCAAAGGATTAAAAGCGCTGAGCTATTTTAAAAGGGTGTGATAGAGGAACCCTTCTGCTGTGAAAAGGCAAGAAAAAAATAACTGCAACATGGCTACAACTTCCACACTGCTGTGACAAGGTCTGCCGTATGGCCAATGAGCAGGAGAGGCCCTCCTGCCCACAGAAGCACCGCTGCAAATGTTCTCACCCGTCCAGCAATTATTGGTTTCACCGGTGGACGTTTCTTATCAGGACCACACGTACAGTCCAGGTCAGCTCTGTTGCAATCTGTTCGTCCGGCAGAAGCTACACAAGCGCGGCCGCCTGCTGCAGGAAGTGGCTGCAGGATCCACGTCTCACACAGACCTCGTGCAGAAGGCACGGCTCCGGCGGAGGAGCGGTATTTCTGGCGAGATGGGGAAGAAGTGGCTGTGAACCATCCAAGGGGACAGTCAAAAAAACAGCAGTGCTTGTTGTCAGCATACCTCTAGAGTACCAATATTTTGGCCAACACCCAGCCCCCCTAATCTGTTTACCTAATGTCCCCCTGCACTTCCACTGAAGTATGAGCTTATTTCCTGTACTAAACTACCCTGCATCTTGCGGTTAGTTATTAACTGGCTGCTGTGTTTGAGAAAGGGCTTTTTTCAGCAGAAAGTGATTCTTTTGTAATCCTTGCTCAGTTTGGGGGAGCTTTGCAATCTGCCAGTGAAACATCCTCTTGCAGTGCAAAGCAGTTTGTGCAAAATAAGAGTGTGTAATATTTGTTATTATGATGATTATATCGTGTTTCCATTCTCATCAGATGCAGTGAGGTAAGATCGTTTTCCAGCAACAACGAGTAATCCAGAATTAAGGATAATTTTTCCAAAGGCATTTTGTTGCGGGGGGTGGGAGGGGTGGGGGCAGATTCCCAACCACCTGCTTCTTCTTCAAGAGCTGTTTGCAGCCTCTTTCGCTTTCTCTTTAAGTGCAATTGCACAGCCCAGAGACGAGAAGTTTCCTTGGGAATCTTGCTGGCAGGTTCAGCCTTCAGCTCAAGTCTTAAGAGTATCACACTGGTGGAGAAATTAGTTATTTGTCATTTCTGGTATTCTCTCAGTTTTGCTTGTTTTATTTTAGGAGAAGTTCCCAGATAAGATCAGTGAACTCTGTGTGCTGAAGCGTGAGGGTGGAATGAAGCAGCAGGAGATAGAGTCTCACGTCACTTGATTTCTATATGCATAAATCTGACTACAGCAAATATCAGGGAAAAGGAAATAGTGTTTACTTATTGCAACTACTCATGCTTTCTTACTTCTTTTAATCCCCTCCAGGCCCACTTCTGTTAGCTCTAAGGATATCTAGAAGCTATTTGTTCAGGACTAGGTACTTGAATAGTCTTTAAATTCCAAATTCTGCCTTTATTTTTAACATTAAGACTTTCAGCTCAGGTAGATCACAGTGTTAAATGGGCACTCATGCAAGTCTGAAATGCCATCTATGTTTTTCTGCCTGCATTTAGACCCAGATCAGCCAAAGCGTCTCACATCTCCGCTGGGAGAAATATCTTTCCGCAAGGCTCAGGCTGGCATCTGAACCTTGCAGCAGCTGCTGCTGCTGAGACCAGGAGCTACCTTCTCTCTGCCAGACACATACCACTTGTGCTTTTTTTCTTCACTGTACTCCTTGGTTATTTTTTTTTTGTGCAAGTGTTGACTAATCTGTGGTATTCCTCTCCTGCGTCAGCACCCTCCTGGAAAAATTCAGCATTGGGGAACCTAAGATGGGAGCTTACGCTTGCAACCATCTGACTCCGAATCTTCAGGGCAGAACAGTAACGACTGATGAGAAGGGATATTTGGGAGGGAGAAACAACTTTCCTGACCAGCCTGGTTACTTCAGAAGGGATCTTGCTGAGTTACCACTGTCTTCTCCATCTTACCCAATTAAGAGAGCAAAACAAATTGTTCCATGAACAATGAACTAATGAAACTCAGTTTTGATAGATTTATATGCTGTGCTCCTTCCTCTCACTCCTCCGTACTCTCATTTCCCCTGTGACCTTCCTGTTCCTTCAATACTTTAATTCACCCAGTAAATCCCCCAAATTGCCAGTTCTCCCAACCACCAGCCATGCCTCCCAACTATGGGACATGGAAGAGGCAGCAAGTAATAGCTGAGCTCACCGCATCGTTGTTTCTCTAATGTCAATGCTGATTCCTGATATACGTCAGCCCATTTTTATAAAACCTGGGGGAACAGCATAGATCTGCTAAAATTCATTTTCCTGTCTCCAGCCTTGTTTTCCCATTCCTGCATCCTACTAATGCTAAATATGACTTGATACTGGTGGATACCGCGGCAGAAGTGCAGATCTAATATTCAGAGTTCAGCTGATTTTATAAAGAAACAGCAAAAAAGCAGTAATTACAGGATGACAAATACAGCGGATATATACCCCAGTGAAAAGAAATGTTTAATAAAGTCTTCTAGGCAGGCAGCAGGCTTTGGGGTGCTGTGAATGAATGCAGGGCTTGTGCATACCTTCCTCTATCCATGGGGACTTAAAATACAGATTAGACATTAATCCCTTATCCAGTTTTGATCTGCTGTCTGGCCAGATGCACCCACGTCAACCACCTAGAGCTTGATAAGGCTCTGTTTGGGACTGCTTTAAAGGTCCTTACCCACTTTAGAGGTCTGATACTATTTACACGCTTCTATTTGCTCTCCCATGTAGCCCTTCCGATCCTCTGGAGAGAAAATAAGCAAACCTCGGGATAACGGCGAACTGCTATAAAAGTGAGGAGGGTTTGGGGCGTATTTCTGGCTGCCGGGCCCCGGCATGGGGGGAGCGGGCTCTGCCCGCCGACACACGGCTCCCGGTGGCAGGCTCTCCCGGGCGAGCCGAGGGCCGAAGGGAGGGCCCGGGGGGGGGGCGCGGGGTGCCCACGGAGGTGGGTGTCACCGGCCCTTCTGCAGGTCGGGGCCGCTTTCGGGTGCGCCAGGTCCGGCTGCCCCCGCTTAAACCAGCCGCTGAACCTCGCCGAGGCCTTGGCGCGGCCTAACCCCTGGGGCCCCAGGCCCCTCGGCGCCGCCGCCACGGGCCGGGTCGGGCCGGGCCTAGGCGGCGGAGGCGGAGCCGCGTCCGGGGCGGGACGGGGCGGCGCGGCGCGGCGGCCAGTGGCTGCCTCCGCGGCGGGGTTGGGCGGTGCGGTGCGGTGCAGCGCGGTGCGGAGCGGCGCGGGGTGATGGAGCCGCGGGCCCTCGCCGCCCGCGCGCCGGTACGCAGCGCCCGCTGAGGCCCGGCCGCCGCCGCTGTAGCGCGGCCGCCCCCCGCCGCCGCCTCCTCCTCCCGCCGCCGCCGCCGCCGCCCGCCCACCCCCGGGAAATGGCCACCGAGCCCCCGCGGCCGGCGCCGCCCGCGGCGGGGCGCCCCGAGGGCGGGTGCGGGCGCTGCGCGGGCGGCGAGGCGGAGGAGGCCGCGGCCCAGCCGGCGCTCGGCGCCTCCCCGGGCCCCGCGGCGGCAGCGGCGGCGGCGGGGGGCGGCCGGCGGCGGGGGCTGAACGGCTGCGTGCCGCTGTCGCACCAGGTGGCGGGGCACATGTACGGCAAGGATAAAGGCGGTGAGCGGCGGCGGGGCATGGGCGGGGGGGGGCGGGCCGGGGTCCCCCCACCCCCGTTTTCCCGTTTAATTCCCCCAAACCTGGTTGCGGTGGGGCGGGTTTCACCTCAATTCTCCTCACGTCCCGCTGGCGGCGGGCGGCAGCTGTGCTGTGGCGGGAGGGGGGGGGATTGGTGACAGGCGTGAGGCGCTCACCGGCGGCGGGAGGGAGGCTCCTGAGGGGGTGCCGCCTCGGTGGCCGAGCCCTTCTCCCGGGCCGAGCTGCCGGCTCCTCAGAGCCCCCGGCTGCCCGCCTCAAGGCGGGCGTCTCAGTGCTGGGCTCTGGCGGTCACCCCAGCGCCGAGGGGTGCGGGCTGTGCCCCCCTTCCAGGGCTGGGGGGGGGGGTCAGCCCCGCTGCAGAGGTTGGGGTCGGAGCGGCATTGCGCTGCCGAGCATCCTCCTTCTGCTGGATTTCATAAATAGCCACGGCCACTCAGGACGGGAGGGTTAACAGGCACCTTCAAGCCAAAGGGCTTTTGCAGTTCGGCTTTGTTTTAACAGGTGCCTTTTAAAAATGTGGGAGTTTAGCTAATGGCATGCTGGTACCTTCAGAACATGTGTTGAAACTATGCCTTATCTAAAGGGAAGCTCCAAACCTATGGCCACCAGAAACTTCAGCAAAATATTAGTAAGCAAATTACCAACCTGGGGTAACTTCTCAGTTGCTTGTTTATTTCATGGTAAGAGTAGGTCTGAACCAATGGCCACTAAGAGGTCTAATCGTACAAATATCATGAGGATACAGCATTTTTGAAGCGTGCGGGGGCTAGCTTTAAATTTCTGTTTTAATTCCAGGTTGAGGAGTGAGGTGTTGGACCTTCTGATGAAGGTGCCTTTTAACATAGTCAGGTGATCGGTGCCAGAGCAAGTGGCTGAGTTAGAGTTGTCAGACGGCATTTCTCACCCTTCCAGGACATCACATTTGGTATAAATAACTCCTGCTTCTGAGCCAAACGTAAGCTATAGATCCATTTAACTTGCAGCGTGCTCTTTGAGAGCAGCTATAACGAGTACCTGCCATCATATTGCCTTTGAACCCTGTTGGTAGGAGCTGCCTCTGCCGAACAGGCCGAGGGCTGAACTTCGGAACCCCTTCAACTGTCAGTGAGTGGAATTACAGCATTAACGGCACCATGAGTTTGTCTTATCTACAGTCTGCGTCCGTGGCCTGTCTTGCTGCTGATAATCTCCACAGCAAAGTAATTCTTGCCCTTTGCCTCTGCTGCAACAGGTGCAATAAAATGTCGAGGTAGGTGGGTTGGATCCTTGGAGCTGTAAATCTTCCTCGTTGTTCTTATATCATATCATGGGGTGGGATCAGGCAAAAAAAGGTTTACTTCAGAGCAAGCCTCACCTTTGGCACGTCAATTTTATCACGGTTCAAGACAACATGGGTGATACACCATCTATACTGTGGGTGCAGCTCAAATGGATTAGGTAAAGCTAGCTCTACTACATCTAACGAGCAAGACCAAGGTTTTCCTGGAGAGGTGCCATCATGGTTGATGATCTCGTCTTAGAAACCGAGTTTTACATTTAAGTGAAGACCAAAGCTGCTCTGGCACTCACCGCTTTCTCATTTTTGTAACTGAATCTTCTCATTTTATTTCTTTACAGATGTATATAGGAGTGCAGGCAGTTGAGATGCTAAAGATGCAGGGTCACGTATAATTCTGTAGTGCTGCTCCCCATGGTGTCTTTGTTGTGAAGCTAGTGGCCAGATGTTTGGATATATGTAGCTGCTAATAGCCCTGTAAGGAATATCACAGATGATCTGTGTGCCGGAATCTGTAAGAACTTTAAGCATGTGTGAGGAGACCAATGTGTCTTCTACCTTCTCTGTTGCCTTTCTGTCTTTTCCTACAATAGTTGCCCTTCCTGCTGTTTTCTGTTCTGCCCTTTTCTACCCCATTGAGCTTTTAGCATTTTAAAAGTTTAAAGCTATAAAACCAGTGTGCTTTTTTTTTTGTCGGGATACCTCTGTTGCTGCACATACAACATGGCAAACATGCCTTGAAGGTAGTACCCAGGTGGTGTTAGTATCGGAGCTGTTTACTGATTCAAGCTCAGAGCCTTCCTTGTTCTGCCCAGCTTCCTCCTGCATGTTACTTCTGTCCTCTGTGCTCGATTTACCTTCTGTCCCCACGTACAAACATGCAGAGGACTTGAAGGTATCCGGCGTATTTAACTTTTTTTTTGTTAAAGTATGCCTTAAAATTTCTCTCCCTCCCGAATAACCTTCCCATTTTCCCTTTGCTCCCTGTGACCATTGCTGTTGCCAAAGAAAGGGCTCTAGCAGTCTCCCTGCGCGCATGTGAAGACCATTGGCTTCTGGGCATTACAGCTGACCTTTTGTTGAATGCTCTGTTCAGTAGTGCTTCTGTTCAGTAAGTAAGGTAGCCACCTTGGGTGATGGTTTCATTCCATAGGCAGGTGGAGAGAGACCGGAGGTGATGGGATATGCTGCCTTATAGAGCCTCCTGCACCTGGCTGTGGTTTGGTGCCTGTACCTGCAAAGTGCTGGAGGTCCCCAAGCTGTCAGTGGGATTCTGTAGCTAAAGGAGCTGTTCTCTTTCAGTGTGACTTGCTTGGTCACACAGATCACAAGACTTCTAACTCTGGCTGCTGTTTTCCCGATGCAAAGGTTAACATGGCACGTACATCCCGGTCAGTGCTTATTAGATACCCTCAGAGGACAGAGGATCTTTTCTAAAATAAATATTCAGCGTGTTTGTTCAGAACCGTTTTTGTCTATAGTTCAGTGAAGCATGTGGATTGGATGTTATTTTTTTGGCTCTTTGTTTTGTTTTTGGGCTTTTGCCTTTTAAGAAGAGTGCATACACCTGTATTAGGTTTTTTTGCAGTAGATTTGAGTTTCAGAGTGCTAGCAAGCTTTCCATGTAGAGCCATAGAAAAATGTTTGTGAGATATTTCAGAATTTTAATTTTGGTGTAGTTCTGCTGCGGCTTCAGAAATGTGAAATTGCTTATTCTTATATTAAAACAATACTACTCCCTGTCTGTGCTGAAAACCCCCCAAAACCTTAGAACAAAACCGTGACCAATGTCCACATGTTAGTGCAATCTACAGGTGTTGGTATCTCTGGTGGTTGGTGTAGATCAGAGGGAAGGTTATGGAGTTTTCATCCTCTTGGTGAATGTTGAAATGTGAGTCTTTGGTTTCCAGGCCTGCCTCAGTCACAGTTACAGAGTAGGTGCTCTAGTCTGTCAAGAAATCCAGAGGATGAGGGAACTTCAGACAACATCGGGTTACATTAAACTCGTCAAATAATATGTATCAATCAGTAGTGTATGGGTTAAATTTCCAGGAATATTTGCCTGGTCTTTCTACCTTATAGTTTGCCTTGTGTGCCTTATCATCAAAGCCAATATGCAGATTTCAAAGTGTGTGTTATAAAACCTTTTTAATGTTGTGATCATTAGGAATTCACATTCAAAACACAGGGCCATTTAAATACTTGTGGACTTTGCGAAGTGTTTTCCAGCACATGTAAAAGGGTATGGGGAGGCAGGGGAGGAGAAGCTGGTATGTCTTGAAGATGTTGTGGTAGTCTGTGCGTTGTTGTGTGGCAATATTTTTCTAGTTCTGGAGTATACAAAATCTAACTTTCAGCAAGCTACACGAGAGCTGTTTTATGCAAATTCTTAAAACCACTCTTTGTTCGTTGGCACAGCGAACAAATGAAACAACTTTTTGAAGTCTGATGGTTGTTTTAAAGTAAATATCTTAGGCTCTAAAGATTTTGTTTAGTTTCCAAGACTGCACAGCAGAGCCCATTCAGAGATAATGCTTTCTAAAGGGTGAAAACACAATTGCTGTTACAACTGCAAACTCTTCTTGGGACACAAAGCTCCTGGCTCGTTTTGCTGTGTTTCCTCAAGTGGTAAGCTGAAGATGGAACCTATTTTGGATACAGTCCACATTTTTGCTTCCCTTCTAAGCAAAATGAATTACTATCTGAAAAGCTATGAATAAATCCTAGGAGAAAGTTTCTTTTCCATAATTGGGTTTTTCATTTTCCCTTGCAACTAATGATCTTGAAATTTGGAGTGTATTTCACAGGGAGGCAGTTACTTTTCTCCGTTCTTGCCCATATTCATCTCTCGAGTACCCTCAGATACTCAGGTGCATTTCTTAAGCAGCTACTCAGCAATATTGCCGACTGGAGAGTCAGCAAGGCTGTTTTGGGAGGATATTTTGGGTTTTTCTGGTGCAGGCATGAGTAAGGTGGTTGCCTGGCTGAGGTGAAATTCTGCATTGTAGTTGTGGCTGATACAAAGAGTAGCATCTGATTAGCATGCAATGCTGTTGGGGTGCTACTTCTAGTAATATAGAAGTGCTCTTTCTATGCCACTAGTATAGATATACATTCACAGGACATGTATTTCTATTTTAGCTAGTGAGAAATGCGTTAAACTTGGTACTAACTCCTTTAACTTATTTCAATTGTTGGAGAAACAACTTATCAGTTATTTAAAAAGGGAGTGTCTATGTAATCTTCCATAGTTGAATAAATAGATCTTTTGGGTGGAACTTCTCATGTCAAATCCCAGTACTGTGGTGGCCTTGAACAGAGTTAGAGCCAAGAAATCATCTTGTGGCTAGAAAGAGGAATGCAAGCAAACCTCTGCAAAGTGTTTTGTGTAGGAGCTGCCAACTTCAACTCTACTGTGCGTGTACTGAAAGCAGTGCAACTTTGCAAATAGGCTGTCCCTAAAGGTATATATGTGATCTTTGGGGGAAAACAAAACAAAAAAGCTGTATGTCTTAAAACTAAGACCTGAAGGAAATGCTTCTCTTCTAGGCATACTGCAGCATCCAGATGGGACTGTCCTGAAGCAGTTGCAGCCACCACCTCGTGGTCCCAGGGAGCAGGAGTTCTACAACAAGGTGAGGGTCCTGCAGCGTGGAGGGAATTGGCTCGCTGTGGGTGAAATGATGGGTGTGCTTCCTGTAGTAGTACACCCTTATTGTTGCAGTTGGGGAAGATGCAACCTAAATATCACAACGGTAGGTTGCTGAGTGCCCTGTCGTGGTATCTCTGTGCTGTACAGGACTTTCTCCTCTTTGAATGTCCCCATGCCAGGCCTACTCACTCACAGGATTTAAACTTGTTTGTTTGCTCATGGGACAGCGTGGTTTTCACGGCATCTAGTATTTCATTGAAAAGCCTTGTATTATCTCCATCTGTGATTAAAGGGTGGTATGTTTGATGCCTTCTTTCTCATGTTGTTGAGTGTCTACGAACTGGTTGCTTCTAAACTTAGCATGTCTTATGCTTTCATCTGGTCTGATTTATTGCTAGAAGTATTGCTCTGTGTTCTGTGTTAAAACTCTTCACTGTGTTAAAATTCAGCTCCTCAAAAAAAGTTAAAAAGTGGAAACTCTCCATTTGTTTTAACTTTAGTTTTTTGTATTTTTCCTATCCCTCATCTTCAGTTCGCTTTATCAGTAACTTTAACACAAACCAGGGAAGCTGTTGCTTGTTGTCTTATGAGGGTAAATGGATTTTAGGGCCTCTTTCCCTTACCAACCTACCTGCCTGTGATAGTCCGTCATGTGTTTTTTCTATATCAGCTTGATATGTCATCCCTTTCCATGGTTTATTAGGTACAAAGAACTGTAGAAAACCTCATGCAGGATGAGAGGAGTCTTGAGGCCCTTTTTGTTGATGTTATTTGTTTTGTTTTTCTTATTTTTTTCCTAGAAGGGTATTAATTAAAGTTACCAAAAGATGTTAAGTATTTTGTGGAAACGTCTCACATTAAAACAGACCAAGCAATGTGCTCTAAGCGAGCAGTGTGTTTGCATACTAGCATTACTCCATAATTCTCATGACAGGACTGCTAGACAAAACAGCAGCTCTTGAGTTAGTAGGAGCTTAGCAGGAGCCAGTTAAATCTAAATGTAAATATTTTTCTGAGGTTTCTCAGTGACTGTCATTTAGATGAGGTTAAGAAAGATGCAATCCAGCCTGAGGGGTAATTATTCAGTAGAAGGAGAGAGCTTGAACAGACTCCTTTGAGTGTCAGGCTACTTTACTCTTCTGTGAAATCTTGGGGTATGGGCAGTAACGTGCTGCCACTGTCTAAAAGCAGTGGGTAGGATGGGTAAGCTTGAGCACTGCTTAGATGTCAAGCTGTGAGCGAGACCCTGGGCAAAATATTTAAGAGCTCTGTATTAGTGCCCTTGTTACTATGCCATGTCATAGTGGAAGAAGTCAGGTCTCAATGCTAGTAACTTGCAAAATCAGCTTCAATTATGTCTTCCAGGGCCTTGCTGGGTTGCTTCCGACACTGAAATGTTTTTGGTTATAAGCCATTTGGGAAAGGGGTTGGACAACTCTTGAAAAATAACAGAGAAAGGGAAGGGTGTATACCCAATTAGTTGTGTGTGGACTAGAATGTTTTTTTGTGGGAGAAAGGAAGGAGAGCAAATGAGTGTATATTATTTAGGTGAAAGTACAGGAGAAAGGTCTTGGGGATTTGTCGCTTCTCAATGATTAACTGCTATCATGTTTGCTCTCAGGCAAGAACCACGTGATGTGCGATATAGACACCTAAGCACTACGTATGGTTCTTACAAGATGAGGATTACAGCGGATTGTGAGTTTCAGTGTAAGGTACAGTTTCATGTACAGCTTGGGCTGAGAAAATAGCTCCTTGCTGCCAAGAGGGAAAGGCCTTTCTTCCAGTTCTTGCCATTTACCTTGTGCCATGCTGGTGCTTTTTGGACATCGTCAAACTGATCTGACTTGTTTAAAAGACAGCAAAACTTCCTTCTGTTGGTAGTCTTCTGTCAGTTTTAGTGATTAAACTGATAAGCAATGGGAGCAACAGCAAGACTGCCTTGTTTTGGTGACTGAGTTCAATGCATCTTGTGGTCTGTAATCAAAGAGATGTTATGACCTTGGAGTAGGCTAATGAGCCTCCAGAGAATGGGGAAGGAGAATTTTACCACTCCTTGAGACAAGGGCTTGTTTACAAGGCAGTCAGGTACAGGAGATGGTGAGAAACAGTGCAGAAGTGAAACAAGACTGATGAATCCAGGCTGTCACTTTGTCAGGACTAGGCAGCAAGTCCATTGATAAGACCGAACCAGAAGGTTACCCAGTAGTATATGTGGATTAATCATGACTTTTTTTTCGTATGTGCTTATAACTGTTTTGTCTGTAGTGATAGATCAGTTATTGCTCCCTTTGCATGCAGCCTTACCTTGGCCTGAATTAAGAGTAGTACCCCAGTACCTGGGCTAGAAACAAGTGGGGTTTTTATTTATGGGTAAAGCAAACCTCCTCGGCTGAAGAAATAGGGAACCTCTGTAGTTCACAGTAGCAAGAAGATAAGCATGTCTCAATTTCAGCTGGAGAGCAGCTATCACAGATCTGAGGCAGAAGTGTCTTTGCATAACCAGCAGTGACCAGGAAGTGGTATTTCAGCATGCAGTCTGAGTGCTGGTGAGCTGAAGGTTGCAGGGAATGTGTCATGATAGAAGATGAGGAGACATTAAGAGACAAGTTTGACGATAACTCTGATATATTTAACCTGATACCAGGTAGATATTATCTTCTGTGTGGACAAGACAGTCTTCTTTTCTGAAACTGCTGGGTTTGTCTTCAGCTGGATACTTGAACATGACAGAGGGCAATAGTCTGCGTCAGCGAACCACCAGAAGTTTTTTCCCCTGGTTGTTCATAAGTTATTTTCTATTGAGCACGAAGCTGAGTGCTGACTAGTAGAGCCTAAACAAAATGGGCTTTCATTTTGGAATGGAAACTTGAGCAAGACACTGTAGTGTATTTTTGCTAATAGTGATCTGGAACCTGCTTAGAAGCAGGTGGCAACTGGAAGTTTGGAATAATTTCACAGGTCTTTGACAAAGTGGAAAACTGGAAAAATCTCTCAAGTAATTCCTACTCAGACTGCTGTTAGGTTACCTGTCTGTTTTCCTGATAGTATATATTCAGTTTAGCAGTTTAATAAAAAAACCAAACAAAACAAACCACAAAAACACAAACAAACAAAAGAAACCCCACACTCTAAATACAGGTGGTCTTTCTTAAGAGGTTACTTCACCATGTAAACCGAACTTTGATCTGTGCTACAGTAATATGTGTCATTCTCTACTGATGGGGAAGTGGCTTGCCATGATCCAGTGTTAGGAGTGAGGGTTAAAATAGAGTATGACAAGGTTATTGTGAACACTTTCTACGATAAAATGTAGTAGAACAATGAGCTCTTTGTACTAATTGTTAATAACATGCTATGTTAACTTATCATTGGAGTGTGACTTTCCAGGGGGAATGTCCGCTTTCTACTTCAGTTCTGTAAATATGATTAATTATCAAATCAAAATAACAACGTTTTAGTTTTGTTCATGCAAGCTCCCTTCCTGTACCTGAGGGCACGAACTTCTTACAAACGTAGGCATAACCATGTAGTGTTTTACCAGATCTTCTGGTGCCCTTATGTGGGTAAAAAATTTGGAGTTTTTTTAACCTTAAATAGCTACAAAATGCTTTGTTTTCAATGGGTATGAGCAGCAAGAGAATGAAAAAAATTGAAGTAGAAGTGTTGTGGTTTTTTAAGGACTATCTACGTTGATGATCAGTTGTTTCCATGTAATGGAAATACTCTGAGAACCTGTAGGCGGAGGCACTCTACAGGATTGCTTTTAGAGGAGCTTCAGGAGGGAGTGGTATAGAGAGATGTGGAAACAGGAAAATAGTGTTGTTTGAAATGCATTATAATATATTATGCAGTAGTGACCCATTTCCATTAAAGAAAATAAGTTGGTAGAAGGCAGTGTGTGTTTATGGTAGGCTGCCTACACACGCATGCTAAGAAATCCACAAAAGCAGGCTACTAGTTGGTGTGTTCTAGATTTTGGCTTCAGCCTGCTTTGTGTCAGGGCACATTTATATGCGCTGAAACAGTCTGATTTAATTCAGCAGTGTTGGGAGAGGGAAGGGAAGAAGCCTATCAGCCCTCCTACGGTGATCTCTTCTGGCAGATGAGTTGAGTGAGAAAAGCATCTTTTGAAAAGGTTAGTGCAGTCACTGTATGAGGTAAAAGCTCCCTGCTTAGCTGGGTAGAGAGCTCTTGTCTCAAACATGCCAGGCTGTACTGAAGAGCACTGTGTGGTAGCCTAACGTTCTCTTCCTATTTAAGACCCATCCTCTTCAGCACAGGGTTTTTCTTGATTTGTCATGTCAAGAATGTAGCGTTGCAGAAACTACTGTCCTGTTGGTGCCCCAAAGAGAGGGGAGGAAGATGGAATGTCAGGCTTTAAACAGGGCAGCTGCTTTTGCGGGCAGAAAAGGCTAGAGCTTGGGCTGCAAATATTTAAAACTGAGGAAGAGAGAATATACAGTTGTTGAGGTTACCTTCATGACTACAGTTTCCTATGAGCTGTGTGTTTAGTACTGAGAGATAGTGTTTCTTACGTTCAACAGAACAAGAGGAGGTCACTGACCTGTTTTGAAGTGGCAGCTCTTTCACTTCTGATTTCCAGCATTCTCTTGGTGGGGCTGTAAACCTCTTTTATTGTGTATACCTGTTCTGAGCATGGCATACTGAAGTTTTGAAGGTTAGTAGCTAATAAACTGGGATTTTATGCTTAACAGATCGATAGGTGTTCCTGTAAACTTTTATTTGAATTGCCCTCTGCTCTCCTGTGGTGACTGGGTGATTCTTGGGATATGAGTAGTCTACCTTCCCCCCCCATCCTGCCTGCCAAAAACTGTCCTGAGAAAGCTCCTGCAGCATGGACAACCTCCAGCACTTAGCAAACAGGGAAAAAAAGAATGCTAGTGGCTGCATGTCAGGATTGTCATAGCTGTTTCTTGTGATGTTGCCCAGTCATGGGTCCAAATAACATACCTGCAATACTCTAAGGTTTCTAAGGCTGTTGTAATGTAAGCCTCAGATACCCTTATCCCACAGTGCAAAGGTAATTTTGGGGAGTTGGAATGAAAAGGTGGACAGGGTTTTCCCAGTGCCTTGTTTGGGAACCAAGGGAGCTGATTCACCCCACGTAGTGTTGGGAAAAGATAACCGGGCTAGTCATCTGGCCCTTCTGGATAACAGATCTTCCACCCATCACCAATTCATGACGGCTTTGTTAACTGCTGTAGCAGTAGTCTGAAAGTTCAGGGTTCAAGCTCTGCTGACATATAATATGAATGCAAGGAAGCTGTTACCACTGCAGATAATAGAAATTGTTTTTCACTCTTGTTACATGTCCTGAAAACAAAGCCAGGATGTAAGAGACACAAATAGCTCCTGCATGTAAAAGAGATTTACATTAGTTAGGTGAGAGTCAGGCACTTGAAAGCTAGGAAGTAATGGTTTCATGGTTGCCCGCACAATTGTTCTGAACTTTTGTTGGACGCATTATAATGCAGCTTTCAATAGGGCAATGACCTGTCTTTCTCTTTTGTTTCCCCTAAAGAACTTACTGACTCATTTTACAACCTGACATAAGGCAGATTTAATATTGCTTGTGCAATTTTTTTGCTGTCTCTCTTGAAACAGTTAGTCTTTGAGTTTGTGACCGGAGGATAACGTGTTATTGACGACCCAGTTACGTTAATATTCTTGAAGCCATAGTTCCTTGTGCTTCTGTGGTTACAGAGGAGATATGTGCAGGAAGTTTGCTTGTTTGGACCATTATCAATAATATTCTCCTTACTGTTTAATTTTTTTTCATTCTCAATAACCTGCCACTACTTCTATGCCATGGCTTTTCATTACTGCTTGGTGCGTTCTTTTTTTGCATTGTCTAATTTTAATTACCCTTCAGGCAGTGCAGAAGACTTCTTTCTGGTGACTTCCCTCCCCCTTCATGGCATAAAACCAAGCCAGCAGCCTGAAGGATGTGTTTTGGCCTGGAAGCTTTTGCACAGAATTGCAAGAACTGACTCATAAGGCTCAGCCCCCTTTCAGCCTATATAGCACAAATCACGATAAGGCAGCCTGAGTTCTGTAAACTGTCTCTGCTAGTGATGGAAAAGGAGAGGGATTGGGGAGGCAAAGTATGTCTTGCTTCAGGATGAATTACCCTATTTTGTAAACTCAGTTAACTGGTTTTATAGCCTTATTTTAGATGATGATCCTTGGCTGAAAAAGGAGTGGATGGTGGCCATTGTGCTGCTATTGTCTACTAAAATATCCTTATCCCATGATCAAGTCTCCAGCTAAGGTTCTAATTTTCAGTCTTGTATGAACAAAGCTTAGAGAAATAGGACGCACGGTTCTTTAAACATCTTATTTTGGGGATGCAATGCCTTGCCCAAACCTTTCATTACTACTGCATTTGGAGCTGTAGCTCAATATGCTGAAAGGTTACCTTTGTCCCTGTCTCATTCTGGTACATCCAGATCTGCTGCATCTCCAGAAGAGGTAGTGGTACTGAAATACGCAAATTACCCGTTTGCAAACATAGCGAGCACATTCTGATACAGTCCATTTCTGTCCTTGGCGTCATTCCCCCTGCTGAGAAACTGTCTGGGAGGGATTCTGTTTTGCTGGGGAAATAAGCAAAGTTCCCAATAAGTGTGTGAAACCGCCTCACATTCTATACTTTAAACCACGAGCCTGGACAGAAGTATTGTAATAAAAGGAAGGACATGCAGTTCTTCTCAGCTAATGAGAACAAAATGGCTTTTTGACTAAATTGTGAAATACTGGCAGCTTCTATTCAGACCTTTTTCACGTTAGGAGTTGTCTAAGAGAGATGAAGGATGAAGTGTAGGTCTAAGAATCTGCTGAGTTCCTACCACTGTCCTATAAACACTCTCATTTTTTTTATACTTCAGGTCACTATTAAATGACTGAAAGCCTACTGTACCAGGACAGTAAGACTTAAAAGTATGGCAGATATTTGTGATTCTCACACTCTGTAGCAAAAACAAGTTTGGAAGGGATGCACAGTGCAGTAGAAGGTTAACCTAGAAGGGTCTGGTGAGCATCTGTTCCCCATGCTCTTTGTATATTGTGTGCTACAGAATAAAGTACAACCGGCTTTAATAAATCTAAGAAAACCTCATAAAAGGAGACAGTAAAAGGCTGTTATTGCAATTTGATGCTATCAGGGAACTACTGGGTGGAGTTGGTAACAGGCTGAGTAGTCTACAGTCCATGCTATGTAAGTAAGCAGGAAAAAAAACTCCAGTTGTCTTACCAGCCTGATTTTAAGCAATATTCCTGCCTGAGAGTAGATCTGGCTGAAAATAAAGCAAAAATGCATAGTTTTCATGTGCATATCCATAATATGTTTAATTGGATTAAGTTACAGTACGGTGCTCTTGCCTGTGCTAGAGGATCATGCAAGCACTATCTTTTTCAGACTGGATCAAATATTGTTTAAACTTCAATTCAGTTATGAATGTTTCAGAATATGGATGAACTTACTAAAGGTGTGTTGGTATTATACAGAAAATACAGTACTTTGTGCATTATAAGTTTATTTAAAAGTAAGATATGGTTGGTCAGCTGCCAGGATGGGATTGAGGAAAGTGTAGGTTGCCTCCTTGAAAGAAAAGGAAAATAAATTCTGTATCTGAAAATAAAAATTCCAGGTTTCAGATATTTTTTTTTAAAAAATGCTTGTAATATGAGAATATTGCATAAGGCCAGGACTGTGTATGAGTAGAAAGCCATGTGAATCACCAGTGCATATGGTGGAACATAATGTAATGTTTTGGGGTGTTCTTGGTCAACCAGGTACCAGATTAACCATAAGTAAAGGAAAAACCCCATTAAATATTATGTTGACCATCCCACTGTGTATATAACCTGTAATATCCAATACTTAGGGAGCAATTTAGTAGCAATTATTTTTCAGTCTTTGAGTATTTATTTATCTGGGTGTGTGTTACATAAATATATGTGTGTGTTTATACACACACGTAAATATATGTGTGTGTATATATATAGCACACACACATATGAATATATTCATATATATAAAAAAAATCTTTGTGACAAAGCAAAACAAATGACTTGGCTCACTGTGCCTGACTGTAACAGAATCCACTTACCCAGACTTTTTCCTCTGCCTCACCGGAGCAGCTTCTGACCAAAGGCTTCCTAAGGTTTCTTAGTGGTGCTATTACTGTTCTTCCTTTTTGGTTTCTCCCCCCTGCCATTGTGTTCTAGCACAAGTTAGGAATGCTTCTTTCCTTTCTTGCCAATGGTGAGCAAGGAGGTTGTTTGCAGGTTTGGGAAGCAACAGCCACTGTGCTTGTCCCGCAGACTGGTGAGCAAAAGGAAGATGCGGGCTTGTAGCTGAGCCTGTAACTTCCAGTTTTGCATAGGCAAACATGTAGGTGGGTCTCCAAGGAGTTAATTATTTAAAGCAAACCAAAAAAATACCTCTAGTAACACTAACATCAAAATAGCTGGCTTTAGTATCCTCTCTAACAGCTGAAGACCCCTTTACTTGGGTGGAAAACATCAGAATAGCTTTTCGGCTGTTATTTTTAGTCCTTGTGAAAGGAGCCAGCACGTACCTTCCCAGAACCGTAAGCCATCAACTAAAATTCCTGTTAGTAGGTCCCATTGTTCTGTGTCCATTTAAAAAAATTAATAAAAATAATAAAATAAAAGATTATTAATAGCTGCCTCTGTCTTGCAAGTGTTCTCATCACAAAGTAGATTTGCCTGTTGCTGGCAGAGGAGCTTTAGATGTAGAAACTGAGACTAAGTCTGACATAACATTTGCGCAGTAGCTTTGAAATGATCATTTTGGACACCTGGCTGCAGGTGGTTGTTGAGTATTCTGGAATAGGGGTAGGGTGTACTAGGAGATGATAAAATACAGAGTTGCTGGTAAAATACAAATAATTTAGATGAATAAAATTGTCAAAATTCAGGGGAGCACAAACAGGTGTTTTTTAAAGGAAGCTAAAGACATATTTTGTTTTTCAGAGGTATTGAAGGTAGATGTACTTAAATGGCAGTTTAAACGGAGTGCCTTGGGCTGGCACTTAGGCAGTGAGCCAACTCAAGGTGCTCAGCAGGCTGTGGGCCCAGCTGGATGCCGACATTGCTGCAGGGGAGGGGATGAAAATGTGCATGGGGCTGTGGTAGCCCTGGCTCAGGTTGACTTAAAACTACTGTGAAACTGCACCTTCTGGGTAATGCTGTGGTAAATTCTTTGTGAGGGCTGCCTCTTGCAATATTAGGAAAAAAACCAACTCAACCTATGTCTGTCAGGACTTGGTTCCCCTTTCTGTCTCTTTGAAATGTAAAATTAAATTTTGCTTATTTAAGTATAACTGCTTCAGGGTTTCTCCTGCCCCTTGTTCTCTCTCACTCCCTAGCTCGAATCTTCAGCTGCGATCAGGTAGCTTTCCAGAAACAAAGGGTAATGCTTATTAATGTTCTCAGAAAGTGGGACAGCCATACTGGCTTATTTTCCCTTTGTCGTATTGTTCCACCATTTCACTTTCAGTAATTTCAGTGATAATTTAAGCTTGAATTCTTGAATAGTTGGAGTTGCTTGAAAAAAAACTTGAAGCGGAAAGTGTGTACGAAAACACTCTAGCTGCTGTCTTTGTTCAACTTGCTTTTGCATCTGTGAGGATTTGGATGTGTCAAGGTGGTGGTTTCTGACCAGGTCTGTGTCCTCCCTTAAAGTGCTAAGCAGTATTTGTGTAGTACCACTTCATGCATTGCAGTAACAGAGCTGTCTTTTGGCACAATAGTTGTAAAGACAGATGAGAAAACTGGTTGTGCTGTACTTCTTCAAGGGAGGTATGCGTTGGCAAAGTGGCTTGACTTTTTGCTTTGAAATTTGTTGGATCTCTCCGGCTACTGGTAGCTTGGGCTTTTGCAGTGGGTCACTTAAGGACAGCATCACTACAGCTCTACTGGATGAATGGTGGGTGCTTTCAGACTAAGAAGGAAGAGTAAGAATGGGAGAAGTAGTATTTTCTGTGCTAAGATTGAAACTTCCTTATCAGATGACCAATGGTAGAATGTCATAACCATTTTTTTTAGGCTATGTTCTTTTTATATTGGCCCCCAGTGGAGGGTGCCTAATGTGAACTCTGCTCCAGCCTGCTGTACGTGCACATGGACAAAACTGAACCGAAAGAGTGCACATTCTGCAGTAGAGATCTTGATGTGCAGTTTGCTGTGTACTTTTGGACTATATTCACCTAAGAGTCTTGTAACCTACTTAGAAGGCTGCTTAACAGGTGTTTGTGCTGTTAATGTAAATACAATCGCCTACACTTCCCTGGGTATCTTCGAGAGCTTATTTTTTAAGAAAAAGATGAATCGGATTGTGGTGCCTGAGGGATCAGGCTTTGTTGCACATCCTGAAACAAGAATTTTCTTTGACTTCAAAGAGCTCTCAAGTTCATGGAAGGCTCCAGCTCCTACGCAGTTGAAGCTGAATATAACATCTGATTGTGCTAGCGAGTTGTGAGCCTAGGAGAGACTGAAGGGCAAGAGGAAGCTCAGGTCTGTGGCAAGAGATTTGTGATGAAACACGACCTCCAATTTTGCAATTTTGACTGATACCCACTAGCCTGCTCCGCGCTCAGCTGGGCGGCTTGCAGCAATTGTAGGGCTGCGTGGGTAAACTAAATAACGTAAACTTGCTTTGTTGATACTCCTTAGTTGCCCGGGAGTCTTGTGGGGTGAAAGATGAGATGGGAATTTGCTGCCTTGTGAAGAGGGACGCAACCCTTTTCTGCTTGCGATGGGGTGGGGTTGGGTGTCTGCTTGTGTCTTTCAGAAGACTTTACTGCCTTGCCTCTGCATTAAGTGGCTATTGGAGAGAAAGAGGGACTGGGTGATCTGTCTCTACGCAACTTACCTCTGATCATGTCAGAGCAACTTGCTGCATATGGTGTCTGTGGCTCTTCACTCACGGTTCTGCCGTGGTATTTGTTAGCATTGCGGCTGGTGGCTGTGCCTGGCTGCTGCCTTTTGGTTTCTTCTTCTGTCTGCTGAAGTTCTGAAGCTCTGCCACATCCTCAGAAATGGGTCAGGGTTTGCTTTGCCTGTTGGAAAGATGATTCCATGGCTGGGGCTGTAAATCTTGCTAGGGTCAGCCTAAATTTGACTATATAAAATATGTGGAAGTGGATAAAATAAGACCTACTGGTTTTTTGGCATTGTTAGAGAACGACTGGTTGATAAACATGACCAAATAAGTATCTTTTTGGGAGATATTTGAAGCTTATTTTCACAGCCTTCATTTGTTAGGAGGTAAGATGGATAACTTCGTGCTATTTTTTTTTTTTTCCCTGATTCCTGGAAGAAGGATATGATTGTCACAAGTGTGCATCATTCTTATTTGAAAATCCATTTACATGATCAAATTGTGGGAATACACCCTGATTTGTTTTAAGCTTTGTCTTTTTTTGTCTTTCTGTAGGTATCTTTAGTGAAAATAAAGATTACAATCTCATGTATAGTACGGCTATATGTTGGATAGTAAAATAAACAATTCAATATAATAGCATTTAGTATAACAGCATTCACAAATGTTTAACCTTTGGAATTACTCTGGTATCAGATATTTTGAATATTAAGCAGAGCTGGCTCAACTCCAGTCACTTTTGTGGAAACAAATACCGCAGATGCTCATAAGTCAAAACATCATGGTACTACTTCAAAAAAGAAGCAAAGGCTATTTGAGTTGTAAAGCCAAGCAGTTACAAATTGCTAAAATCACAGCTGCTGGTTCAGCCTCGATTTTTTTGGCCCTTGTACTTGCCTGGCGTAACTGGGTGATGTAGGAGTCTGGAGGGAAATGCAGTGTGCACTCAGGTAATGAAAGTCTGTAATATAACGCATACACCTTGGGAGATGGGATTAAGGTTGCACTGTCATCTGTAAATCTTGCATTTGCTAATTTGAGCGCATGACTTCTTAACTGCCCCCCACACCTCAGGAACCCCCCCAAAAAATGCATCAGAAGCTGAACTCTCTGCCTGATGTTGGCAGCTGGGTGTGTATCCTGAGGCTCTGCAAGCTATAGCGCTACTGCCTTTAGGGACAATTAAGGATAGCCGGCAACAAGAAAAGGTGATGATGCTTCAGACTGACATGCCTACTCTGGCGTTTAAAGTTTCCTATTCAAATAGTTTTAAAATAAATGCAAATTTAAAGTATATATTCTTTTAAATCAACTCAATCACGTACTTTAGAAGATTCTCTTTAGACTAACTTTCTGTCAAAGTGGTATTTTTTCATCAGGAAAAGTGAAGACGGGTCTGTACTGCCAGGATTAGTTTCCTGTTGAAATATAAATATTTGTTTTACCCTCCCTCTGTCATTTATGTGATTAGCTAGTCTTTAGAAAACAAAAACCCCCAAATGTCGTGCTGCTTTAAATAAGGAAAAGAACATTCCCATTCTCCCAAACAGCCCCTTTTTGCATTAAAAAACAGATGAATCTGTTTGGATCAGACTTAACAAAACAAACAGAGTGTACTTTGGATTAAAAATTAAGGGATGGTAAATTTGCCTCGGAATTAAAAAGTCCTGAGTAACTGGAAATGATGACTTCATGGTGTCTATTAGACTATCTGAGCTGCCGCAAGACGTATCTGGGGCATATTCTTCCTATGAGTTAGTTGCTGTAATTTGTAATGGTCATGTTGTGAGCCCTCCAAATGTCAGCATCCTGTTTACTTGCTTTTAAGCCCAACAGTTGTTATATTTTATGTCTCTGGTTTGTGCTATTGGAAGAATGCAGCCTGTGATACATAGAAAGGATACCTCCCCTGGCTGAGCTGACATGGAATTGTTTTGCAGTTCTTGATTTGTTGGATGAAGACATTATGTACAGTTACTGGTAAAGCAGAAATAACTTATGTTTGTCAGTGTATGCTGGAGAAATGGACCTGTTGTTACATTTTAAAAAAATGCACATCTGCTTGAAGTGAAATTGAATATTGCTGATATAAGTAAAAATATAATGGTTTATTTCTAAAGGTTGTTCTGGGGTACATGACAACTTGTCTTTTCCATGAGTTTTCCAGCAATATCTGCAGCGATACGTTTTGGGGCAGGAGGTGCAGTTTATTTCCTGAGTAATGATAGGGATGGTTTTGTTAAGTACACATTTCTATTTGGCGTTCTGAACGGCATCTAAATGTGTAGCTTGCTACCAGGTTGTACGAAATGAGAAAGTATGCCCATGGCGCGAGTGCTGTGCACAAGGACGGCTCTCTAATGAGCAGAGGTGGTTCTCTCCTGCGCGGGGATCAGCGTAATTCCTGAAATGTCTGGTTTTGTTGCCTTGCCCACACCGAATGGCTTCCCCTGATCTTTATTAACTGAGTGCTTATTCTTGTTTGACATGCAAATACATTTCAGGCTGAGGTGGAGGTCTATATTAAGGTCAAGTAAGTGCTTTGTATATGTTACATCAAACTTATGAGGGGAGTTTATTACTGTTTCTAGGAGCAAGATAACTTATTGAGAGACAGAAATTATGCGCTTAGTTCTGCTATGCTGAATGATGCATTACTGTGAGTTTTGTCTCCGTTCAAAATGTCTTATATCAGTGTATTAAAGGATAGACTACTTGGAAGATAACGCTGCTGGAGCTCTTTTCCCCCTTTGGCCTTGACTTTGGGCCCCATTATAAAATTTCTGAATATCTTTATTGTATCCTTCTATTTGAAATACACAGGAGCATACTCATAGTTACTTGCTAAGTTGCTGAGTTTAATCACCTAATGTTGGTGACTGAAAAGTCAGTCAAAGCAAGAGTACTGTCTCTCTTTAAAGAACGGAAGTGGTCTCCTGACATTACACTCTCTCAGAATCTTTTTCGCCAGTAAATTAAGCAAAGAAATTCTTATTACATTTGCCTGTTTTTTTTCAGTTGCATTCAGTGTTTCTCCTCCTTGGCTGCTGCACTTTTTGCTTCCACCTCTCTCCTTTTTGTCCTGTCCTAAATATATATACTTGCTCCCGTGTAAAGGCTGTGATACCGCATGAGGTTCGCTGCCTCTCAGATCTGCTTAAATTGACCTGGAAAAAGAGTATTTGTGCTGGATGTAAGGTAATTCCCTGTCTTGGCTATGAGGTGCTATGATAATAAACTATCACAGTAAACAAAAACTGAGTTTGTATTACTTGTGTGAAAATACCCACAGCGTGAAATAATTCCACCAGTCAGTGCTTGGAGTCCTGGCCCAGAAACAGCCCTCTGTACAGTGGGGAACAGTGAACGCTCTTACAAAAGGTGGCAGTGGATGGGTCTGTGCCTCAGCATCTGTGGTGCTAATCTCTCTTCTCTTCTCTCCCACCTTTAAGGTTTTTTTTTCTTCCTTAAGTTAGTAAGATCAAGCTATATTCTGGGGAAAACAGTCTTCTGCTGGCAACATCTAAGGCTTAGCAAAGAAATGTTGCATAAATAAAAATAAACAGCAGCCACTGATCCCAGGGACAAGCAAGGTTTTTTTGTCGTGGAACAGAAGAATATTAGCATACCAACTTGTGTTGACATGGAGGAAAAACAGGCTTAGACGTACAATTACCTGTAGTCCCCAGAGGTCATGCCAGCTTGACAGACCAGGACATCTCTGGAAAGAGATCAGTGCGCTGTGATGTGACACGGTGACTTGTAAGATACACACCCAGCAACTCTGTATGCTTAAGGTAGGAGCAGTGGGGGCAGAGGGTGCGGCAGTAGGTGTACGTTCGTGTCGTGCATCACGCTGTGCACATACTTGTGTGCTTTGAGGATTCAGCCCCTTCCTTAGGACCTTTAAAATGGGGCTTATACTGTGAGCTAGTTAAAAGAATGGGTCAAATTAAATGCTGTAGTGTACAGTTGGTGTGGATTTGCTTGTATCACTGTCTTGGTCACTGCCCAGTAGCAGTGCTGGCGTAGAGGCGTCAGAGCTGTGGATGGTACAAGCCCAAGAGAGCCCCATGTTAGATGTGCCTAAAGGGCTACGGAACAATGCCCTGCGTTTGAAGCACACTGGGGATTTCAGTTTGCCCAGTTTGAGGTTTCTGCGATGAAACTAAACTTAGCACAAACCTGCACTGACTAATTTTAACATTCTGCTGCTGCATGAGGCTCTGTCTAGAGTTATACGGCATCAGTGATTGTAGCCGAGGCTTGCCTTGATGCTCAAAAATAGTAGCTGAACTTCAGGTCTGGGGTTTTTACCTCCCTAGATGTATTAATAAGACAACACTAAAGGCATGTATTTTGCAATATCTACCCTTTGTAGTTTCCATCGCAAGATATTCTCCCACCGCGGTCAAACGTGGATCTCGAAGCAATGAACTTAGCCAACGCTGTAGAGCTCTGTTAGCACCTTAAATAATTTTTTGCATTGCTTCCGACTTTGCGGCAGACTCTGAGTACACGCCTGTGCATTGCGTACTGAAGTAACAGCAGAATTGTGAGCTTGCCCTGGTCACTCGTGTGCAGCGCCTGTGGGTGTTGCTGTGCAGCTGCCGCAGGACTGAGGGACGGGACACGAGTCTGATAGTGTCAGAACTGGGATAGCTGCAAGGGGATTAGGGTGAAATGGTTCCTAAATGCAATCATAGTCATCGTAACCTGTACTTGTGTGGACATGGATCTTCTAGTCTACAAAACATGTTGAACCATGCTGTAGGCTATCCCCTACGTCTGTAACTAGATCTTTGGGTGGGCTGTGGGGAATCTGGTCACGGGAATGGTTGTGAAACCCTCTTAACAGCACCGCAAACCGGTGACAGTCATGCAATTCTGTAGCAGATAGTGTCCCAGGCTTTGTTTTAACTCTGCAAAGAATTAGTCCTTCAGGAATATCAGCCAGCTGCTCTTCCCAAATTGGTCATGTTTTTTTTGTTTTAGAAGTTGAAAAAAATGTTGAAAGCATTACAGCAAATGAAAAGAAATATATTTGGGCTGTCCATTGTCTGTGTGGTGTAGTTACAGGATGAGTTGTTTTGGAGGAAATGAGAAAATACTGTCCAGCCTGGGCTTGCATACTCTACCTGATATAACTTAAAAAGCTTAGGATATACGGTGCAATGTAGTGATCCTACACAGTCTTGGGTCCAGAATGGGAGAACAGCTTTTTTGCAAAATAGGCTTCTATGCTAACCATTATAGTTTAGATTTTTGTTTAAATTAAGCCATAAATTATCCTTCGTTAGAGTTGGTACATCTTTTCTACTTTAAAATTTTAAAGAAAGGATACCATTCACTTATGTTGGACTGTGATAATTACCATTTTCATCTTGTATGTTTTTAAATATAGAGATTTTAAACATATGAAAACAAGGACTGTAAGTAATTATAATTATGGGACAATTGGAAGTATAAAATTAATGTTCTAAACTGATGATCTCCCCACCCCTCCCTAATTTATTTCAGGTTTATGACTCCGACTGTTGCGACAGCATTCTTCTGGAGCTGCGGGAATATCTGCCAAAATACTTCGGTGTCTGGTCACCACCTACTGCACCAAATGGTACTGTTCTAATTTTATCTGTTAATCCAAACCTCCTTAAAAAAACTTCTGGAGACTGATTTTTGGCAGTTGTGAGCTCTGTAGGGTTTTTCTGGGTAGTTTTGTAATCCACTAATGTTCCCTCTAACAACTGGTTCCCATTTGCTGTCCTCTGGCTGGATTAAGTCTTTGGGATCTTCCTCCCAGGGCAGATGGGGCACGGCCCTTTGTACAGCACGTGTTTCCTGAGTAGCTGGACCTGATGCATGTTGCCTCGGAGCTGCTGCTCTGGTCTGGGTCATGTCAGAGCAGTGGGCTGGTTGCATGTTTATGTCTGGTCAGGCCTTCAGAGCAAGAGGCAGGTGCCGTGTGGGTGTGTAAGGAAATAAAAAATGAATGGGTTGGGGCCTAAGGGAGGTGTTCAAACTGGAATCTGCTGCTGGATCTCCAGAGGTTGGATCCCGTCACCGTGCCCCATATCATACAAAACAGTTATTTCAGCAGGGACCTTGCTGGGGAGCTCTGCTTGTCATCCTCTGTTACTGGTTTGAGTGGAGCAAAGCTCTGGTGTCTTTGTGTCTGTATAACATGTCAGGATTCAGGAATAAAAATGTATTTTGAGAGGACAATTGGAAGATTGTTTCTGCAAGACAGAATATGTATTACGGATATATTTAAAACAGAAACTAGTTTTTCTTCTGGGGACTTTTCTTATTCACACTGGGGAAATGGAGTTTCTGGAACATACAGAAAATAAAGAATACCGTTGAGTCTGTTTAATACACGGGCACCAAAACCAGATGCTATGCTTCTTTAATATAACTTTGTCTTCTTTTGCTTATGCTGTCGCTTGAAAGACTGGTTTTCCAAAGAGAGTAGTAAGAGTGTCCAAAGGCATCGTCTAAACTCTGAAAAGAAAAGCAAGAAGGATTGTGATAGTACCCAGCACTTTCTTGGCTCAGATTTGCCTTCACACATTCATATTTGGCACTAACTCAAATAGCTCTACCAGAGCTATCTTTTGCTTTCCCTCATAATTTTATGTGTGTCATGGAGCTGACTTGATGTTCCCTCCAAATTGCAAATCAATTTTTTCTATTCACAGTAGGATCTTAGCATGTAAAAATATGTGGTCTAGCCAAGAGGCGGTAATTCAACATGTCCCTAGTTTACTTTGGGAATTCACTGGCACTGTGCACCATGGGGCTGAATTTTGGCAGGTCTCCACCAGTAGTCCTGCCACAGGAATAACTGTTTAAAAGAAGAGTAACTTATGATTTTGTTTGTTTTGCTTCTTGAAAAGACTGTGCACTATCAGGAGCCCTCTTCATAGAAAGCTATGGTGGGCGTTTAAACAAAACACTCTATTGCCAACTCTGTTATCTATAGAATTAATGAGTTGTGTGTAGTCTTGACAGAAATCAAATACGTTGAGATGAGGGAGCGTAACAGAATGTATGTGTGCTGGGTACGTCCAAAGCTAAGGAGGTAGCCGTTCATGTTGGAAGTCATCTGTTGTTTAGCAGGTATTTGCAGATGCAGTTTTGCTAATGCCAGATGTAGAAGGAAAATCTCTGTGTTGTAGATGCACAAATTGCATTTGTGTGTGTGTATCGGTACTTGGCGCCAGAGGTAGACAGAACCAGCAGTGTTGTGTTTAGACTGCATAAAAAGTAGGAAAACAAGTTTAGAAAAATAGGAAGAGGGAAAGGAACCTCACAGAGGGAGGGACATGGAGAGGCTATTTTGGGGAAATTGGTGATGGGTTTGTTACCTGTCCCCCAAATTAGCTGTGGATTAAGCTCTGGTTCAAAAGATTGAACAGTATGCTTAGCTGCCGCGCTGTGTCCCAGTGACCATAGATGAGGAAATCTAGCTGCTAGAAAGGTATCTAGTTCTTAAATGTAGATTGAGGATGTATTTGTAGGTTTTGCAATCTTGACATTAGAAGCCTGACCTTTCCTTTGGCTGTCACTGCTCTACAGACTCTGGGGACACAGCTCCATACAACCTCTGAGTAGTGAACCCAATAATTCCTTATTGTTGCTAAACTGGGCATAAGTGACTTCTAAAAAACCAAAAATTGAATTAAACAATCTATCAGTTACCAAACTGCTTGCTGTGTCTTCTGAATTATATATATATACACACACATATATATATATATATTCTTTTTTTAAAGAGTGTTTTTGTGGAGGAACAAGGAACAACAGCTTGCCTGGTTTGCCAGGGCAGAGAGAGGATGGCCATTGGTGTCCTTTTTTCATGTAAAGGTCTTGTATGAGGTAAGGAAGAAGTAGGGCTCTTTGGGAAATGCTGTCTTGTATGTGTAGCATCATAGCTGTTATCTTGGGTGTAGAGGGTTGAAACTTTGAGTAGGTTCATACAGACATGAAGAAAATTATAGGCTTGTGGTAGGAAAAAAAGCAAAAGTAACTTAATTTAGAACCACTTGAAACTTGATCTGTGACCATCTCTGAGTTTCCATGTGACAGGTAAGCAGGAGCTGCAGTGGGAAGGGTGGAGAACACGAGTATATTTTCTTGGAGAAATACTTAGGGAGAAGCATCAGTCTTCTGTGCTGAAAATGTAGGTGAGTGGATGAAATTGCTAGCTAAAAGGGATATATTAAGTGTAAATGAGACTATAGGAAGTGTGATAGAAGAGATGGACTGATATTTTACAAATGTTATTGATACTGTGCATAACTGTCCTGTTATGCTGAAATCGCATACCTGGTACTATTGCACAAGAGAGGGAGTTAGAGGTGGATGACGCTCCATTTCCCTAAGATAATCTAAAAGTGGAATGAGACGATTTGAACTTTGGGTTCACTGTCATTGTGGGCATTTGGAGTTTAATAAAGAAGTGGAAAAGTTGTTAAAAAGATGTAGCAACCTTGTTAGTTAAGCTTTTAATGTTTCCTGCTGAGAGTTCTGGTTTTTGCTGCCTGCTTGTTGCCCCTGCTTCTTTTTTTTACATAATTTTAATGCTGCTCATTTCATACTGTGCTCTAATTTTTGTTGACTAAACTGAGAACAGGGGAGATAAATATAAGCCAGCTTCAAACCTTTCTTTTCTTTCCTTGTTGCTGGGAGCAACTGAGGCTTTTCCCTGCTTATTCATATGTTTTGAGAGGTGCCTTTTAAGTTATGAGAAGGTATCAGATGCCTCAAGTTATTTAGTCACTTCTGATTCCAGTGAGGACTGAATGCATCAGCATGTGCTGAAGTCTGCAGTGGTTCATGCCATGCATACTTGCTGAATTTTGGTGGTCTTTTGGTTTGTCTCCTTTGGGACTGTGAAAAAAAAATATAAATAATATGTCAAGCCACATCTTCCTGCCTCCTTTCCTGCCACTAAAAAATAGAAAGGGGGAAGGCAAGCTTCTGAGGAATGATTTAAGTCCTTGACATATCTACCAAAGCTAAGATACAAAAATCCTTATGAATTCTTTTCTCTGCAGGGCGTTTTAATTTAACCTGTTATGGTTTAACCTCAGCCAACAACTCAGCCCCACGCAGCTGCTCGCTCCTTCCCCCCGGTGGGCCGGGGGAGAGAACCAGAAGGGTAGGAGCAAGAAAGCTTGTGGGTTGAGGTAAAGCCAGTGTAACAGGTAAAGCAAAAGCCGCGCACACAAGCAAAGCAAACCAAGGAATCCATTCACCCCTTCCCACGGGCAGGCGGGCGCTCAGCTGTCCCCAGGGCAGCAGGGCTCTGTCACCCATAACTGTGATGTGGGGGGACAAACGCCGTCACTCTGAATGTCCCTTCCCCCTTTCCTCCTCCTTCCCCCAGCTCTGTGCGCTGAGCATGATGCCGTGTGGTGTGGGACGTCCCTGGGGTGAGCTGGGGTCGCTGTCCCGGCCGTGTCCCCTCCCAGCCCCTTGTGCCCCCCGGCCCACTCGCCGGTGGGGTGGGCTGAGGGGCAGGAAAGGCCTTGGCTCTGTGCAAGCCCTGCCCAGCAGGAACGGAAACACCCCTGGGTTATCAACCCTGTTTCCAGCACAAACCCAAAACACAGCCCCGTACTAGCTACGATGGAGAAAATCTACCACAGCTCAAACCAGCACGGCTATTTTTAGATGGCCAATGCATGATTTTTGGAAGCATGGTGGGTTAGCCATAATAACTTAGAAAATCTGAACTGCTTGAAAGATCTGCGCTTTTTTTTCCTTAACAAAACAAGGAGAGGAGGGAGAGTGCTCTGGTTATCTAGGCTCAGCTGCAGACTGGTTGATGACCTTAAGAAGGACACTTGGGGTCAGATCCTCAAAGTTTATGAGAGCACCTGACTGGAAAAGGTAGAGCAGTGATACCTACTGATTATCTGAACCTGAAGCTTGCTTCCGTGGCCTCAGTCTTAATGCTTCCAGCTATCGTAGGGGTAACGGTTGAGAGTTGTGATACGTTCTGATACTGCGTTTCTGTAGACCATAGATCTTGAACACAATGCAAATATGAATCTAACAGTGCCAGGAAAAGATGAACTGCAAACACTTGGTGCATTTTTCTGAAGCTGTAAGGAGAAAAAAAAAATAACTTGATGTTATGCTTTTTCTGTGGTGGCATCACTCTCCCCGCAAGGACGAAAAGCTTTTTGAGAGTGGGGGTGTGCATTGAACAGATGTAACATAGTCTTAATTCTGAGCTAGCAGTTAGGTAACGATGAAGACTTAAATAATAATTCCAAAAAGTGTGAGAGATGAGTCATTTCTGGGTAATTCATAGGCTTTGCCAAGTAATTAATATTTTCCAGGGTCAGTGTTAGCGCCTAAGTTATTTTAATGCTTAATTTTTTAAAAATAGTAATTGCTACATTTCTAGGAGGTCAGTTAGGGAGATGTTCTAGCTTAATGGATCTGAAATGGATGGGGAACTAAAAAGCGACAGGCAGAACTTTTAAATATTATGGAGGTGCTGAATGTTGGTGCTGTACGTTTAAAAGGAGGGATCTGGACTAGTGGAGTAGGGGACAGTGGGTAACTGGGTGCCCTACAAATGCCTTTGATGGAAAGAGCAGGACTATCTTGCCTGCCTGTTGTCTGAAGGGAAGCATGCTATGTGTTGAGAGACTGAAGTTCTGCTTTTTAAGCTAGTTATTTTTATCGGTTCACTTTTTGTTGCATTACGGAAATAGATGGTTTACACTACTTCGTAATCAGTAATTTTTTAGGGTTGATAAAAACATTGCATCTAAATAATTTGGATAATTTGTGGTAACTTCCAATTTTTATAATTTTGTATTTGAAACCGTTTGAGTCCAGAGGTGCTTACAACATAATGCAAAGGATTTTGGAGTTGGCAGTGAAGGACTGCAGCCATTTTCTGAGATGTTTTTGTATTTATTTTCTTCTTCCACTTCCCATGGCATACTTCTGGCTCAGTGCTTTTGAGACCTAAGTACTGAAAATCTTGAATTTCATTTAGTTGTTGTTTTCTGGATTGTTTTAAAGTGATGACACAAATCTGTTGATTACAGTGATTTCTGTAATACGCAAAAAGGAGAGGTGTGAAGGATGACACTTAGATTTTTACAATTTTTGTTTCAATGAGACACAGCTAACAGGTTATATGGACTCTGCGGGATTCAGTAGTGGTTCCCCAAAGCTCTGCAAAAGCTGTGCTAATATCTGACTGAATTAGACCTGTGCATAAAAACTTGGAATAGAAGAAGCAGTTCAGGTGATACAGAATACGCTTCCTGGTAGGGAGAGTATTTGTCCTGCTTCTCCTTAGGGGATATCTAGTGAGCCAATACCAAGTATGTTTGCTGCCTGTGGCTTCTCAAAGCTTAGCATGAGTTGGTTTAGCTTGGATATCCCTGCGGTTGTACTTAACAAACCCGGCTTATGTGTGGAATAGTCTATAATTAAACTCTTTTTGCTGTAGCTAGATTGATTCTGTAGCCCAAAAGACATTGAGAAGTACTGTAAGCTGATGTAGTGAGTTAGTAGAGGACTGGAATTTTTTGAAGTAGTATATTGGTTTGACATGCTTTCCTGATAATGACTTTACATTAACAATATGCTTAGACCCATTTATACATAAAGCAGGCATCTGAGGTTTAAATCAAACCTATTTCAGATTGATACATACATACTTTGGGGAATTGGGACATTCGATCACGATGGTGTAAAAATTGAAGCTAAGTAGGACTTACCAAAGAACTGAAAGTCCCTTTCATTTCTTATCCTTAAGAAAGTGTTTCTACTTAGCAAGTGGAAATGGAATGCTGTTTGCTCCCTTTATCTTGACTCTAATGGGATTTGTTACCTGTCTGTATAACTGTCAAAACAAGGCACTTTGTCCCTCTTCTCCCTTGAACTGTTTTTGCTTTCTTTGGCAATCCCTTTTTAGATTATGCTGCAGGAATGGGGAATAATGCAATGGTTTTGTGTACTCAGATCGCCTTAAAGCCAGAGAAATACACCCATGGAATAGGCTGTACTTGAAAGAGAAACAAGCTTTAATGTGGAGTTTGTGAGTGAAAACAGGTGGATTCGCAGCAGCTGATGTGAAGAATGAGACGTGTTAGTGCTGTGTGTTGTCTTGGTGCATACCGTGCCCGGGCAAGGGCTGGAGAGCTGTGCAAGCTTCCTCCAAGCAGCGCTGTCTGCGAGTCAAGCAGTTAGCAAAGGTTGTTTTGTTGTTGTGTTCTGACAATCAGTGCTGTAGATCATGTTGGTAACAGCCTCTTACCTGCACTGCAGAGAAGCATAAACCAGTTTGACCAGGTTTTAGATACTCCTTTAAATCTTGAGGCACTCCAAGGGCTTGGGGTTTTTTGGTCCACCCACCCTCCCAAAGGGACTTTTGGAAATGGATGAAAGGCAGCCTAAGATTCAAGGAGTGTTTTCACCAAAAGGTGTGCCGTGAGAAATGAGTACAGATGGGAGTGGGATAAAAAGCAATAAAACGAGATGCGTTTTGGCCCCTGTAGGGTAGGACTCTGAAATGTTCATTTCATTTTTAAAATGATACGAACTAAAATTGCCAGATTAATTCTAGCCCTTTCACACAGAAAGAAAACACTATCTCCATTGCAAGACCAGCCATCTGGCAACCTGCATTTGTACGTGCTTATTAATGCTATTTGAAGTATGTTAATGGCTTAATAAAAGCGACTCATGGATTTCATCTGGGCAATAATTGGAATTTGAGTGCTAGGTTAGCACGCTTTAATTGTATACAACTTTCCAAACAACAGGCATTTGGAATGTAATGCCAACAGAATTTGGGGGTGCCAATGACCATGATTTAGTCTGTGTTCAGAGAGCAATTTGACTATTAAAGAACTCCCATGTTGTTAAGCCTCAAACTCTTCTCCTTCCTCCACGGAAGCTCAGCAGAAACTATGTGATTATTTTGCTTTGACCTACTGTTTATTGAAGTTTTTTCTTTTTGACAGATACGTATCTAAAACTGGAAGATGTGACCTGTAAGTTTAATAAGCCTTGCATAATGGATGTAAAAATAGGTCAGAAAAGTTACGATCCGTACGCTTCAGCTGAGAAGATACAGCAGCAGGTCAGCAAGTACCCGCTGATGGAGGAGATTGGCTTTCTCGTACTTGGCATGAGGGTAAGAACTTGTTTTGTTTTCAGATTCAGCTTATGCCCTGGCCTGTTGTCCCATGCCAGATACAGAGGCTAGTTTTTCTAGCAAATGACAATCCTCTTGAGTTTTACATAAATAAAGCGTTATCTGAATATGTTGGTAGTACTGGTATCAACTGTTGTGTGAAATATGTTCCAAAACACTGCTCTTGTTCACAAGTGTTTAACTTGGCTGTGTCCCTTCTGGGGAATCTGTTTGCAGCCTGGTATATGTGTAACAGAGAGGGGTTGGGACAGACCATCTTTAAACAGTTATTTAAAACTGAATGTAGTTGCAATTAATTGTTCTCTCCTAGCAGGTATTTCAAATTATCCAAGTATTTTTTTTGACTTTCAGGCTGCTGTTGGAGATCTACATATCAAGCCAGTCTTTGTAATAATTTAACAAGGAGCTGCAGCCTCTCCAAATTTTGCATCTTGATGTTTTTAAATAGAAAATTTTGACGTAATTTTTCTATTTAGGGAGGAGTAAGTTAGCTCTCAGAGGGGATGCATGTATCTATAAAAGCTGATTATGTTTCTGCATTTAAAAAAGCTTTCCACCATAAGAAAACCTCTTCGATGCTTACACGCTCGAGGAACAACTGTCAGCTGAAGGTTAGTTGCAGATGGATAAGGCCCTGCTGATGTCTGAACTAATGCTGTTACACTTCCTTATCACAGGTGAGGAGAAGGATGAAGATTCAAAGTTTATGTATTGGCTACTTTAAAACTCCATGTAAAGAAAAGCCGTACAGAACATTTATGGATCAGTAACATACACATGTTACTCTCTGTATGCCAGTAATGCATACCAGTAATGAATTCCTGATGCGGTGCATTTAAAGTACTTTTTTCTGCTATGATTGGCACAGGAATAATTTTCTTTTTGATGTGAGATTGTTTTCCTTCCTGCATACACAAAGCCAGAGCTTTTCAAGCTCTGCATCAACAGGCATAAATAGCTAAAGACTTTAAGCTTCCCCTTTGCTGTTAGATAGCAGCAGCACACAGATTGCACCATTGTTAGAAATAATTCTAATATCTCTGTAATGTTTTGTACTTAATTGCCCAGGCTCTCAGCCTTAACTCTGTCTTGAGATAAGCTTTTACAGCTATAAATTATAGTGGCCAGGAGGAGTAGTAATTATGTAAGCCTATGAGAAAGAACGTGGGAGTCGAGTCAAAAACCAGTCAAACAGTTTAGATCGAGAAGGAAGGCTGGAGATTATAGCTTTGGATTTGGCTTATGTCGTTACATAACCTTTCTTATCTCATGTGTAAAACAATGTACTTCACATCCTTTGTTTCATGATGGTGCAAAAGGAACGAATGCTCGCTTCCACGGTATTTTTTCCTTGTGGCTGTTGTTTCTGACATTGTCGTTTATTGGGACCTTTATCCCGTTGCAGAAATTCTTTCAACTCCCTAATTCAAACTGTATGTATAACGATGGTTCCCCCAAGCACTGCAGTTTCCCATCTGGTGTTTAACTAGATGAGATTTGTTTTGTGCCTTTAGTACCAAATTGCATGTCGGAAGTTATTTTCCGAAAAGAATTCAAAAGGTTCCTCCTCCCCTCGTGCAACACTTAAGAAAGTCTAAATTCACAAGGCATTTTCTCTGCTCAGCATGCTGCCTCTTGATTACGGGGTGCTCTCTGCCTGTCTGCTGGCTTCGTTTTTGCAAGATTCTGGCCATAATGTAAAACACTCCCCTGTATGGGCATTTACTGCCTAGAACAGCTAGCGTGCTGGGTGAGGGCTGCTCGTGTTTGCTGGACAACGCGTGGTACAACACGATTCAGAAAGCAGAGGGTTTGTTTTTAATCCCTGCAGTGTTATTTTTAACATGGAGGTGGGCTTGCTTATTAAGTTTCTATTTTAGAAAAGCAAGAAAGAGGGCGGGTAAAAATAGAAGATGTAGTTTTATGTGGTTTTAAAAAACAACATAGAAACTGTCACGAAGAGGCACAAGCAAAAATGTGTAATAGGTGGGGGGTTTTACCCCCAGATTTATTTATAGTGTGTTTTTTTCCCCAAAAGCCATTGATACAGCTTTTTTTTCATGCACTGGTAAATAAGCAGTCATCTGTTTATATATAAAAATATATATTTTTAATATATATGAATATAAGGTTTGTCCTTAAAAGAAGCAAGTCTCCTATCTGGCAGAGCTTTGATTTATGTACATAGTTCTGGCATTTGGCATGTGCTAAACTATATTCATTCTGAATAGACAGAATGAATGCATGGCAGCGCATTTAGAAAGTACAGTCATTTCAGTAACACTGGTTAAAACCCCAATTTCATACTCAGTGGAGAGGTTCCTTTCTTCAGCAGATGAGGACATAGATTTGTTATCAAAGTAGTGAGAGTTTAAATACAAGTTGGAAAACTAAGGTACGGTTCCAATAGCGAAGGCACAAGCTGCAATGTGGTTTCACTAGTAGACGCATAATGTATAAGAAATATCTTTGCAGCGCCTGCAATACTAAAACCAGAGTATTTTGTGTTCTGTCGAATACAAGCAGAATGGGTGGGTTGTGATCTCATTTCGGATTTGCAATCTGTTCAGAATCCACAGTTCCCGATTTCTGCAGGTTTTCTTTTTCTTCCAGAACATCTCGATTGCAATATCACGTAGCCCATAACATTTCTGAAACATGATTTAAAAGCACAAACTGGTGATTACGTAACTTTACCAGTATAATCCATCATTTACTTTTATTGTTTGTGCAGATGAACTGTTGCATGCAGTAATGCAGATACCTCATCAAAGCTGTTTTTACAAGCAAATTTCCTAATCTACAGCACATGTTCCTGCAAGATGTTTTAAAACTGACTGTAGCTGAGTCTGTTTTATGAGTCCTTTATGAACCCTTTCTAGTATCATGGTGATTTTCCTAAGCTCTGATGTGTTAATAACAAAATTTAGGAAGGGAGGAATAATAAAGATATTAAATCCTGCATCTAGTGTTCATATTCTTCCATGGTAAAAAATGATCAGAACTGGGTTTTTTACAGTTGTAAGTCTAATTCAAGCTTTGATGTTTAAGAAAACAGGAAGACAAAACAAAACAAAAACCCAAACACCACGAGACTAAAAAAAGAAAACAAAACCCAAAAAACTCAACCCCCAAAACAAAACCCAAACCCCACAGCAAGCCAAAGAAACCCAACCAAGAGCCCTGAAAAAAACCCAACCTCCAAATAAGCAAGCTCCCCAGAAAGACTGGAGATCTGTGCAGTGGTTGAAATGCGCAGTAAGCCAAGACTGTGGCTGGTTTCTCTGTGCTGGCTTTGTTACCTCTGTGCACCAGCGCCGCTGCCTCCGCTTTTCTTTCTCTCCAGTTTCAATGCCTGGTTATTGCAGTTGGGTTTGGCTCATCTGTCTCTGTCTGATGGTGCCAAATCCGTGCTGCGGAACTGAACGCAGCAATTCCTTGGAGGCCGGTATCTGCTAGTGGATTGAAGGATATGTTTCAGAAGTACTTCATTTGTGTAGTTCAGGAGATTCATCTGTCATCCTCTGGGGCCAGTTCTAGCAGATGGGTACCCTGGTGGTTTTCTTCCAGCAATTTTTCCTTACACAAAAGACTCGTCATGCATGTGACAGCTGGTCCACTCGTGTCCTTATGGCTGATAAGATTTCCTGGATGTTAGGAAAAAAGCTGAGATGAGAGATGGCCTCTTTCTTTCCCCCCCATTATATAAAAAGAAGGCATAAAAGAAATTTCTTCTAATGAGGTGCTCCCTGGAAGTTCTGGGAGTCCAAAATTATGTATTAAGCTATTTTTAAAATGGTTCATGATTGACCTGCAGTGTTTCTTTTATTTAGATTATTAGTCTGCTTTTTCACTGAATTAGTTTAAGCATAATTTCATTCTAAAACCTATTTATCTAAGGTCCTTAGCTAAAACTTTGTATTGATTGGCAGAGCATTTGGCGATATACTTAAACATGTAAAGCACTCTGTCAAACACCAGGAGGACAAAGAAGCAAAACAGATAGAGTAAGTATAGTCTTAGAAACGGGGGAGCAGGGGTGCATCCTTCCTGCGCTGAATTTTCAAGCCAGCAGCAAGCAGGGATGTACTTTCATCACTTGTGGTCTAGCAGCAACAATGTAAGTTTGGGGTTTTTTTATTGTTTGTTTGTTTAAAAAGGGGAAGGAAGTGTTCAGATAATTGGATTTAGATAAATGGGCATGCTCTCAGCAGCAGTAATAGTGTTATAGCATTAAAATATATATAGCATATAAAGCAGTAGTGTAAAATATGAGAACGTATTTTAAAAAATGTCTCCCTTTTTTATTTTTCTTCAAATCTTTCTTTTACTTTCTTTTAGAAAAAGAAAAAAAAATAAGGCTTCTTAAAACTCTGTGTTTAAGTCTTCCACTGTGGCAGGATCAGTCCCTGAGAGGTCACAGGACTGCAGGGAAACCTGGGTCCTTCAGAGATGAAGGAAACCTGTATATTTATATAG
Organism: Phalacrocorax carbo; assembly: GCF_963921805.1. Taxonomy (NCBI): domain Eukaryota; kingdom Metazoa; phylum Chordata; class Aves; order Suliformes; family Phalacrocoracidae; genus Phalacrocorax; species Phalacrocorax carbo. Next base: position 4,142,168 of record NC_087525.1, on the reverse strand, counting down.
GGACGATGCTGAGGTCCAGGCAAAAGGTACCCGGGTGTGGGTTTTGGCCTGGCGCTGGAGTTGTCCCGCGAAGGTGGTGGGCTGATGCTGTTGTTGGATGCCCTCAGGCTAGCTGGGCTGCTGCCTGCTTACCCCCCACCTTTCGGCTTGGCTCCAGTTTTGGCAGCAGGCCGGGTACTCACCTTCAGATGCCAGTTACGAGTGCTGTAAACAGAAAACTCTGTGTAGTATTTCAGTGCTGGCTTACTCTTACCTGCAGGAGTGTAAAATAGGGGTGACTCTTCAGTATATTTATGGAAAAAATAAAAGGGGTGGACAGCTCAGTCCTTTGACTCTTGAAGTCTGGATGCCTCGGCATCGGAGCGTGTATCTCTGATCTCCCTGTACTTGCTTAGAAGAGCAGCAGGTCCCAGGCTGCCCTCGCAGGGCATGCGGGGGAGCCGGGACGGCACCGGAGCTCCGCAGCAAACTGCTTCCCAGGCACAGCCTAGCACCTGGGGATGCCCGTGGCACACGAGTCCATACCACGCAGGCAGTCGAGTTAGCCCTTGCTCCACAGTAGGACTGCAGAGTACCGCGTGAGCCTGCTCAAGGTATTTTTTTTTCTTTCCCCCCAGTTTCAGTGATACAGGTTAGTTAATATGTTTTTGCAGATGTGAAAGAGCTCGGCAAGTTACTTCATAGAGTTTTTTATTTGTGCTAGCAGTATCTCCACCAAGCAGGCTAGTCATAATACATATTTAAATTACACTTTCTGCAAGTTAGGGAGTTGCCGCAGATAAGTATTTGAACAGCATGTATTCTTCTGCCTTGCCATGGAAGTCAGTACTGAATTACCATAAATAACATTACATAACATTTGATACTTGTTTTCCTCAGTCCAGTCTTCAGCTTCATGTCCCAAAGCTACAGTTGCAAGGTTTCTAAACCGTGTGTCTCGCTGTTGGGGTCTGGCAAGGGCTGTGCTTTTTTTAAAGACGACACTGGAAAAACTTTTTACTTTAGTTCAAGGTTTCCCTCAGTTGAGAAACGTCAGATGAACTAACCGTAATTGAAAAAGGGTACAAAAATACATGTGTGTATGCAAGCAGCAAGAACGCAACACCTTGGGGGAAACAAAAGCCAAGTGTAGATTGAGAAAGTCTGAAGCTTTTGCTCGTTAATCTGGATTTTTTGACATGCTGCCTGTACAGAGCCCCTACTACTAATAACTTAAAAACTGCTGGATAGCGTGCTGGATTCCAGTTCTGTTTGTACAGAAACCTCACCGAATGGGAGCTGCTTGTAGGCACAAGGAGGACGCTCTGCACTGTCAGCCAAAACAGCTCTGATCTTGCCTAGTAAGAATGTTTCTTTGCCTTTGTCTTGCACTATGCAGTGAAACTCCTCGTGAATGCAGAGCAAACACGTAACGAGCTCCGGCAGGTGGACAAGAAATGAGATTTTCCTGTCTAATAATTTCTTGGCCGTTGTTAAGGTTACAGAGGTGACTTACTTGACTTGTCAGCGTTTTGAAAGAAATGGGCTAGTACAGACAGCTGCAACAACAGGGATGGTGGTTCAAAGGCAAATATCCTTTTGGGAAGGGTTAGAAGTAGATTAGTAGTGGTGAGAGCATGAACAAAAGCACGGTGAAGCAAGACGTCCATAGACTAGGAAGTTTATTTTAGCCTTCTGCTACTACAGCGCGGCCACCCCTGTGTTTTGGGGGGTGGGTCGTGGTGAAGCAAGAACTGGTGAAAGATTATTTCTGTTTGAACTTGGTTTTCTGTTTGCCTGCTTTCAGCGTGGGGCTTAGTGTGTTTGGATTTGGTTGAGGTTTTCCTGGATTGTTTCAAATACTCACTTCCTTGCAGTTGAGAAAAGGCTTGAAGCAGTATTAAGAGACAGCTCTTTGGCTAACGTGGAGAATACTTTCATGATTACCCATATATGTTGCCCTTTAATGCTATTGTCTGCAGCCAAGCCCACTGGTAACCAAGGGTATTCAGAGTCTTTGCTTGTTCACAAGGTAGTTAAATATATACATTATGCTGTTGGTATGTGTGTGGGACTTCGTAGTTTGTCATCGACCGTTTTGTATAGTTAAAAACACTGTTAATGCAAAACATGCACATCTGGCTGGGCATTTTTAAACTGCGCAGAAACCCGTTTGGGGGCAATGGTTTTGTGCAAATTACGAGAAGAGGTAGGGTCGCTTCACAGGAAACCTGGCTCAGAAGCACAGGGGGCTTATGTGCTGCTCCAGCGTTTCTTTGGAAAACAAAATGAGCTTGCAGATCTTAATCAGCATTTTTGAGCAAGTGCCCATGTCACAAAATCTGTTAGCTCCTGCGGGGGAGGAGATGAGGTTCTGGTAAACAAGATTATACTCTCAGAAGTGTGTGCTGCAGTGCTGGTGTGTGGTGGAGGCTGCCCATAGACCGACTAAATGAGAACGTTCCATATTATTAAGACACAGCTAGTGAAAACTTTGCTGCAGTCGTCAGACTCTTGATCCTCTTCCTAAGCAATACATATATTTTTTTTTGTTCTTGCTTTATTGAACTACCTTTGGCTTGTGGCTCTTTAAATTTAGAAAGTTCCTGAAACTTTTTGTGTGTTTTTGAAAGTCCCTTTGGTACCTGAAGCATTTACATAAGTAATCTCTGGGTTTGTACGTTGCATGCTGTACCTCTTTTATGTGATTTGGGGAAAAACAAAAAAAAAAGTGGTGAAAAATGATTGTTTTTGTGAAAACAAAATCACACTTGTCAGATGCTGCTTTAGAACACCTCACCTCTGCTATGCTCTCCTGCAATTTGTCAATGTCAGGGCCTCAGTTTCGGTAACTATCATAACAGTGGAAGCAGGAATCATAACAGTGGGAAGTGCTTCTGCTACCAAGTGACTTTAAACATTCAGACTTACAGCTGTTATTTCTTTAGTATAACCAGAATTATTTACTGCCCTTCAATTCGTGGTTGATGACTTAAATCAGTTTCCACACACTATGATTTAAGTTCCTTGGGACCCTGAATTTAATTACTTCTATCTTTTTGTCAAAATAAGAGCTATTTGGGACTTTTCTTCCCAGCTACTTTGCAAAGCAGGAGCTCGGGACCTGTGTTTTCATATTGTGCTCATCATGGTTTGGATGGGGGAGAGGGGTTTCGGGGTGGGGGCTGCAATGGAAACAGAATTCTTATATTTTTAATTCCTGTTCAGGTAGCTCTCCTCCTTGCACGCTGATGTTTCACTATCCTGGACTTTCTCTGTGGGCTACAGCAAGAAAAAGTCCCCAGAGGAGGTGCTGGGGCAGGCGCCTCGCTGGTGCGCCCGCCCCGGCTTGCTTTTCCGTGGGATCCTCTCTTCCTTTGGCGGGTGAAGGGAGGGCAGAGCGCTGCAGCCAGGGTGGGTGCCGCAGGGTTGGGTGGTCTGAACGAGTGCCAAGCGCAAAGTTTCTGCCAGAGACATCTGCCTGCTTGCTAACACCATTATTTCTGCAAATAAGAATTGTCTACACTCTCATAAACAAATTAGACTTGGGCCTGGCTGGCTGGCACGTTTCTGCTATGGAAATTATTTCAGTTAGAGAGAAAATGTGTCTCTCTGTAAAACACTTTTGAATTAAGTTGTTAAGCTTGTACAATTCCTGATATGGACAAAACTGCACCCGTTTTGAGTTGCCTCCCTTTCAGGCGAGAGCTGATACACCACTATCAGCACTGGAACTGAGCTTTCCCTCAACTTATTTAGTCACTTATTTAGTATAACCTCATTTGGGCCAACGATTATAGTTTCAGATGGGTCTCATGGAGCTGGGCCTTCCTAGGCACGTCATAGTATTTCTTATTGTTTTGCTGCTGTGCTTAATATTTTTATAGTTTTAAAAACTGCAAAATCATCGCATCGAATTCTTGAGCTTGTTATGCTTTACTGATTTAATATGCAAAGTGACGTGGGTAGGAGTATGACAGTTTCAAGTGTTAGCGCTGATTGGCAAGGCAGGTGCCGTATAAAATGGTTTCCCCTAATGGATACGGTGCTTTTTGCCAACATAATGGTGTCTTTCTAACGCAGGAAAGCTGTAGCTTGGACCCCGAGATGCGGAGGGGGAGGATTTTGCAGATCAGAGCACTAGAGGGCAGTGCTGACTGCTGCAAGTGACTTACAGCCGTGCGAGGGATAAATGCTACCAGGGATGGCGTCGCCTGTCTGCCAGGTGTCTCTGAGCTCTGCAGAAATATTGGTGGTTCGAAATAAGCACAGAGTAACCTCCTTGTTTCTTGCAGGTTTACCATGTCTCTTCAGACAGCTATGAGACACAAAACCAGCACTACGGAAGGAGCTTGACAAAGGAAACAGTAAAGGACGGTAAGGGAATTTGTGTGTCAGGATTTGGTGCTCTTGGGTATTTTTCGTTTATTTACTTACTGTGAATAAGAACTGTAAGGAAAAAGTAGTCTGTGTGTTCCCACTTTAAAGGTCCCTTTTTCTTCTCTTGCAAGAGGGGTCTTTACCAGTTTCCTGTGTCATTTGAACTACCTGTTGATCCTAATTCAGGTTGCAGTTGCCTTTAACAGTGGTGTAGTCTATAGGAATTGCCCCACCAATTGTCTTTTACTACTAATAAGGGGGTGAGAGTGGTAGAATTCCGTTTCTTCATAGCTTTGAGACTGTGATGAAATAGAAAACTTAGACCTATTAAAATGTTTTTGTAATACATACTTTTTCTCTAGTTGTCTTTTGTGAATATATTCTGTCTTTAGTTAGGAAATAAATTAGTTAAAATGCATTTTTCAGTTAAAGTGACCTTGTTTGAAGTCAGTCTGTATGTTGCTCTGCATCAGCAGCAAATAAAAATGCTACCATCGTCCGTCTGCTTGGTGGTGATAACTATTTCAAACTAGTTATTAATTGGTACCTGTTCATCCCTCCCCACTGAGGGGCAGAAGGACATGTGTACAAACACACCCCTCTCCAGAGCTGGCACCAACTTGTCAGCTCTGTCACTCATGATAAATTGCTGCCTGAGCTGCTTTATCCCTGGAGAACTTCATGGGTCCCTGCCCAAAACTGTCCAGATGCTTGCTAAAATGACATGGGGGAGCAGAAACCGTGTTCATCTGCTGTTTGATTGATACATTGCTTGCTTAATTTCCTTTACAATCCAAGCCCAACCTGTAGTATTATGCAGCTGGCCTTATACAGGGGGAGGTGACTGAAGGTATCATAGTTCCTCAGTTCACTTCTGATTTAGTTAATAATTGCCTGAAAGGGAACTATGTGAATGCTGTCTGTTTCTTCAAACCAAGAACTGTTCTCATCCTGAAAGAAATGAAAAATGTTTGATTTCTTTTCAGAGGTGAAAATAATCCCCAAATGTGTCCATTTCTTGCAGGCATCTCCAAGTTTTTCCACAATGGGTACTGCTTGAGAAAAGACGCAATAGCTGCCAGCATCCAGAAGATTGAAAAAATTTTGGAGTGGTTTGAGGGCCAGAAGCAACTCAACTTTTATGCAAGCTCGTTACTGTTTGTTTATGAAGGTTCATGTCAGGCAACAACTGTGAGGTTGAGTGATGTCACCTTGGCAGAGAAGAGAGGAGTGCCCAAAGGACTGTTATCAGGTGGAGACATACTGGAGTATAATAATAATATTCACGTAATAAATTCTACAGAGAATGGAAAAATTGAGGCCTCTGTAAGTAAAGGCTTGTCCAAATTTTATGCACTTCACAAAAAGGCATATTCTAAGAGGCACCACAGCCAACTCTCACTAAAAGTTGAAAACTTGGAGCAAGACAACGTGTGGAAAAGCAGCACGTGCATTACACAGGAGCATCTGAACGGAAACGTTATACCCCAACTGGAAAAAGTTTTCTGTCACATGCCAGCGGAGATCAAGGAAAGCGCGGATGTTGAAGTCCGAATGATAGATTTTGCTCACGTGTTTCCTAGCAACACAAAGGATGAGGGCTACATTTATGGTCTGAAGAACTTAATCACAGTACTTCAAAATATTTTGGATAACTAAATTCTTTGCTATGGTTTTTACTGGGGGCCAATGATAAAGAAGAGCAACAACATGAAGAATTTCTGCACTTGTAATGCTGTATAACTGGTTTTGTATTGTTCTATATTTTATTTGTCTTTGTACTTTTGGTAGAAGGGTTTAACTTTTTATAATCTCACTCAGGAAAATAATTGATAGTTAATTAGGGCGTGTGAAAGGATGAAGATGCTTGAGATTAAGCAGGATAGGTAAATTAGGCGGATGAAATGCATATGGTTGGCTTCAATCCGAGGAGTACAGTTGAACAATAAGAAAGGGTTATGTTAGTTCCCATAATGACTTTAGAGTAGATAACATTTGCCCACTTAGCCTTGATACTGAGCCGTATCTCCAATAACAGTTTTTTAGAAAATGGACTGAAAACTATGAAGTGCAGGATTGATGTCCTCGGTACTGCCCTCTTGTGTTTACGGTATTTAAATAACTGGAGTTCACCCTACTTGGAGAGAAACCCCATTCTGAGTCAGTAGGCTAACCTGGAAGCCAGCGTATCAAAACGTGCTTTTCAATGTCACGGGAGGATGTTGCTGTTATCTCAGCGTTGGTGCGGGCGCTGCCCCGCTTGGCGGTTGTGGGTAGCTGATGTTCACCACAGACAAGCTACGACGTAGTTTGCGTTGAGGTGCTAAGAAAATGCTGGAGTAAAATTTGGTAACAGGCTTAAACTGCACAACTGCTAGAGAAGCTGTTTGTTTCTAAGGAAGAGTAAAAATGCAAATGCGAGATGTTCCAGGAACTAATTTGGTTTAGAAGATTAAGTCAATCTGTTAATGGAGTGTTTGATGCTGTGACTAAGGGAAATGCCTCACTCCTTTGTTCTGATGGCCCTTCTCCAAAAACATTGCTTTAAAAGCAAACTAATTGAATGGGGAAACAAAGCATTTTGAGTAAGCGTACAGAGATTTCCTCTAGCCGTTTGCCCGCTTGTATTTTTGCAACAAGCGTTTCACATTTCCACCGCTGGGGAGCGTCGACTGGAAACCACGAGGAGCAATGCAGGTGAAGGACCCTTTACTGCGAAAAGATCGAGTCCAGCCCTGGAACAACCAGACGTACCTCTGTTTGTCATTCACAATGGAGTTGTGGCTCTCTTACCCTGGGCTAAAGCCGGCTCTTTTTGTTTTGTTTTGTGTGTTTTTTTTTTCAATGACATCCAGGCAAGCTGTGTAATTTGAAAGTTGTCCGACTTCCTTCTTTTCTAAAGCTTTCATATGGAATATTTGAGATCAGGTTGGTGTATGCAAAGCATTTTTGGTGTGTCTCTGCTGTATGTGGTGTGCGTGGCTGTCCTACCAAGCCTGTATAGTCAGCTATATGAAAAGTCAGGAGGGAGAAGTCTTGCCGTACACAGAGCAAGACTTTAATGCTTTAAGCAACCCCCAGAAGTAAAACTTCCAGAATGGATTTGGTCATTGGAAATGTACATCTTTTACACATGGATTCAGTATGATGCTGGCCTTGCTGCTCTCTCTGTGCGATGGTCTGCACTACGCACTCATTTGTGCACATGGCTTTGCAAGTTCTCAGTTTGACAGGTGCTTTCTAAATCAGAAAGTGATAAATACTTTTTTAAACAAATATGCTGTTTTAAATAAAGCTGAAATTTTAGCTCTGTGAGAACCCAGGTTAATTGGAAGAAACAGGGTATTTCCTGTAGAACTACATAGTTTAAACTTTAGAGCTTATATTGGCCAATAGGTTCAAGAATGAAACCAATCTGTTAGTAACATCATGTTTTTGAAGCATAGGAAAAGGCACTTGCTGGGGGTGGGGGGCAGTATCATCTTTTTGTAAATTTTATGCAAATTATGGTGAAGGCTGAGGGGGAAATATCAGGAAAATAAAGTATTTTTTTTCTACCTGGTATTTCCAGCGCATCATATAGTTAATATATTCCCAACTCTCTGTGAATTAATTTAAGCCATATTCTAGGAAGAGTTTGTGGTTTTGTTTGCTTTGATGCTGGCTTCTCTGTTAGGACTTTGTTGTTCTGTCCCGTGAATAGTGAACACTAGAGTAGTCCAGGCCAGTAGTGGCCTGGTATGATAGAGTCACAAAGTTTTATACAAACATTTATACATCTGAATTTTTGTCCTCTGTAATTCATCTCTTTTGGATTTTAATCCATTTTGTGCCAGAGAAATCAGACGTCTGCCTCAAAGGAGTCAGTTATTGGAAAATGACCTGTATGCTCTTAGTATAAGCGCATTCTCCTGTCTCTGCTTTAAGATATACGTCTTCAGTGTTTGAATGCTCTTTATTGATTGTTGTGTTGACTATGGCTGTGTTTGTAATGCACCTGGAATATTGTTAAACTGTCAGAATATTTTGAATAAAAAAAATAAAATAATTTTATGATGTTTTTTTACCGGTAGTTATTATGGATGTATTTCTGTTAATTTAAAATGTAGCTTGAGAGATAACAGTATTTTTAATTGGAAGTTGTGTAAATAAAGCTTGCTGTAGAGGTGTGTCGGCGTAGTACCAGCTGTGAATTTAAGCCTGCAAAGGCATTACATTCACGTTGTTCTTGCACATTTTAGATTTAGTGTTTGTAGCGTCTTGTGTCTGGTCAGATTGGTGGCAGTTACGGTTGGAGATGTCAGAAATGTCACAGAAATGTCACAGAAATCATTAAACATATTACTGGATTAATTAGAAGATGAAGAGGGAGACTCTGGTCACTAAACGTATGCGTCGCCATCAATCTCCCTCCCTCCCAGCGATGCCGCTTTTCTTCTCTGTACGAGGCGTCCAGGACAGGTGTCAGTTACTTGGAAATCTCCACGGGAACGGTAACAAGGCTTACAGGTGTCTCTGTCCCATGAAGCTGAGAGGGGTCCCTTCCCCAGGCTGGTGTGGTATATCTGGGCGCTGTCGTCGTCGATGAAACCTGTCTGTTTTGATTTTAAGCAATAAGTTTTATTTAGCAGAATCGATCGTCAAAAGGGAAGATTCATGGAAGCATTGTCTTTCACGTACTCTCTGAGGATATACTTTTCTGAAGACTTTCTGCCTAGGTGATTGTGAGGCTTGTGTATAGGCTTACCTAATGAGAGCTTGAATTATATAAAGTTTTATAAAAAAGCATTTACATATATGGTATTTTTGGATATGGGTGGAATTTGTGGCGTAAATTACCTTGGAAATTATTATACCATTATGAGATGATTAAAATATTTTAAATAATTTTATTAACTAAACCGGAGACTTTATGTATAGATGTGATTCACATTAAACTTATACTGTTTTCCATTTTTTTCTGCTGTAAGGCATAGTGAGACCATTCTTGTCTGTAACCCTACAGTTTCATGGAGAACTTTTAAAGTACTCGGTAGATTAGGAAATCACTAATTCCCTTTGTTTGGTTAACAGAGTGAAATACTTCAGTACACATGGTATTTTAAGTAACATCAGTGTTTCGTACAGCTAGAGCCCCAGTAAAACTTCCTCGCCTGCAGAGAGCTCCTGCTGATCTGAGTCTGGATTACACCGTATTTAAAACGGGCCTTTTCAGGTGTAACAGCAGCAGTGGGCAAAGGGAAGGTGTCGCCTGTGCTGGCCGTGTCAGGCAGGGGTCTTCACAGCCTGAACTTAAAATCATTGTAATTGTTTTCTCCCTTCATGGTATGAAGTCCTAGCAAGGAAGACGGTAGAAGGACAGACTTGCACCTGCATCTGCTGTTTAAAGTTATGAGCAGTTATTCATCCTCCCTCCTAATTTTTCTTTTATTTTTTTTTTTCCTCCAAGAAAGCTTTCCTCCTGAGTGCCTTCTTTGGCCCTTGCCACTGGTTACCTGCTGTAGCATCATTGTGGAATGATTTAAAGTGAAATTTTTGTTTTCTCAAAACCTTATGCCCTGTAACTGTTCTTACTTATAATACTAATACCTGAAGGCATTGAAAAACACCACCAAAATGCCTCATATACTGTGGGAAACGGAGTTTCCCTTTTGCACTCTTCCCTGTGAAGGAGCAGGAGTGGAATGTTAGTGGAGAGCATGGTTCAGTGGGAGACTGGCTTGTAGGTTTTATGGAACTTCTTTATCTGTGTTCGGAAGAGGATGTTCTGGGGGCTTGGTGGGTGACAGCCAAACTGCTTGAAGCTTTCCTTTTCTTACTGCAAGTTAATGTTGAGGTTTGGGTTTAAGAAGGTAGCATAGCGGGGAGCAGTGAAAGTCCACAAGGAGCCCCGAGCAGGACATTGGGTCAGTTCTGCAATGCAGGTAACAGCCATGGGTAAGATCCAGAGGCTGCAAGTCTTCAGGTATCTCGCAGGGAGAATATGCCATGCGGAGGCTACTGCAGGCCCCTGTAGGGCGTTGTCTGTGAAGCACGTTCCTCTCCAGCCACAGGCCAAGCGCTGCCCATTTTCCATGTTCATGGCAATCTAGAAATTAGTGGCAAGAGAAGGTTGTCATCCAATGGACAAATGTAACTGAGCAGTGTTGGAAAGGGGAAAGATGAGAAAAGTGAAGGATTGTGCAGTGGACAGCACACTTCCAGAAATATCTTTTACTGTAGTCTTGTTTAGTGGAGATGGGCCCCATGTATTTGGCATTTAATTTGTTATTTGACATTCAACAGCAAATGGTCAGATCAAAGGTACTTTAAAACCACCTTAGTCTGAATCGTGTACATTAGTTCAAATAGTTATTTTTTTAAAAAAGTGACTTACGAAGTAACTTCCAAATATGATGTGTGTTGCACCTGACTGTAAATGGAACTAGAGTGCACAAAGGCACTTTATTACTCTGGGAACTGTACTGGAAGATAACTGAAAGCATGTGAAATTGTGCCTGATGTCGTGTTGTTAACTGTTTTTAAAATCTAAAATTCTGCATTAATTATGCTTGATGGATGAATGTGTCTAGTCTGGTCTCAGTTTCTTTGATTCAAGTGTCTAAAGCCGTCACTCGATCTCGTCTAATTTTTATGTGTTTGTAATTTCATTTGCTATTTTTTGCCATTATTGGACTGCAGGGGGTATTGTTAATATTACATGCGTTTATTTTATAGAACGTTGTATTATGCCATCTACCGACTTTTGTAACTTAATTATAAGTGATATTTAGGGTAATTCTACTAGCTGTATATTTGGCAAATTATTAAAATTTTCTGCAAGTGACTTTCAAGTATAATTGGTTTCTTTTTAATACAGGTAGATTGTTGAGAAAAAGTTTTCTTGACTCTACCTGCACTGATTAATCCCTCTTTCTTCTCTTTTCTGTGTGCTTTTTAATGGGTGTTCACCTTGCATTTACCAGTTTTGCTTTACCCCATGTTTCTGTCATGGCATCCACTGCCATTGTTTGTTGGGAATACCTGCCTTGGTATATAAGAGTCATCTCGATAACATTAAAAAAAACCAAAAAATAATCCACACACAGAAAAAACCAAATAGGACTTGTTTTTTGAACAAAAGTCCATGCTTTACTTTGCTGTGTTGCATGTGAACTGTTGCTCAGCATTGTATTTGATTTCCATAGCAGTCCACCAGTCTTTTTCCTAAAACCTTCTTCCCTGCTAGGAAGTGTTTCTCTGAAAGGAAAGAGGATTGGAAAAGACAAAGCCAGCCCCCTAACTGAGACACAGGGAAAAAAAAAAGGGGGGGGGGGATTTTTCAGAAATTTGGGACAGTTTAGGCCTCGATGAGCAACTAGGAAAGGACTGTTTTACTCCAGAAGAGTCAAAGCTCATGGTTACCTTTAATGCTTGATTGAAAGCTGTGAATATCACGGCTTAAGGGTGTTAAGGCTGATTTGATTTTTCTCGTCCTTTCAGAAGAGGGTGAGTAGTTGGGCAGTGAAAGGAAGGCAGAGATGAAAATGTGGGAAAGTTACACTTTTCCTTTGTGCCCTGGGTTGTGAAGAGGGATCCTGTGAGTTGTTGTCAAAGAGGATGTAATCTGAGCTGTGTACAGAAGAATTTACTGCCTATGTTGTGGTAGGCAACAGAGTTACTGATTTGCAGATGCAAAACCTAAATTAAATTAATCAACTGATGGGCATTGTGGATGTAATTATATTGGTACAGTTGGTGCGAATTAATAGTAGTTTCCAGCTAAGGAATACTTGCGCACAATGCCTGCAGTTACTTTGGAATGTAGAGCATAAGCAGTCCTATCTCGCACCGTACCTTTGAGTAAATGAATGAAATTGTTTATGCAAGAGTTCTGTATCTAAAATTTCCATAATTCTTTAAACTCATCCTGGAAATCACTTGACAGGTCCATGAGAGACTGTGTATGGTGTTGATCACAAGCCTTTGCATCCACAATCAGGTCCCTAATTCTGAAAGCCTGCAGGAACAGCCTTCCAGTTTCATTGTAAATCTGTGTGGTTTTGGTGTTTGGGCTTTTTTTTGTGTTGGAGTTTGGGGTTCTTTTTAACGTGTCATTTGCTTGTATACCGAAAGCTTTCTAAATGTGTTTAGTAGTCTTAGTATCGTCCTGTGGGTCTGTGCAGCCTGCCTTCCCGTGCTCCAGAATTGAAGAAATTATTAAAAATGGGGTGAGGCTACAACTGTGGTAAGAAGCATAGTTCTATGAGGATCTAGTTTTTATTGGGTTTTAAATTTTAAAAAATCTGAATGGTGGCGATGCATTGAAGAATCCTCTGTTTTAGAGTGAAGGAGGAGCCATGCTTCTTCATTGCCTGCTCAAATCACTTGTCGGCGGGTTATCGCCCAGCTGGCGGTCACCCCAACTCTTGGTTGTCTCCATCCTTGTGCCGACGTGAGGGTTTGAACGGCTGCACAGTGAAATGTGTCGGGGAGCTGACGTGGCTGAAAACTGACTCAGACAAAGAAAATTACACTTGGGGAGGTGCAGAGGGGAACCAGGGAACTGCACAGAGTCCCTCCGCAAGGAAATCCCATCCAGGATGGAGGCAGAGTTCAGGCTGTTTGCATACAGCCTGTGTGAAGACCAAACCTACTACTCATTTCCTATAAAGACCTACTTGCGGGCAGGAGCACAGATGTTGGGTTTATTTCCCCCCCAGCTGCCTCTCTGTCGCACAAAGCGTGACTAATGGCTGACGGATGCTAAACATTACAGTCCTGCTCTCGCCTCGCTCTGGGCCATCTGTTCCTACGCCCTCTCCAGCTCAGCCGAGGCTTTCTGCAGTGAGTGGGTTTCACTGGAAACCAGTCTGACACATAAATTACTAATTTTCTGCTGTCCTGCCTTCCTCAATTTGGCTCATTTTGGGGGAGACAAGTGCCTCTTCTGGGCGCAGTGAAAGCGGTGAAAGATCGTGGCTGTGCAAGGGGAATGGGATTGCTAGAGAGCCATTAAGGCTTACCTTTAATATCTGACATTTTTCTTCATCTCCTGTTGCCTCTCTGCTGTCTTTGCTTGTACTTCTTGTCCTTCTGGCCATCCCCAAACAGACTTCCACTAAAAGTAAGTTATTTTAGTTTGTGGATTAGGTTATCGCAAGATTTGATGATGAATGTAATCTAGAATAGAAACTGTAAAATACCTGCAGTCAGTACATGCTTTCGTCAGCATGTGCTTTCCTCAGCATGTACGTTCCTCAGCACCTCTGCGTTTACTTTGACACTCAGCAGAGCAAATAAATCTACCTCTGCATTGTGCAGTGCAGCTGTAGGGCAGCCCGCAGCCTGCTGCGCTGTATGTCCCCACCGCTGACAGTAAAGAATCGGCGTCAGCACACGCTTTAGTCAATGAAGCGTAAGGAGAAATTGAGTGTAGCCCATTTTTCCCACAGCTACATAAGCTTTGCAATGTGGCTAGCAATAAAAACTTGATTTTGTTAGCAAATTCAGTGGATATAAATTGGCCAAGCAGATGGGAAGCTATCAAATAGATACTGTGCCAAAGAACCAATTTTGCAAAATTACTTTTTTAAAAGAAAAGCCAGAAGCAAACCAGGAACAACCACAAAGAAAATATGGACTTCTTGGACTTTGGTCAACACAAACCATTTGTTCTCAAATACTGTGAGTCTGCAGCTGGAGTAGCCTCTCCTCTAAGATGTACTGGCGTCCTTTTCGCACACAAAAAGCCATCCCTATGGCCTCAGGCTTCTCCAAAACCTGTTCATGTAAGTTTGTGGGTAGGTGAAGTAATTCTGGAAAAACATCGTGTTCAGTAGCAATCAAAAATCATTGGGAGTTTGTATCGGATCTCTACTTGAGCCAAGCAGAAAACAGTGTTATGCTACTCTGTGAGTCCGTAAATGCAATGGTCCTCCTATAGCTTGAATACTCCATGTGGATTTCAAAATACTGCTGGAACGCGGAGCTGGATGGACCCCTAGGCAGAAGCACAGAGTCTTTTGTTATGTGTTACCCTGTTTAAAGTCACCATGGTCTCACTTAGCTGGGGATGTTGCATCTCCTGGGACCCTGCTCAGGTCACCCAGGGCATGTCTTCCTCCAGCTCTGGTAGTCAGAACATCTTCCTCCTTTCTCCTCTGCCTATGCCACAAGACGCTGAGCTCAGGGAAGCCCTATCCTCTGTCCAGGGTTTGTTACAAGTTCTTTACTGTTTCTTTTTTTTTTTTTTTTTCCCTGCTGAAATTCACCTGGGGGGAAAAAAAGCAGTATTTTTAACCCGTGAAGTGCCACATGATGCTCTGGATCATAGGCAGCTGAGTTGGTTAACAGTGCCCTCTTCCCACAGTACACTGTTCTCCTTAACATGTAGCAAAAGTCCAGAACACCCCAGTAAACTACAGTTGTTGCCAGAGGCTTAAGTAGTAATTATTATACTGTGTTCTGCAACGTTCTTCATAAAGAAAATAATGTTCTTGTGAAGAGACAGCATGGCCTCAGCCTGCCTGCTTGCTTCTCTTTAAATCTGATTTTCACTAAACTTGAGTATCAAACCTGTAGTTTTAAAACCAACTAAGAGACATATCGTCATTGCTTTTATCAGTTAAACTGGTTTGTGGTTTGTATGAGGAAAATGGAAGCGATAAAATGGAAAAAGAGCAATCCAGGCATCAAAGCAACAGTTAAAATCTATCTCGGTCAACAGATGTATTTTTATGAGTTTGCAATCATCATTGCAAATTAGAAAAATGCACTGCATTATAAAAAGACTTGAGAGCTGGGCAGTTAGCACAGGCCCTTCTCTTTGCTTTTGTGTTGTTAAACAAATTAAAGCAAAATCATGGGTCATATGCATCCTTTTCGTTAAATTACAGTTACCCTTAAAGCTAATCAAAATGCATGCAACTGGATATTAACGCCCAGCAGTTCACACAGGTTTGTGGGAGGTGCTTCTGAAACAACCTGAAGGTTTTCAGCAGCCTAAACTGAGCTCTCTGAAATCTTGCCTCTGACATAAGTAATTTTGGTACTAATGGCAGGTCCTAGGTTTGACCTTGCTAAGTTCGCTTGCTCATCGCTGAGAGTAATATGACTGCGAAGCCTTTATTGTGTTAGACCTTTGTGTAGCCAGTCAAGGAGAGGTATCCTTGGGGAGTGTCAAACATGCTCCTTTCCAGGGCTGCCAACCTTTTGCTCAGCAGCCTTTTTCAAATTAATTGTACAGAGGGAAATACAATTGTAAAAAAAGGACAAGAGTGGAAGAAAAAGGCAAGTCTCCAGTGCTACATGGCCCCTGCATCCCTCCTCAGCCAGGGCTTTTACAGAATTCAGTCTACTGGCTGCAACCATGTGTTCGCATTTAATCAGCTTGAATCAATTTCTTCTTCTTCCCCTGCCTGGCAGCTCTTTGTGTCTGTTTTCAACATTGGTACCCCAATCTCTGGAGCAAGGAGGTTCCAGGTCTCTCTCCTGCCACGGTGGTGCCTCAGAGGGGCTGATAACTAGCCAGGCTCTGTCACAGCTCACCTTTGACATCCACTTGCAGCAAGACTACAAGCAGTAATGTTTTAACACTATTAATACTCTGTCCAGAGAAGTAAAATGATGAATCGCTTGATCTGTAAAAGCCACTGTGCCTCTAGGAAAACAGTGAAAACACGGAAGTCCTGAGTACGCCCTTGGTTTACGCTTCTTTATCGACCCTTTTCATTTTCAAAGCTTCCATCTCACCTGGTCCTTGCCAACACAAAAGCAACTGCACTGTGTGTGGGAGCAGCTGGAGTGGAAAGTCTGAGAAGTGAATTGGAAGATCTTTATAATGGAAAACTTTTTTGCCAGCAGGAAAGGAAGGTGCCACTTTTCGTCCTCAATTATGTTAGCTTTGTCTAAATGAAAGTAGCTCCCAGAGTACAGAAATCAAGACAGAATGGACAACCAGTTAAAGGACGGGGCAGAGAACCAGGCAGAAGAGGAGGAACGATTTGCAGGGAACTGGCAGTTCTCCATTAAAGAAAAGTGAATTGACATGAAAGAAGTTTAACTAAAATAAGGGTTTGTTTCTTGTGAAGCATACCAGAGTAATGGGCTAGTCATAGAAATAATTGATTTATTCACACTAAAACAGAGTCTGGGAATTGCAGAAAGGCTCCCTTAACCTCATCTATGTTATCCTTAAATCCCAACGCCGGCTCCCTCCGTGGGGGCCACATGGACTCATGTGACTTTTGATAAAGTAGAGAACTAAGCTCAGTTTTTCCCTGTAAGTAGCTCTATCATTTCGTACAGAAAACTTGAGCTGTTGCATTTTCGTTGGTGTTACTGAACAAAGAATGTTTGAGTCCGCTTTTCTTGGGGGCATCAGCAGGAGCTTTCCTCTCGGAGTATGTTTGGAAACCACGCTTTTGCTCCTCTGATGGAATTCAGTGCCATTTCCAATTGCAGGCTGCACCCGACTACAGAGTACTGTCAAGCAGCCTGCGAGTTTGGAGGCTTATACAACGATCTGCAGCATCCTTCCAAACCAGCTGCTTCTCTGGGTGATGCTAGGTGCTGATTTGGGATGCGCCCCTTGTACCGAGCAGGGACGGTGTCATTCGACATTAAGCCACCCTGCTGATTTATTCCTTGTCTGCTTCCTTCCTCCCAGGAGGACCTTGCAGTGGACAGACCAGGGGAAATGAGCCTTTGGGTTTCCCCCATGGTGACGCCGGGGCTCGTGTGAGCAGGTGAACAGGGGAGGCTTGTTCCCGGGTCTGCTGCGCCCTGCGGCGGCAGCCCGGTGTCGGTCCTCGCTGCTTGCTTTGGTGGTACCTGCACACGTGTCACTGACGCCCCCTGTGGGCCGCAGCCCGGCTTTGCACGCACTTATTTCTCAGAGCTGGTCTTTTTAATCGTATTTCTTCAATGCCTCAAGATGAGTATCGTGCTTGTTTGTGGACAGTGTCCTGAATTCTGGTCCTATTTCGGCACCATGCCTCTCAGCTTGTCTGGTTCCAGAGTTCCTAGTGATCCTCCTGAGACTCTTTCATGCTTCAGGGTTTTTATCTTTCCTTGCCTTTCCTTCAGAAGGAGATAAACCCACCACTGATAAGACAGTGTTTAATTCCACCATTGGCACGTTTTTTCCAAAACATGCAACGGTGATTCTGGCTTGTGCACCACCATCTATCTTACACAACAAATATCCCACACAGCTTTCTTACACATGGAGAACGACTGGGATTTTTCAGCAGAGAGCATTTTCTGCATTTTCCCTGGCTGCAGATCCCCGTTGCAGTGGGAGGCCCTGGAGCCTCCCAGGGCCCCGTGCACTCTCTGGCACTGCTGTGGCCCTGCTCCTGCTGAAGATGTGCATATCTTACCAGCAAGGGAAGATAAACTCTGGGATGGTTCTGGATGAATACCTGCGAAACTCATGGCAGAGATGGCTACTACTCATAGGGCTTTTAGCTTTTGCCCTGCAATTCTTTTAATTAAAACTATTTTAAAGACATTTTTCATCATTAAAGGCTGATCAGACTTGATTTTTGCTCCACACCAGGGTCATCTGTTGGTGATGATTGCTTTTTGTTATTTTTTTTACTCAGATGCATACAGCATGAGCTGGGCTCTGCATAATTCAGAAGCCTTTGGAAAACGCTGTGTATTTGTGTTTCAGCTGTGTGATATCTTTAGCTGCCAAGTGAGGCATCCCAAAATCAGTGTTCCAGTTACCTGGGACGGGAGTGACAACACTTGTCAGTCCCGTGCATGGCAATTGTGTTAAAGTGGAGATGTAGCTGAATAAGGATAACATTTTGGACTGCCAATTGTGAGAGTATTTTGTGGAGGACTGGAGCTCCTGTGCTGCTGGAGATGCTGTGTCTTGTGCCAGAGGCAGGTCAGGATGAGGGGGGGATGTGGGGGGGAACTGCTGAAAACATCCTCGAGTTTCTCTCCCCTGCTTGGAGATCTACAACTATTTTCTTTGGCGGTAGCAGCTGAGATACTGCCGACAATAAAGAGAGCTGCTCTGCCCCAATAAAATGCCAGAGGCAGTGCATTAAACCTGACCAAGACAGGTTTACTACTGCATATCTCTTGGCTTTATAAATGTTTATTACAGAAACCATTCTATACATTAATGGGATTATTTTGTGAGATGCGGAGAAGTAATAGAGCTCTTATCAGTGGAGTTGTGGTAAATAGTCTTAGGACTAATTATTAATTACTGATAATAAGCAGGAGCATTTTCCCAAGGGAAGCTGTTGCACATGCTTAGTGCAATGTGTTACTGACAAATATTGATGTGTTTTCTTAAAAAATGTGGTTTTAAGGACATTAGTCCATGATTCCCTCAGCTGCATAGATGTAGTAGATATGTATTTTAAAATGAAAATCTGCGAGGGTCATGCTACCTTGCAAAATAACATAACTAAAAAAGACACCTTCTGGAAGATAAAGGTATGTATATGGGAAATACCAGTTCATCCAGGAGGAAAGGCTGCTGGCTTTGAATAAGAAATGGATGGGAATAAAATCCCAAGCTCCTCCATGCAGCCTCACATGGTGTCAGGCGATGAGGGGACAATGGCGAGGGATGGGGACACAGCTGGCAGCTGGGATATGGGAGAAATCCCAGGTTTTGCCTCTGACTGAGCCTTCATCCTCTCACCCCTCCAGTTAAAGCTCCTTAATCACAGTTTCCTCAGCAAACTGGCCCTTGAAAGTAGGTTAGAGATGAGCTTATAACCAGCAGCTCTGCCAGCGGAAGGAGAGAGAGGGTGTTGAGCAAGAGGGCACCAGCTGCTCCCTGTGATGGGTTGTTTTGCCCCTGAGGACAGCAGCAATGATCTTTGCCAGCAGTGGGCACAGCAGCCCAGCTGTGCAGAGCAACTTCAGCCAGAATCCTCATTGGAGTGAGGTTTGCAGGGGCTTTCTGCCCTTTTCCCCTTTACCAGAGACCCTGTATCTACCACCCCCAATTGGTGGGTTTCCCACCCCTGACACTGCTTGGGGAGAAGGCATTTTCCTCCCCAAGGTACCTACAAGTGATTAATCACAGCAATAAGGTGCTCTACAGGCAGAGGTAAGGTGGCCAGAGGAACCCACCTTCATCTCCTGTGGGCCGGGCAGAGTCCAAGTTCTGAGCCAGTTCACTTACTGGTACGTGGAGCTTAAAATGAAGCTGCTCAAGTTTTTTTAATCTCTTCAGATGGGTCCTGACTCTGGATACAACACTTTCCACTCCCGCCACCAAGCAGGTGCCTGGAAGGTTTCCATGGCTGGTCATCCCTAGCTCATGTCTGCTCATGCATGCACAAGGCTGCCAAAACACCTGGCTGTGGAAGGAAAGTGGCTTGTACTTTAAGGAAATCCAAAAGGTGGTAAAAAGAAGAAAAACAGTAAAGCAATTCCAGCCCTTCTGGCTGTTTCGCAGTATTTAGGATCATCAAGTAAGTTGCAAAATAAAACAACTATATGTGGAAAAAGTGGGACTGTTGGAAGTAATTCTGATTTTATTTGCTTCACTCATCCTTTCTTGCTTTCCCTCCTACTATTCCTTCCTGGTTGATCTTGAAATAGCCACAGCACCTATTTTTTTGTTAAACAGAGGAGAGGCAAAGACTCTCCAACGCACCTATCTGCGTGAGTGCCAGGACTTATATAGCTCCCAATGACAGGAGAGCCTGTTCCCATTCTATGCGCACAGATGAACTGATCTGGGATCTTCCTGGAAGCACCTGAATAACCTATTAGGCAACAACTGCCTTCACTGAACATGCAGTGCCAGCTACTCTCCCAGATAGTGTGGGGAGGCAGCAACTTTTGGGTTGAATGAATTGCATTAGGGTGATTCAGGTGATTTTGGCAGAAAGATTGTCTACAGCTGCTTCAGGTCCAGCTGCAAATGGCCCATCCAGACAACAAGCAGCAATCCCCCTCCTTTAAGAGCCTCGGAGCCCTCAGCCAGGCAGGTATTGCAGTTTGGTTCTTTAGTGTTTATTAGTATATGGGGAAGAAGTTGCTGGAAGTCTGTAGAAAATATGAAATAAGCTCCTCTCCTTGCTTCAGTCCTTTACATTGCTTTATAGGGGACCTGAGCATGCCCTGCTGCTGGTCAGCCATCCTCTCTGACCAAGTCCTGTGTAGGGGCATGTTGCAGTGGAGTGTCCAAGTTCATTGGGAAAGCAGCTCCACAATGCACAAAATACAGTGCTGAAAAAAGAAAGTGCCCTGGCACAGATGTGTGCTGTCAGGCAGAGAGGAGATCTTCCCACATCCTGCCCATCTCCCCTTCACACTCCAGCTGCCTCAGCAAAGCCTTCCTTGTGTTTGTTTTTGTTGTGAAACAGCAAAACACAAAAGAAAAGCTTTAAATTCCTTTTCTGTTTCATGTTAGTTATTTTTCATCTTGTGACAAACACAATTTTCTGTTGGCTCTCCTGGTGGAATTGGAAACATCAAAGTGATTAATGCTTACAAGGTGTTTTTATTTTATTTAAGCATTTAGCATAGGGATTTCTCTTTAAAATCCACCCAGAGCAAGTCTTGTGGGGATTGGATGGTGAAAAGCTGATACAGATCTTCACTTGCAAAATGCATCTCCTTGCTCTGCTTTTTGGATGTGGGATGTTGAAGGAACCAGTGTAGGCCTTGAGGGTTAAATATGTGAATAAAGTGAGTAAGGGATTAGTAAAGCTGGGAACTGTTGGGATGAGCTTCTGTTTCCTGGTGAAAGTTGAGGGAGCTACTTAGAGTTCTGCTAGTGCTTGCAGGAGGATTTCCAAGCTAGCTCCAGCAACAGGAAGTCTGGAGGGAGCTGTCAGAGCAGTGTTTCAGCACAGCTTCAGGGTTTTTTTTCCTCCTCTCGGCCACAATTGAGCTTTAAAGAGGTATTTGAAAGTGGGCATTTGAAAGCGGATGTATTTTTGAGTGATATGAAAATAAATTGTTTTACTTACCCCTGCTTCTATAAGCTGCAAATGTAGTTACTGAAGTCTTTGCAAGCAGTATTCACCTGTGCCTTTGCTGGTCGAACTCAAGTGGTTTTCATCAGCGTATGAGGCTAGCTCTGTTTTCTGCACTCGGTATCAACTTTCTCTGGAATAGAGAAAAAAAAAGGGTAGGTAAAACTACAAAATAAGACATCACGTTGATTTTTTTTTTTTAAAGGATTTTCAGGCTCTTAAGTGTTATTGCTGTTGTTGATATGGTGATTACGGAATGGAATGGGATAGGTAAACACAAAACCCTGAGATTATGTGTGTTTAAAAACAAAACTGACAGAAGACAGCACTTAGGTGTGCAATGAACTACCGGGAGAACTTTCTTTTGTTGGCAAATGACTGCTGAGAAGCTATACAACCTCAAATGTAGGGCGAGAAACATTTAAAAAGAAAAAAGAAAAAAGAAAAAAAAAAGCCTTGTCAGAGGCTGACCTGGAGTTTGTGTGGTTTTCCACCAGTGTGAGCTCTCCCCCTCCTTGGAGGCTGCTGTCTCATCCTACTTTCTGCTGGTATTTTAGGTATCGTGTGAGGAAAGCCTGATCAGCAGCTCCTATTCTGTATTGTTTTGGGACAGCTCTGTTTCTTCCAATGTGTCCTGTCCACTCAGGAAGACTTTTCTTTCCTCATGAGTGAGGGAATAATTTAGGTTGTTTGTCGCGCCTGAGCCTGCGTGAGGAGCTGGACTGGGCTGAAGAGTCACGATTCGGGTCAGAAATGCCTTATGGTAAGAAATGTGCGATTTCTTCTGGTGGAGTAGCGCTCATTTTCACCAAAGACACTTCTAGTAAAAATTGGTACCTTTTTATTTTTAAAGGAAAATAGGCTTTTGAGGAAGGTTTTTTCACCCGGACAAACCCGGGAGAGCAGGCAGGCTGGCCGACTTACTGTGCCCCAGGAACCCCCCCCCCCCCCCGGCTGAATGACCCGCTGGCGGCTTTTTAGTGCTGTATTTACCACTAAAACAAATGCAGATTTGGGTTTGTGGTTTTTTTCGGCTTTTGTCGTAAACCGAGGAGCAGCGGTCAGGCCCCGGCGACGCCGCGGCATGGCGGCATCTCGCCCCCGGCCGGCCCGGCGGTGGTCGCCAGCCGGTGGGCCGCCCCCTCCTCACAGAAGTGCCCGGTGTGCTGGGCTGGGGCTGCCCGGGCCTGCCCCGCTCCCCACGGGCGCTGAGCGGGCCCTGGCTGCGAGCTCCGGCCCTGAGGGGGTTCCCGGGTGGGAGGGAGCAGGCAGCGTTCCCGCCGTGGGCAAAGCTCGCGCTGCCGGTAAGCCAAACTTTACTAGTTTAAAAGCGCTTGCTGCCGGTGAGGTGTTTGTGTGTGAGGAAATGGCTTGGCGGGACGCCACCAGCGGCGGTGCCTGAGGTAAAGCTGAGCCTAGCCTCAGCGCGGCTGGCGGGCTCTCCTCAGGGCGCGGCTCTGCGGCCAGGGAGGTCAGGTCGAAGCTTGCCCGGCCTTCACCCCAGCCTTCGCGGCTTCGAGTTCTTCCCCGCTGGCTGAGGGGAGCTGTGGGCTGAGCTGAAGGGTGACGGGGTAGGGCTGTCAGCAGGGTCACGCGTGCAGGGGTTTTGGGGGGCAAATCACCCTCGGAATCTGAGGGATCCCACTCTGGGAGCAGCAGCAGGGGTAATTTACTGTATTAAATAGTATATTGCATGCTGTGTGAACGGGTCATCTTGGCCTATGCAGCAAAAAGCTGATCCTCAACTGGAAATGGGACCATGCACCATTAAATATGTAACCTTTGGATATCTGATGCCTTTAGGTTTGCAAAAGCTGAGGATGTGCCAAGTCACGCTGGAACCACACACAAGAAGTTGTGCCGAGGCCTCCATGCCAGGTGATCACCAGCTGCTGCTGAAAGGTGGCACTGGCTCTGCTGTTACTTGGGCAGTTGTGTGCCTGCACTCCTGATGACTCCTGCTTCCCGTGTGGGCCCTCAGCACCGGCTCTGCTTGAGAAGAAGCCACCTCTTCCCATGTTTTCAGTCAGAACTAGGTGAGCCAATGCCATTTGGCACGTGTCCAGTGGTGGCATGTGCCACACACTATTTAAAAAAAAAAAAAATAATTTCCCAGACAGCAGTCTGCTGTACATCTATTATGTGTAATAATGTAAAAGCTGTAGGAGGAACAGCAATGTCTCCTATGAGTCACTGTGGTCAGTGATATATACCTGTTAAAAAATTCTAAAAAATCTTCTTGTCCAAAAATCTGATGGAACAGGACTTGTTGGGGTGGGGGGGAACCAAGTGTGACCCAAATGAATTCCAAAGCAAAAAAGTTTTCAAGGTTTTATCCAGTTGTTTTGGGGGGTGGCAAACTTGATGGCAGGAGCAAGACAGCTCAAATTTGGTGTTTGTAAATTGGTTGTTGTTACCCCACTGGCTAGCAAGCAGGAGCAGGGCAGCAGGAAGGCTAGCAAGGATGCTGGTGATGTAATACTACTCTGCAAAAATAAACATTGTGTTAAGGATATAATTTTTTATTTTTTTATATGCAAGGGTTTCTTTTGTGTGTGTGTATGTGTGTGGGGGGGGTTGCTTTGTTCACTGTTATGAAAGTGCAGCGATCAAAAAGGTAGAGCCTGGCGCTCATCACATTGGTGTCCTATTAGCAAAGCCAGCCTTCATCCAAGCTCAGATCTACTTTCAAGGCCTGGAGCGGAATCCTGCCCCACTGCCACCAGTGGGAACGAATCTGTTGACTTTGGTTAAGTCAAGGGTTCAGTTCCTGGTGTTGATCTGGAAGGCTTTGCCTGTGCTTTGTCACCTTCTTCCTGGCTATCATCTGTTGCTGGAGGCTGAGGAAGGTCAAGCACAGGTAAAATTAGGGTTCAGGACTTGGAGCAAGCTGCTGCCTGCTGTCCTCATGACCTTTCTTCCTGAAACAATGTCTGGTGAGACAATATCTTGCAGAAGGAAAGACTTCCAAATATTAATGGGTACTGCAGCTCCTTTGTAGTGTATGAAAATAGTGCTTCAGGTCTGTACCAAGATGAGAAAAGAAAAGCCCTGACCTTTTGTTCTTAAAAATCTTACATCTTAAGATTTTATTTTAGGGTTGTCTTAAATCTAGTTTAGAATTTTTTTTTTTATTTGAAAGAAATAGGCATTTTTGCAGTGCATCAGTTTAATGATAACGAAGAGTGGTGTAGCACTAGATGTCAGTAGTGCTTCACCAGTTTCTGTGTCAGACCTTACAGGCTTTATTTGCTGCCAGCTTTTGGCACATAGATGCCCTCTCCTTATTCTGTATTTTCTAGAATAAGCATGTACAAATACGCTGTCCTTCAAAAATACATTTTCTTTTACTTTGCTGTCCTTGGTGAATAACCATCTTAGGTTGCCAACTTCCAAAAAGGACATGTTTTCTGACATTTCTGTAGGTCAGGCATAGTGGTGGGATTTTTTTTGTTTGTTTTGTGTGTGGTGGTTGGGTTTTTTTTTGTTGTTGTTAGTGGTCAATCTATAAAAGTTGCATGTGGGCTTGTTACTTGGCAAATATCACTCTTGTTGCAGTGACTCATTAAAATTCAGGTGTGAAAGTTTCAAAAGTGGTTCAAACACTACTGAAGAACTCTATTATTTGTAAAAAGATACCCTAGGTCTAAAAGCTCTGATTTAGCTGACCACTATCAGCCAGATGCTTTAATGAAGTGTCCTTTATCACACTTTGGGACAGCAGATGACGAAGGGAGGTAGCATAATTGGATGAAGGACTCTGATTTCTCTTCTTAAAATGCTTTAAAGCAGAAGGCATGTTTTCATGGTGATCCTAGGCTGTTTCCTGGTTCATAATACTTAATAGAAAGTACTACAGCTAGTGTTGTGAGGGAAGCCAGATAGTGCAGCCACTTCTTGCTTCTCCTTCCTAAGAAATGTTTAATATGTTAACATAAAATTTCTGAAACCATATTTCTGTTATTGGAAGAACTTCCGGAGATTGTAGTTATTTCTCAAGGGTGCGCTGTTGTGAAAATTCAAATAGTTATGCTGTTTGACTTCAGGATGGAGTTAAAAATGTAAGTATGTCTTACGTTTACTCTTTATTTTTTTCCTTTGAAGTCGCTGTAGCTTCTTAGGGCAAGTGCTGCCCTTGTGCAGTTAGATGCTGGGCGATGTATGGGGTTCAGATCTCAGCCATGCCTCTTGGATGCAACACTTACACAGTGTGGGGAGGAGAGATATAAGCTTAGAAAAAAAGGAAGCTGTGTATAGAGGGAGTTTGCTAAGCTTATAAAATATGCCAGAGGAATCTCAACCACAGAATGAAACTTTGAAAATAGCTAATTTTCCCAAGATACCAAAAGCAGCAATCTTTCAATAGTCCACTCTCCTCGTGCATGCATTGGATTTAATGAGATGGAAGGACATTCCTAATTTCTCCTAATACAAGAGCTGGGAACGTAACATGAAATAGTTAGCTGGCAGGTTCAGGGCAAAAAAACATGTCTTTTAGACGAAGTTCAGTGAAATTGGAGAATACATTCCCACAGGGGATTGCAAGCAGCAAAAGTTTAAGTGTGCTGAAAAGGGGAATAAAAATTGATGGCAACTCGGCTGAGAGCTGCTAAATAGAGCCAGATCAGGGACAAGGAGTGTAGGTGTTGCTGATCCATGGAACAGGGGACAGTGTGCAAGGGTCTTGGCAGAGATTTTGTGTGGGGATAAGCAGATGTTTGGCTGATATGTGTGGGGGTATAAAGCCTGGGAGGTGAGGCACAGGTCCCTCTCTCCCTGCCGCTTGTCCTGCTCTCTGTCTTCGTGTAATGTAAAAATAGGAATTTTGTGAGAATAGGCATTTGGGAAGAGACTTCTGCTGGGAAAAACAAGTTATCCCCATCCTTACTGGAGATCCAAAAACTGGGAGCCCTGCATACAACTCCAGGGGAAGCTGTCCTGCATGAGGACCATCTTATTTTTAAAAGTATTAGTAAATCCTTAACACTAAAACAAAACAATAAGAAAATAATGTTTCTGTGTAAGGGAATGCTGCATTTTAAAGAAGTGTTATCATCATATATTCCTTACCTGTGCAGTGTAGGTATGCACATCTTTATCTACACTCCTTATGCTATCAGTTTTAAGATAAAGAATCCACTGGAGACAAGAGTTGTAATATTTACTTTTGTGGCAACTCTTTGACTTCCCTTTGGGAGTTGCATTGCTGTGGTCAGGGATAGCTGTCACTCCAAGTCAGCTAGCCTGGTGAGCAAGTTTCCTTCTGCTGAAATGTTTGATAAAAATATGACCTTTTAATCCATTTGTCTCTATTTCCAAATTTTTTTTAAAATGGTGTTTCTGTGTACCAGGCTTGCTTTGGTCTTCCAACCATGTAGAATAATTTCTTTGTGTTTATTCTGGGTTGGCATCATTTCGAGTCTGTACAGATGAAGAGTTGTAGAAAACCACTAGGATATTTGTGGTATTGCGGGACAGCATAGTGTTCTCCACTGTAGCCCCAGGTTAAAGAGTAATTGATCTGGGGGTGGGTGTTTCTCCTTCACCAAGCAGCTTAAATCATCCTCAGGAAATATTTTGTTAAGAACAGAAATAATTCATGTGAACGTGATGCTAAATGTCTGCAGAAGCCCCTTAACAACAGATTAACTTACTGTTTTAGCAGCTTCAGTGCATAAAATTTTTTTCAGTACTTGATCGAGTACGAGGATATGAGACAGTTTCTGGGGACAAAATTCAGCTGTTCCAGTTGCTCTAAGTCAAAATAAGTAAAACCTAACAGAAGTGACTTCTAATTTTTTTTTTTAATTTACTTTTAGACTATCGGTTCATGAGTGTGACTGTATCAGGTAATATTACAAAAATGTGCTCAGCTGGTATTGTTTTGCAGGAGATGGTATCACATTGAATTTTGCAAGCATGGGGCTTCCCTCTGCTTTGCAGGCTACTGTGAGGGAAGTGAAGCAAGGATTAGGAATGAGGGTGTGTCTTTGCCAAGAGACACAAACCCTGGCCTGCAGTTTAGACTGGGCCGAGTCACGGAGTCACCCTTTTGTTGCTGGTTGGTGTAAAGCCTGGCAGAGCTGCTGTACAACTGCAGTGCAAGCAGGCAGCAGCAAGATTTTGAAGTTTTAAAACGTAATTTTGTGTAAGCCTTTGTAAGTCCCCCAACTGTGACATAGCTCTGATGGGAAGATGCAGATTTGAGCACCTGTACCACACCCATGACCTCTCTGGGGAGAGGGGAGAGAAAAAAGGAAAAGAAAATTAAAAAACTCAAAAACTGCAGCTCCCAAATTGCTCACCCACCTGGTGGGCACACATAGGGACAGTCTGGGGAACCACCAACCACCACCCCACCCTCAGAGATTCCAGACAGAGAGGAGGGGGACACTATACCCCAAGCATACACATAGCACAGTCTTTCACTCCTCTGCTGAATAGAGAGGGCAGGAATATTTTAAAAAGCCTTTTTTCTTCTTCCTTGTTAACTTCCTCTGGATTCTTCCTACCATAAAACTCAGCCTTTGCTAAGCTTTTCTAGCTGCTCAGGAATTCCCCAGGAAAGAATCATAGAATCATTAAGATTGGAAAAGACCTCTAGGATCATCAAGTCCAACCACCAACCCGACACTACCATGTCTCCTAAACCATGCCCTGAAGTGCCACGTCTACATGTCTTTTAAATATCTCCAGGGATGGCAACTCTAGAAGTTTTCTTGTACACCCTCTGCCCATCACCTTTACTTTCTAAACACACATCTGCATTCTTAATCCTTGTTTTACTTCTCTCACACTAGCTGGCAAAGCAGAGGGAAGCCCCATGCTTGCAAAATTCAGTGTGACAAGCTGTTTGTAGCTGCTGTTGCTTTTTAAGACCACAAACCCTGTGATCTAGAAGAGAAGCTTTTAGCTTCATTCTCTGTGCTGAACCCCAATACAAAGTCAGTCTGTATCATGTGGGGCAGACAAGGCAACTTGTGATGTTGCTGGGTGCAGTTCTTCGGAAGCTGGACACTTCCTGTGTTTATACGAGTCTATAGGTAGACATACTGATTGTGCAGGCAATATGAGAAGTATTTTTTTGTAGTGGAGAAGAGCTGAGAAACAAGCTACTGAGTACAAAGTATAAATTGCATAAGGTAGCTGGAATAAACTAGTCATTAAATGACCTTAAATGAAATATGAGGCCCGTTGTCCATTACTGGCAGGTGTATGTAACACAGATGCACATGACGTACAGAATGTATATGTGTATACAACATACAGAAACATACAATCTGTTACAATTCAAATAGGTGTATGTAGAAGAGGCAGCTGTTACGCAGAGTCACTGTCCTGTCCGATCGGAGAAAAATTGTGACCATCAGTCTGCAAAAGGTTCAGGTTTACACCAGGGGAGCAATAGCTGAAGTGATACACTCTGTTATTGCCCAGCAGCAAAGGTGGGTACTCCTAATCACTGCGTGAGATGTGGGTTCTCACTTTGAGAGACAGCTCTATTTGGTTGATGGGAACACTTGTGCAGTCTTACTGTCCACCTGGCAGTGAACATTGCTGTCCAGTCCTGCAAACTACTGTCAGATACTAATAAAAATGAAAGAAAAAGGTTAGAAGAGCCTGTCCAAATGTGAATCTGTGCAAGGGAGTGTCCACTTTGGGATCTCACTGTTTTTAATATCAACTGGTTTTGCTCTGTTTAAGGTGCTCTCATCAAAACCTGAGTGTATTCTATGGCTCTGCTTGGTGGCATCAGCTGAACTGAGTTATGCAGCTAAAGGACAGGAAAGTAGTTTTTTAAAAAACTCTGTAGGTACCCCATCTACACAGACTTTCTCTAAAACAAGTACAATTTGCTTTTTTTGGTGTGATTATTTCCGGTACTGGGAATTGGGTCAGGTGTTACTCTTAAGCTAAGGCTTCCCAGCTTTACTTTCCTTCTAAGGAAATGAAGACAGATAAAGGTGACTGGCTCTATCCTCCCCCAAAATAAATAGCAGCACTTTTAGTTAATAACAGTAGAAAGTGTTGTGAAATGATAATGTGGACGATATTGGTCTTAAAAGACAGACAAGCATTGCAGATACGGAGATATCATATACTTGAATTAATCTGTGCCAACAGCTTTGTAATTGAGTTGTGTAAAATTACATTTTACTATAAGATACTGTTAGCTGTATGGTTTGCTGGCATGAGTATCTGGTTGCTTGATGCTAACAAAATAGATTCAATGTAGCTATGTAAGTAAGGATTTAATGTACTTGAAAGTGATTTCAGTGAAATTATTCACTTCTCATTTTTTTCCCTTCAATGTCTCTCCATATATTAAACACCAACCCTGAGCTGAAGCAGCCAGACAGCTGAATTTTTAAAACAAATTAAGGTAGAGATCCTGTACAATTTCTTAAGTTGTTCCCTGAAAGCTGAGCTTCATCCTGTCCTCCAAAATAGGATTATGAATCTCTTAAGGATTAAATTCTCTCACTTTGACTCTTTTAATGAATTGTGATTAGCTCTAGTTTCTCTTTTCTCAGCTTCTGTTTTTCAGAAAAGTAAACGGTAAGAACCTTTTCAGTTCTGTGATGGTAAAGCTTAACTCTATGATGGGCAGGTCTGGCCACTGTGGACCCCATCATGGTCTAGGCAGGGGCACTGAGTACCACCGAGGTCTCCTGATGTATGTTTCATGATAAAAAAATAGGGCTGGTGAAGTTAAATATTACCTGTCTGCATTTGAGCTTGCTTTGGCACTGCAGGCACTGATTTCCAAGGTCATTCCTAGGCCCCCCTGGCATTTCTGGGGACAGCTCTCCTGTCTGTACCCCATTCTTTCTTCCTGCTTAGTTATATATCAGCTTGCTCTCTCCTGGTAGAGTTTCTGGTGGGCTTTCTCTTAGCCACACCAGAAGTAAGAGCAGGTCCTCAGGTAAAAGGACCTTCCCCTAGCTCTGCTTGGGACTATTCTTAAGGGCCTAAAAAAGCTCTATCATCACTTCTGCTTGCACAAGAGGCTGCAGCATCTCTGTGCCTGGAGGAGTGAGTCTCTCACCACAGGTGGTGAATTTGCCAGTGACCTCCTGCATGTAGTTTCAGAGATGAGTTTCCAATGGTGTCCCAGAAATAATCCATCAGCATACGTAGTCTGCTCCAAGAGGGCTCTGCTATACAGAGGCAGGGGGTAGGTTTATACCCAGCAGTAAACGTTGTCTGGTGAAACTTGATGCTGATGAAAGATTAAGCATGGTGTGCTTGTTCTCAGACCTGGAGGAGCTTTGTTGGTAAGGGGCTGAGAGTTTCAGGGACCTTCTCTTGTGACTGGTCTCAGGACTGTTTGTGAATGCTGGTTCTCAAAACTATAGAAATTTGTATTTAAAACCTTCCATTAGCCTGCAAATGGTATTCACAAATTTTATTGTGAATATTCATTTTAACTCTCATAAAGTATTCCAATATTCGATGTGGAATTAAGTAAACTGCAATGTTGAAGTAAAATTGCTGGAAGAGAAACAAAATAGATGTAAATCCTCGTGAAGGACAATGCTCTATCAATAGAGACAGAGAGAAGAGGTCACTTGTCCTCATAGGAAGAAATGGTGTGGGTGGGGGAGGAGGAGACTTCTGTACCATGAGAATTGGGCTTGTTTTGAACAGAAGGGTGGGAAGAGGTTAGTGATATACAAATTGTGGCAGAATGGAGTACAGAAGCAAGTAAGTAAATTCCCTGAGTAGGACATATGCAGCCCAGAGAGGCCTTTGATTCATGAGGCAAAGGAGTGCTATGCTGATAAGGGCACACACGCATGACTCAGGAGAGATGGCTTTGTCCCTGGTTTTGCTGTTGACCTCACACCTCTGTGGTTCTTTTTCCTTTCATCCTCTGCCTTGTGTATTTAGACTGTGTTTCATTGCATTAGGGCCAGACTGCTGGAGAGTGCGCCTTCATTCAAGACCTTGGCCAGGGACTGCAGATGCTTTTGTCATAGAAAATAATCTTTAAAATGCACAGGGAAGCTGTAGAGGATAAGATGGAGGTGACACTCTGCCCATATTTGATAAGCTGGCAGCAGCATTCTGCATATAGGGTTATTTTTTGAAAAGCAGCCTACTATTGCAGCAGGGGAATCACGGGCAGCAGCAGAGATTTGGAAGAGGCTTGGTGGTATGGTGTTTAGCAAAAGAGCATTTGTGAACCAGCCTGAGTGTTCCTTCAGCCAGGACTAACCAGGTATTAGCCAGGAGAGCTATGGGGCTGTGCTAATAGAGAAGTTTAATAGTTACTAAACTCAGCTGTGCTGCAGCATCCTGTGGATGAATGCAGGTGTGGAAAGGCTCACTCACAAAAGATGCTGTTTTAGATCTGCTAGTTGCTAGGTATGAGTGAAGCAGATGGGAGTCTTTGTTAGATGCAAGCCTGCCTCTCCATATTGAGGTACTGACATAACTAAACCTGGAGACTTTTGTGTTATAGACAAGAGAAAACTAGCTACCTCATCAGAAGCGATTTTTTGAAAAGTTTTAAAAGCTGGTTTGTTGTAACTTAAAAAGTAGAAAATATCTGTGGGTAAGGAACCAAGCAAGCTTATGTGCTGTTGCATAAAGAAAACTGAGATCTGAATTCCTTGAAGCAGAGACCTTTAACTTGAAAAGAATGCTTTATTTGGAACAGGACAA
Organism: Phalacrocorax carbo; assembly: GCF_963921805.1. Taxonomy (NCBI): domain Eukaryota; kingdom Metazoa; phylum Chordata; class Aves; order Suliformes; family Phalacrocoracidae; genus Phalacrocorax; species Phalacrocorax carbo. The sequence goes on along the minus strand of NC_087525.1, from coordinate 4,110,186 downwards.
GGGAGAACTGGACCAGCATGGTGTTGGCATCTCCTGCAGGCAGATGTACATCCATGTCCTGGTGGTGAGGTGGGCCAGATGGAGCCTCCTTACCAGCACATGCAGAGGATGGGGTTTTATCAACGCATTGTGGCTTGGGCATGTCAGTGATTCCCCAGCCTCTGTGAAATTCATATTATACCAAGACATAAATGGTATTGTCTTGCCTCCAGCTTGGAGGAGAGAAAATGTTCCCGGAAAAATTAATGCATCTTCTTGTGCTAAGACAGAAGATGCTCACCCAGCAGCTAGCTGTCATCTGCTGTTTGTTACCAGCCCTTTCCTGCTGTGGGAGCCTGAGATTTAAAAGCCATTTTACTGCTGGGGTCTTTCTGTACAGCAGAACAGGCTCTCCATAAAGCACAGAATGGCCTTTCTGACAGCTACTGTAGGAAATATCACTAGGAAATGTAGCCTGAGGGTTTGAGTACTCTGGGAGTTTTTTGTAACAGTGTTTATTTCCAGAATAAAGCTAGTAATTTTGGCTCTTGAATGCTCATGTTTCTTAGGCAGATTTTGTGCCTTGAAATTTGTGCTATTGAATAAGAGAAGGGTAAGAAAGGTGGGGAAAACCTGAGAGGATTGAAAAAAAAGGTAAAACAGAGGAGAGAGGTAATGATGAGGTGGTGGAGCTGCCTGCTGTTTTGAAGCTGGGGTGGTCAGGCTGGGAAGTGAGGAACAGCTGAGAAATGAGCATCAGCAGTGAAGCTGCTGAGGGTGGCAGTAAGAAAATCCCACTGTGAAGTCCCTGATGAAGGATGTGTAGGGGGTGTCGGTGGGTGGAAATGTAACCCTGCCTGGGAGGAAGGAATAAAAGGCATTTGGAGCTCCATGAGCAGGAGAGAAAACCAGCTTTTTTTTCTTTTCCCCTACAACATTTACAGTTTCTTCTTGTGCAAATTTTTTCATTTCCAACTTTCTGTGAGTGTCCTGACAGATGTGAAAGGACTGTGCTGGAGCTGTCAGGGCACCTGGGGCTGATTAGTACGAAAGTGCAGCTCTGTGTCTGCCCTTGTGGGCTTCACCTACTGATTTTGAGTCAGTCTGTGTGGCGGAGTGTGTTAAGGAAAGGCCATGTGCAGTGTCCTTTTGTGGGCTTGCTTTTTTCCTGTTGTCCTTTTGCCCTTTTTAATCCGCATGGAAATGTGGGCACCAATCGGCAAGAAAACCATAACCTGAAGCAATGAAACTATTTTAAGGCTTGTGTCTTGAACTTCTCACAAGGTTATGTCTTCACTGCTTGAATCAAGGTGGTTTTCATTTTAGTGGTGGGTGCTTGGCTTTTAAGCCATTAGTGTAAGTATGGAAGTCACTGGTCATTCTACAGGCCTGTGGAGAATTGTAGAAAGTTCTCTGAATGGGTACTTTATAAATATCAAGCCACAAACAGTGCTGAAGGTGTGCAGCATATTAATGATTTCTAAAGGATGTGTATGGCATTCACTTAAATATGCCATGATCTTAACACAAAATAAATTTTAAGTGAGAGCCCCTGTTAAAGAGGAGTAAACGCATCAGGTTTGACAACAGCAGTCACTCCTGTCCTAGGAACCGGGTCCAAAACCAAGTTATTGGCCCTGCAGCCTGCTGTAATGTGTGCTGGGCCGTTGGACACTGCTTTTTGCTCACTGTATTCTTATGTGCCTCTGAAGCTCCCGCTGCCTTTTGTTGGTCCTGTGGAGTTGGCCAGTGAGCGTTGCTCACAAATAGCAACCTCAAGGCATATTTACACCAGGTATTCACCAGGTAGCTTCAGAGAGTTATCTAGTTAAGTACAAACTGAAAAGTATTAATGAGACTGTGACAGTCTAGAATATGTTTATCAGAAGCTTCTGCCTTATTTCAGTAAAGCTTTTTCCAGCCTGTCATGGTGGTAGACTAGATATCTATTTCTCTTGGTTAACAAAGCCAAGAGAGTTCTGTTGGCTCAACAGCAGAGCTCAGAGGGTCATGATCAGTGGAGCAGAGTCTGGCTGGAGGCCTGTCACTAGTGGTGCTCCCTGGGGGTCTGTGCTGGGTCCAGTCCTGTTCAACATATTCATCAATGACCTGAATGAAGGGACAGAGTGTAACCTCAGCAAGTTCACTGATGATACCACGCTGGGAGGAGCGGCTGATGTGCCAGAAGGATGTGCTGCCATCCAGCGAGGCCTGGCCAGGCTGGAGAGCTGGGCCCAGGGGAACCTGATGAAATGCAACAAGAGCCAGTGCAAGGTCCTGCCCCTGGGGAGGAACCACCCCATGCACCAGCACAGGCTGGGGGCTGAACTACTGGAAAGCAGCTCCACTGAGAAGTACCTGGGAGTGCTGGCGGACAACAAGCTGACCATGAGCCAGCACCGTGCCCTTGGGGCCAGAAGGCCAACGGTGTCCCGGAATGCATTAAAAGGAATGTGGCCAGCAGATGGAGAGAGGTTATCCTCCTGCTCTACTCTGCCCTAGTGAGGCCACATTTGGAGTCCTGTGTCCAGTTTTGGGCCCCCCAGTTTAAGAAGGACGTGGAACTGCTTGAGCAAGTCCAGCGGAGAGCTACAAAGATGATCAGGGGACTGGAGCATCTCCCTTATGAGGAAAGGCTGAGACACTTGGGTTTGTTTAACCTGGAGGAGAGAAGACTGAGGTGGGATTTCATAAATACCTATAAATATCTAAAGGGTGGGTGTCAAGAGGATGGGGCCGGACTCTTTTCAGTGGTGCCCAACAACAGGACAGGGGGCAATGGGCACAAGTTGGAACACAGGAAGTTCCACTTGAACATGAGGACAAACCCCTTTGCTGTGCGGGTGCCAGAGCAGGGGCACAGGCTGCCCAGAGAGGCTGTGGGGTCCCTTCCCTGGAGACATTCACACGCCGCCTGGATGCGGCCCTGTGCCCCTGCTCTGGGGGTGCCTGCTCACGCAGGGGGTGGGACGGGGTGAGCTCCTGAGGGCCCTTCCAATCCCTACAGTTCTGTGATTCTGTTAAATTGGTATTCTGACCGTTTCGGTGCGAGCCATTATACATATTCACTGTGGCTCTTGGTAGCAATGTGGGATGCTGTTTGCACATAAAGTGCAGAGAGATGATTCACTCCAAAATTATTGAGCGGCCCGTTAGAGAGAAGCAAAATTGGTGTTCCCTCTAACCAGTTTTTATTATAAATCTGAGTCTCTCAACAGCAGTAGCAAAGTACTGAAAGTGCTTCCTGAACAGCATTGTGCTAGCTGTATGTCTTGATAGAAGATGTTATATCACATCTGAGTCCCAACACTTGGGATAGTTATTCAGTTTGTGTGATTGCCTGAATGAATCTCTTATCTGCGTCCAGTAGAGTCTTCCCTTTGACACAGGTCTGTGCTCACTAGTGAAGATGATGGCAGTAAATCAGGGGGTTTTCTGTGGTGAGTTAGTTTGTTAAATATGTAAATGTAGCTGAGACCATTTCCTGTAAAGGTGCATGTATACATCAGTTGCTTTTGTGTTTCACCAAGATTTGTATTGCCTCAGGAGCTGTTGAGGTACTGAAAATACCTAAACTCCACAGGTAATTCCTAGTGATTTTCAGTGTTGCAGCTGCTGTGTACATAAACTATCAGAATGTCTGTTCCACAAGCTGCCCCAGCAGAAGTCATAGTGAAAAACACTGCTGGAATGAAATAGGGATGGTGAATATGCAGTTCAGAGGAATAGTGTCTCAGGGCTGCCTCATCTGCTGCCCTTACTAGGTAAAAAGGATTACTGGGTGGCAGATTCACGCTATGCCCTTACATGTACAGGGAGGATGCTATAGAGCAAGGTTTTTCTTTTCCAGATACCACAGGCCAGATTAATTCATTCTCAGCCACCTTTGTACTACGCATGAGTGTACCCAAGAATCTAATTACGTTTGGGGGCATTGGACAGCTCTGGTGCTTGAGTCCCCTGAGCTACTTGTGCTCCTGTGAATAACAACTCTAGTTTCCCCCTATGCTACAGAAAAAGGGGTGTCTGCAACCCGGCGTGCTCAGCCTTTGCCTGCCTCTGGGACCTGTTGTGTTTGAGGGTTTAGTATTCGGGGAGTGTTGCAGTGTGGGTCTTAACCTTTGGTGTCATTTGGTTCTTAAAGCATGCCATAATGGATGTGAAGTGACTGCTATTATGGCTGCTGTGGATTTAGGTGTTTAAAGGAAAACTGTCTGTTAGGAGAAAAAGAATTGCAAGGCAGTACCTTGCAGACAGTCTTACACAGTTCCTTAAAACTTGGGTAGGTGCTTCTGTAGTGTATTTACTCTCAGTAAGTTTGCAGACAACACCAAGTTGGGTGGGAGTGTTGATCTGCTTGAGGGTAGGAAGGATCTACAGGGGGACCTGGGCAGGCTGGATCAATGAGCCAAGGTCAATTGTATGAGTTAAACAAGGCCAAGGGCCGGGTCCTGCAACACAACAACCCCATGCTACATTACAGGCTGGGGGAAGAGTGGCTGGAAAGCTGCCTGGCAGAGAAGGACGTGGGGGGATGCTGTCTGACAGGCGGCTGAACATGAGCCAGCAGTGTGCCCAGGTGGCCAAGAAAGCCAACTGCATCCTGGCTTGTATCAGAAACAGTGTGGCCAGCAGGAGCAGGGCAGGGATGGTGCCCCTGTGCTCGGCAGTGGTGGGGCTGCACCTTGGGTACTGTGTTCAGTTTTGGGCACTTCACTACAAGACAGACATTGAGGTTCTGGAGTGTGTCCAGAGAAGGGCAAAGAAGCTGGTGAAGGATCTGGAGAACAAGTCTGATGAGGAGAGGCTGAGGGAGCTGGGGGGGTTTAGCCTGGAGAAGAGGAGGCTGAGGGGAGACCTTATCGCTCTCTGCAGCTGCCTGAAAGGAGGTTGTAGTGAGGGGGGGGTTGGTCTCTTCTCCCAAGTCACTAGTGATAGGATGAGAGGAAATGGCCTCAAGCTGCACCAGGGGAGGTTTAGATTTGATATTGGGAAAAATGTCTTTACTGAAAGAGTGGTCAGGCACTGGAACAGGCTGCCCAGAGAGGTGGTGGAGTCACCATCCTTGGGGGGGTTCAAAAAATGTGTAGAAGTGGCACTTGGGGACATGGTTTAGGAGGCCTGGGGGTGTTGGGGTGATGGTTGGACTTGATCATCTTAGAGGTCTTTTCCAACCTTAATGATTCTATGATTTCTTCTACCGCTGTCTGTAACTTGGTGCATCTTGTGTTAGCTAGTGGAAAGAATAATGTCAGAGAATTTGTTGTTGTATTTGTTCTCAGAACTTTTCACTTGAAGAAGAATAACTATAATGCAGTATTTAATGGTAGGAATCAGCCCAATATTTGGATAGATACAAGAAGCTAGGTAACTTTGTAAGGAAAAATACTGCTGTAATACTGAATAATCTTGAGTATACCTCCTCTAACAACTGGTAGGGACTTCAAAGAACTACTGAAAAAAAAAAGACTATGAGGACATAAGTGGAATAGGAATAACATCATTCTGAAAGTTCAGCTTTTGATAAATGAAGTTCCATAAGCAACATGTCTTTGTCTCCTCTTACCCTGAGCTTAAGTGGGTTTTATTCCCCATACCATGGCTGTATCTGAACACTCTTCTTTGCATTAGTGTTTTATTATTTACACATGTCCTAAAGTCTCATTGAGTTTTGGTGGAAGCTGGGGAGTCTCCCTCCAATGTATTGAGTCTGGGAGTAGGTGAAGAAACTATCATTGCATGCAGCAGGGGATATAGATTGTACCAGAAAGAACTATTTTTGTACTAGTACAGAGACTTGTGGTTCTGTGTAGATGTAGGCAACCTCAGAATAACCTGTCAGCAGAATCTGGCTTGAATTGTTCTTTGCCTCACAAAGAACCACACACAAAAAAAAAATCAAGATGCTCAAAAGAACTGTTGAAGACCCTTTCTGCTAAAAGTATTTGAAGTCATTTTGTTGCTAGGAAGCTAGGCCATACCAGGGTGGGATTGTGGCTAGCACTTAGTGTTTGTGCCAGAGTAAGTTTTAAAAGAATGTTGTCCTGAAATGCCAGATTCTACCCTTTTATCACTGTAGTGGTAGACTATACCAGATGTACTGCTATGCTCAAGTGCTCTATTTTAATGTGAGGAGATTGAAGTGCTCCACGTATTAAGTGGAAAACTGATGTAGGGTAGCTTCTGTGCATGCATTAGAAACTTTACCACGTTGTTACAGCCACTTTGCCTGGGGGCCAGAATTTCCTTGTTATATTCCAGTTGTACTAACACCCAAACTTTGTATTTCCTGAGTGTTGAAAATCCTTCAACACTCCTCATCCGTTCCAGGCTGCAACAAAAAAGATCTGATTTCCTTTAATTGAAAGGCAAGTAACTCTGGGGTTTTTCCTTCTTGATTTGTGACATTCACGTTATTAACTTTTTGAGTAGTTGGTTCACTTCACCGTTTGAAAATAAGAAGTGAGTCCTGCACAGCTGTGTGCCCCCTGAAGAATTCAGACCTGCTTTGAAATTGTCCTAAGCTGAAATCAGATTGGAAAGACTCATGTAAGTGGGGGAGTTGCCAGGGTGAGTACCAAGTAGGCTATTCTGTGAGCTAGCTCAGGGTCACTGTCAGAAAGTTGTGGCCCTTGGAGTGAAGGCCCTGCATATCTCGGTCAATTTTGTGTTTTAAGGTGGCATAAGGATCGTGCTGCATGCATAGCTGCTGCTGCAAGCAGAGGGCTGGGTATTTCTGCTTGCTGCAGTGAGACTCCAGCACTCATGAAGTCTCGTGTTTGTGGCTTTGCCATTTCTAAGTGTGTTTTGAGGGATACCCTCCTCCTGTGATCTTTTTTTGGGAGAGCATGTGTGCCCTTCTTTTGTCCAGGGCAGTGGTTTGGTGCAGGCAGCTAGTGGAGGACTCTGCACGCTTGTATGTTTGAGGTAAACCCTACAAGGGCCGTTACTGAGTTGCAGGTTTGCATTGGCTTTGTGCTGCTCGGAAGCTGCAGATGTATGTGCCATCAAATCATAGAATGGTTTGGCTGGGAGAGGGACCTTAAAGATCATCTAGTTCCAGCTCCACTCCCATGGTCAGGGACACCTTCTGCTAGCCTGGGTTGCTCAAAGCCCCATCCAACCTGACCATGCACACTTATGTCCTTATTATACCTTACCTGAGGCATGCACAGCCTAGTTAGGAATCTCTTGAAAAACTAGCTCCTGGTTATCTGCCTTAAAACAAGCACAAAACCATCCCTCCTACCACACAGAGCAGACTAACAAAAATGCTTCTCGAACTAAAAATGAGAATATATAAATGCCAATCAGTATTGAGGTAGGTAGCCAGATTCAGACTTCATATTCTTACAGTGCTGTATGTAAACAGTGTGAAACTCTAAGAATATTAAAACAGCAGGCAACACTTGGCAACATCTATTGTGACAGAATAAAATGGCATAAAGTATCTTTGAGATCAGGTCTTTAAAGTAGAGATGACTGTACAGAGGAGCTTTTAAAAAAGGCCCTAAACTGCCCGACAAACCCATCTCTTTTTTTGTGTGTGTCACTGTGCTCTGTATCATGGAAATCTCGCTCTTTTCCTAAAATAACCTGTACCTGTGCACTTGATGCATCTGAGTGCATGTCATTTGGCAATGTTATTACAGCAGATTTCTATAATCTTTAAGCAATGCTGCCTTTCACTAGGCTTCTCTACAGTGCAGTGCCTATACCCAATTGCACTTAATTTCACTGATCACTAGCTTTGCTTAGCCTAACTCTCATAAGTTCAATAATTCATTTGATGGGTTAAAAAAAAACAAACCAGAAAAGGGATTCAAGGCCCAAATGTGTTATGGAGGCTGGAACAGGAATCATTGACTATTTTTCTCTCACTTCTTGATGTTTAATCTAACATTGAGGACTAAATATTTGTGATGCTGAGGTATTAAGAATGAGAGCTATTATTTATAGGATAATCTGTTGAGGACCTGCTGATGCCTAATCATCTCATGAATTTAGGATCCCGCTCTTAGAGCAGACCTGGTGTTAGAAACTATTTCTGTTGCTGGAGTGCCAAAAGGTAAAATTTGGGGCTGGAGCACTGTTACACATCACAGCTTGCTAGATTTCTTTCTTCAGTGACCTTATTTTTCCATGAAGGTTATTGTAAATATTTGTGTGCTGTGGCTTTGCAGGTGGGGACAGCAAGGAGTCCTACTCCCACCTCCTTCCTGTGGTGACCGTAGAAGGGGTCTCAGATGCAAAGTGTTGGGCCTTCCTCCCCATCTGGGCTTTCCCTGTTCCATATGTGTATGCATGAGGATTCCCAGCCTCTCTCTTCCCTAATTTCCCACGTTCCCACTTGCACAGCCCTTCATAGGCATGCAGGCAGTCCAAAATGCGACTTACATGTGCAGACAGCTTAATACTCCCATCCTCACTGATGCTTACCCTGGTATTTGCATATTGTGGCTGAATTGACTAAACAATTTTGAGTGGAAAATGGCTATTGTGATGGGCTAAAGTTGCCTTGGTTACAGCAGCTGAAGGCCTCTGTTCCTTAGTGAAAACCCCTATTTGGAGACTTCTCCATTCCCTGGAAGTCCTTGGTAGATGAGGCCTAAAAGTCCATCCTGGTTATGCTGATGCCTTTTGCACGTGGAGTATGCATTCTGTTGCATGTGAGTGTGTGCACACATGCTCCTGCATGCATGTAAGGGTGTGCTGAATGAGAAGTGCTCATGGACCCAAATCTCTGAAAAATGGTGCTTCATTTTCCTCTGCGGTGTTTCATTTAGCGTCCCGTGGTCAAGTAAGATGTGTTGCTGGAGCTCTGGCTTGCTGTGATTTTGTCTCTTGTAGGTTGTGCTCAGTACATTGGGGAGCTATGTTTACCAAGGAGCATGCAGCCATGTCTCCTAACTAAGATGATGACTGGCAGAAAAATTAATTAGCCTGTAAAGGGGTAGTAGTGATAGGGACAGCCATTTTGACATTGTAAATGTGATAAATTGAGAGGTTGCTTTTGAAAAGATGACTTCCATCACATGGGCTCCATGCATCTGTCTTAGTGTGGGAAGGCTGCACAGAGGTGTCATGTTGGCAGACCTTTGGTAATGCCTATTCACATTTTGCTAGCTTTTATGAGAGTTTGTTAAAACATTGGAGAGATGGTATGATCTCCTTGGAAGTATTGATTCCTGCTGAACCCTAATGTTTTTATAACCTGTATGTGAAAGAAGGGGCTCAATATAAAAACAATGCAAAATGCCAATTGAGAATCCTTGTAAAATTCAACATGCTGAGCTTAGCACTACGCTTCAGCTGAGCAATATGATTTTTTTTTAAATTTCATGACATGAAGCTTGCCTGTTTCAGCTTGTTTTCTCCAGTGTTTAGTGGTTAGCTCAGCAGAAGTGCTGCCAGAGCTGAAACGGTGCAGATGAGACCCAGGAGGAGTAAGATGTCCGGGCTGCAAGGGTGTGCTTCAGGAGTGTTTCTGGGCTGCAGAGTTATGAAGCACGTCACTGGGAGATGGGTAAAATGGCACTTCATTGCAATATTAGCCTAGATAATATTTTCAGGGACTGATCATTGTTCCCTCTGGGGAAGCTCCTAGTTCGCCCTATTCATTCAGTTGTGTGAACACAAGTCATTGCATTTAACCTCCCTACTCTCTGCACTGAGCCTCAGGGACGGGCGTTTGATGAAAGCATATTAAAAAGGTTGAGATTTGATTTGAAAACACAAAGAGGTGGAGGATATACAAATTCCTTGGACAGTGTTTTTCCACCCTTGTTGGCTAATTGCTAGTTGTTTTAAAGTACGTTGCCTCACTTTAAATCTGGCTTCAACTTCCATGTGCTGGTTCTCAACCTTTTTCTGTTAGATTAAAGATTAATTTAGTAACGAGTATCTTCTAAAAGTACATATTTGTTGAATCAAGTTACTTGTCTCTTGGTAACTGTTTGATAATCTTTTCTGACAGCTGAAGCATTTTAGCCCCTTAGTATCTCAGCTTTGAGACATTTGTGACACCTGTTAAATCAGTTCTTTGAGCTTTCCTCTCTGCACTGCCTCCTGATTTTTTTTTTTTGGTGGTGTCGCTCTCTTAGTGTTTTGGAGACTTGGAGGAAGATGGAGGGAGCCCTCTCTTGCTCCCATCACACCCTTCCTGTTAGCTTGCAAGCATTGGGGCGAGACAAGCATGTGGCCTCGCCCTGGGAAAGGTGGGTGTAAATACACCAGCACATAAATTGTCGTGTGAATTTTGTGCTTGGCACAAGCAGACTGGGCACTCGCCTTTTCCTGCTGTGGGAAGAAGCTGTAATTGGCACCATTTGTTTGGGGCAGAGCTGCCACTTCAGGGTGTGGCGTGTTGTCTCTTCTGCACGGCCTCCTCTGTCATGGAGGTGTATTAGAGCCTCACTTCTAATGTGCTACCCTGGTATGTTGTTGTAGGAGAAGCTTTCAGTAAAAGTGGTCTAATGTTGTTCTCCCCACTCCCCATGTTACCATGTTTCCTTTCTTTGGTGTTTGTGGTGGGGGTATTTTTGCACGTGTGTGTAGGGAAGAAGTAGAAAACTCCTTTGAAATCTGTAACTATTTTCTGATTGGAGTTGATCAAAGACAGTTTCCAGGCCACTTCTCTGCAAAGCGATCTGAATGAGTAACCTAGCAACTTTGCCCTTGAAAATATTTTCACTCACTGAGATACATTCAAGGAAGACATTTGCTATGTGTTGGCCAAGTATCCAAAATGAGCAGGGTCTTATCTAGCTCCCTGTGTTACCATGATACAAATAAAGGAGAACAGAAATATTGCTACAGAGGGGCACAGGGATGGGAGGTAGACAGGTTCTGGGCGACACTAAATGGTGCCCCATATCTACATGGGCATCACAGAGTGCTTGTGCCACTCTCGCTATTTTCATTGGCAGTGTGTAAGGCTTTTAAATCTGTATCAGATTTAGTCACGATCAGGTAGGACAGAGTTTGTTACTCTAGAAAATATCCCTGACAGAACTGCAGATTAAATACTCAAATGAGACCCCTCGAAGTATATCCTATTTTCTGTGAATCTTAAAGTACTTTTTTGAATGTTAACTGATTTCACTGGGTGACAGTGAAGCTGAGAGAGTCATATATCCACTTGATAGATTATTAAATTAAAGCACAGTTAGATTTATTGACTGCCGGAAGTCAAGTAGTGAGGCAGTGACAGGGCTGGGAATAAAATCCAGGAGTGCTGGCTTGCAGTTCCCATTTCTGTCTGTTAGCTAATGATTCATTTGATCACAGTTTTTGTAAATAAAATTGGAACTGGGAGGATAAAAATTAAATTTAAGGAAAATAATTGTTTTATTATAAGTGATAAAGGTGTTAGCCTAGGTGTGAATATGCGAATGTCACAAATTTCTTAGTATAAAAGGCATTATCTGGATATAACTGGGTAGTCCCTAATTTAGCTGTTGTGATCTGCAGAGTCCCATTGAGTCTGCTTGTAGCTGGCAGCACCTGCAGACAGGAAACCCTTTTTTCCCTTGACCGGCAAATCTCTCTCCCTATTGCTTTTTCTTTCTCTTTCTGACTGGGGTGGAACAAAGCCTATCCTCAAGTTATATGCTAAAGTTACTTTTCCCTCTCCTTTTGCCTTTTGGGGATTTCCCTGATTTCTGCCATTGAGGACTGGCAGTCACAGCCCTCTTCCCAGGCAGGTGATATCTGGCTCAGCTAGGAACAGTGCCTCACTTGTGAATATATGGTCACTAGGAAATAATGGTGTATCTGACAGCTAAATTTAAGTGTTGGAGGTTGTTGCTCACCCTGTGTTAATCAGAGCAAACTGAGAGGCAGTGGAAGATTTTCAGGTGTTCCCTGGCTCCCTCAGTGTTTGAGGGCTGTGCCACCTTCTGTGGTCTCTGAAGGTGCCAGAGCTTGCTCTCATGCTGCAGAAGTATTTCCAGATCTGATCAGTCAGAAGAATAAGGATGCTGTATCTGTGGAAAAGCAGCTGGTGGTAAGTAGCAAATTAATCCCATTGGAACAAATGGGAAATAGTTTGGAAATCCTGTGGGGAAGGCTGCTTTGATGGCACTGATCTTCCCAGGTACTCGTGGCTTGCTGTTTGTGTGACAAAATGCAGGAGTTTGCTAGCAAATGCTATTACAAATCAGATTTCGGGAAGGAGGCTGGTTACCATCTACCTCTGTGCAATGGAAACTGGTCTTTGCTCTTGGTCTCAAGGAATAACTTGTGTATCATTCCCCAACCTGAAAACTGCATTAGCAGGCTGTATTTGGAATAAACTACATAGTTTGAATTTTAACTGCATGCTTTTGAATGTGTGATGCTAACCAAATAATATTCTCTGGTTTGGGGCTAATGGTGCATTTAAATGGTCTCATCAGTGCAGTTGACTGAAGCCATTAGGTGATGGAGCAAACCTTGCCGCCATTCTGCAGTGGTGTCTCAGGGTGGTTATTTTTGCCAGCCCCTCTGAAACGTGGCTATGGCCAGACTGCCTTACAGCCATCTAAGCCCCGTGACTGTCTGGGACCCACCAAGCCCCGTTTGTACCTGCATAACTGAAAATTTCTCAAGCAAATGAGCTGAACTTTTACAGAAGTAAATATTTGGCAGTTTAGAGCAAAGATTTGTTTGGTGATGTTTTCTTAAATTGCTGCCTTTAAATCTCTTCCCATCTGCTAGTGACATTTTGAAGGCTAATGCACTTGCTCTTAGTACATTATTATTATGAAAAGCTGCAGGTTGGATATTTGCGTTGCAGCGGTCAGGCATTTGCAGCTGCTATGGCTTAGAATTTCTTTGCTTACGTAGTATTTTTAGATAAGTGTACAGTACAGGTTACTGAACTAACTATATCTTGACATTTACATAGATCTAGTCTTTAGCTTCTTGACAGAAGTTGAGCTAAATAATAATGAAGGTTTCTTGAAGAGGATAGTAGGGTGGAGAAAGAACTTGGTGTTGAATGACATAAAAGCTGAAATTATAATGAGCAGGTGAGAAACACAGTGGCTTTGTTATGATTACTTTACAATATACATTTCCTTGCCACTGGAATTGGAAATATCACTTCTGTATTGAACAGTCCTATCCAGATTTTCATCTGGATTATAGTGAGGGAATAAATATAGGTTTTAAAGGAATCAAAAATGAAAAATAGTGTTATAAAGCTGTATGGTGCTGGAGTTCAATGGCAAAGTTTTCTGTAAGTCTGTAGAGACTTTTAGTGTAAATGGCTTGATGAATGGTAATTATTACATCAGTCCAATTTCAATGCAAATATATAGACAGCCTATTCCAATATCCTTACAATTCAGTTACAATTTGAAACTGCACTGAAGTATTTGAGCAATTCTTTGGAGGCTGTGCTAATGAAGCTATTACAATGCAAAATCACTATTGTAGGATAATAGATTCAGTGCAAATCTGAATTTTACTGTGATTTCATATCACTAGACTGGCTATGCCATCATTTAAAACAAAAAACACCCAGCTGAGAAATTATCTTGATATAATGTTGGGTTTAGGACACCAATTTGTACAGTGACAAGAGGAGTTGAAGGCTGTGAGGTGCTGTGATGTTGCTAGGACTGCATCAGCCTTGTTGCATATACCAGTTGTAAACTCATGGATTTTTGAGACAAAACTTCTATTTATTTATATACATTAGTGCAAAGCTGCAGTTGGAGTGCACATTTCTACTTGGTGGCGCACCTTGCAGGCATTACAGAATAGTGTGGGTGCCTGTGCTCACTGGCAGATCTGGCCAGCCTGCTCTGAGCATGTGAGAAAGCAGGAGCATGGGGATGATGCATGGCAACTGGCTTTAAAGGAGGGAGAAAGTGATGGGTTTGAGCTACAGACAGAGCTGCTAAGGGTAGGTATTGTGAGAATGTTCTTGAGGGTATGGATAGTGGAACAGATCTGGTGTGGCTTCAGCTGACCTTCGGGGAAGGTTTATTTGCACTTTGCTCGATTTCTTGCCTGTCCTCTTCTACCAGTTCATCCCTCTCTGCTGTTTCTCCTTGGATACTTCTCTGTCAGATTGAATTCAATGCAGATAAGGCTGACCACCTGAACCTCCCTCCTGCTCTCTGGCACAGGTGACCACTGCCATCTCATGGGTCATCAGGCTGGCAAGCAGCTGGTCACTTGTGTTCCTCCCTGTTGTCCTCTGTGGATAAATAAACTGCTGCTTAATCCTATTCCTTCTTCTTTAACCCTTCTGCAATCCGTCCTTTTTCTGTCTTCCGATGCGGCTGAAAAGGTGGCAGTTTTGTAAGGTTAATCAGCAGTAGGGAACTTGCTTGAGACCTGCTGCCTCTCATCCTGTGACTCCTGCCTTACCTCCTCATCCTTCTCCACTTTATTTGTTTTTCCCTTCAGTCCCTCTCTTTGGTTTGGGGTTTTTTTTTTTTTTTTTTTTTACTTCTTGCCAACCATATTCAGGCAGTTTCTTTTAACACTGCTATGAGCTCGTGGCAAAAAAAAGCAGCGGAAATAGTCCCTCAAATGGCTGTTTGGTACAAGTCTTCCAGGTTTCAGAGCGGGTTTAAGCCCAGGCACTGTACTTGCTATCCTCTGGAAGGGAGGCAGCATGTAAGAAAGTAGCTTGCCTTAAGCAAAAACTCAATTTCCTTTTGCTTCTTTTTTTTTTTTTGGTTTTCGTTTGTCATGTCTTTCAAGAAGCAGGGGTGGATTATTGTCATGACAGCAGATTCATTCAACTGCATTTTTGCCTTGCTTCAACAACAAAAAAAAAGACAGCTGCTGCTGCTGTCTCTTACTGTCTTAAAGATTATTGAGTAGGTCTGTTGCCTGCTCCATAAAAGACGAGGAAGATATCTGAAAAACAAAATCACTTACTGCTAAAGGAAAAAGAATTTTTGCATGGGAAATTATTTTACTCTTTTTCTCCCCCCCCCCCCCCTTCTTAAATATTTTAAGGTTTGGTTTGTTTTGTGTTCCCCCGGGCCTCTGCTTGTAGTGGAATATAGCAGCCATGACATTTTTACCCTTGAAAGCTCAGACAATAGGTAACAATTTAAAGTTATAAATGGCAGGGTCATTCTAAGATTTCTGACTTTCTAAGGCCATTTCTTTCATTAAAGTTAAGGCAATGCTTTTTATACTTTCGTGTTAACACTGCTTTCCAACCACAATCATCCAACCCTGTGAGCAGGTAGCATGGGTACGCACTGTCACTACATGTTAATCTTTCTGCTGTCAACTCTTCTAATATTTGCTTATGGTATTTAGTCAATCAAGATTATGAATGATTTGGGAGCGGGACCGTGTTTCTCTGCTGAGGTTTCTGTACAACAATTAGCACAGTGTGACCCAGACTTCATAGAAGATTTGGGAAAGTAAACTGTCAGAACAACCTTATAGTGGAGAAAATAGCACATGTTTTTGACACCTGGGGGCCAATTGCTCTTCTAGTGAACGCCTTGTTTTTTGTGGGGATTTTCAGCAGCCTTCTGCCAAGTTCCAGTTTCTGGACTCATCTAATCATATTGCATAGGCTTGATGTAGCTAATGCTCTCTGAAGTACTGCTGAAATCAAACAAAAACCTGTGGTCTATAGCTCTCCCAAAGCGTGTGCTCCCTCCTTATGTTTTGCCAGTAACATATTCTTGTGCAACTCCTCACATGGAGCTATTAGACACAGAAGGCTGCAGTAAAGCAAATGCAATAGCAGCTGCTCAGCAGGGAAAATCCAATTGCTTTGCACTGGGCAACTATAACTAGCATGGTATTTTTGATCGCTGTAGAGACGCTGATTTAATTTTCTCCAAGGCAGCCCCAGTCACTCTGGTCCCTTTGTAAAATATTTCTTTCCCTCCGGCTTTAGATCTTTTTTGGAGTTGAGGCAGGTATTGAGAAGATGAATGCATAATAAAGGAGAAAATGTAGCAAAGCTGCAAATATACTAAAACAGTGCAAATAAAAAATTATTTTAAGAAGAGTATGATCTGTAGAAAGTGAATAAAACATCAAGTGATTGTAAGAGTACTCAGAGGAAATCGGTAAGTCGTTTCCACACTGGAAGATAATGGAAGTGAGTTAATAAGGTAAGGCAGGCATAGGAGGGAAAACTTAAGCTCTTCACTTTTGTTCTCTTCAGGAAATGCTGAATTGTAACCCTCAGAAGTGAGGGTTTTTTGTTTTTTTTTTTTAGTGAGACCGCACAGTGGAAAAAACAAGGTTGCCGCTAATGGCTTTTTTTAATGGAAATATTTTATTATTGGTCAGTCTAGAATTCTGGGTCATGAAGTGAAAATTGAGTTAATGTGTCCCTTGATTTTGGGTTTTTCTGTAAATAACTTAAATAGAAAATGGTTAGATTGTGATTTTTAGCTAACATAATTAAATTCAGAGTAGTAAAAAACAGAAACGATGATTTAAAATAGTGTCTTACTGAATTGTATCAGGATAAATACATAGAAGTAGCATTCTCTGGAGTCCTCACTACTTAAAGCCATTTTGCATTGTTTCATGCTGTATTATTAAAACTGTCTCTATAATGAATATCAGACATTAACAACAGCTTGGCTGTGGGAGCTTCCTCTTCTTCCTGTCTATTGACTAGGAAGAGTTGTCTCTTCTTGTAGCATTAGGGCCAGCAGAGCTCAGCTTGGCTAGAAGTATGGGGAAGAAAATATTGGTTTCCTTCACTGATATAAAAATGTTAAAATTATCTGTCTGGTGGTTATGTAGAGCTCTTACCTGTGTGGCTCTTAGTCTTTTGTGAGGAGGTGGCAATCAGCAGGGTCAGGCTGGCACTTGATAATGTGGCTCTTCAGCAAGGGACCGAATGTCCCCTGTCTTGTGTTGCAGTGATGTGGTGCCGTGTTGCAACAGTGCAGCACTGCAAAGCTGACCTGTCTTCTCATTCTCTGTCACATCAAGGATCCCTGCAATGCTATAGTCTCTGTGCTGTATTATCAAGGTTATTTCCGTTGTTTTTCCTTTCAAAATTATGTTCTGGCAGCCCTTGTCTGTCTTGGTAAAACATGTCTCTTTACCTGTGCAGAATTTGCTAGCGCAGTGGAGGTCCGTTACCCTTCAGTGTTGCATTCATGTACAAAAATGTTTCCTGTAAAGCCTCTATTAGCTGTGATTTAACGGTTATTCAATGCTGCTGTTCTAAAAGAACCTCCGCAATGCGGGAAATGATTTCTTCCCAGTTTGACACATGAAATAAAAAGAACTTCTTTGTGCTGAATGACTTGGACTTTGCCATGTTAATGAATAGCTAATCCAGGTCCGAAAAGTAAAGCCTTGGAGCTGCTGCCTGATATAAATAGAAAAGAGTTGCTAAGCACTGAAAGAAGAGCTTGGCTCAGAAGCTGCATACAGTCAGGCCAGTTCATACTCAACAATAAATTGAGATTTTAGGTTTCTGACACAGTTAAAAGCAAAACAATATCAACACACGTCTTTAGAACACCTCTGGCACCAGAAACAGACTCCCCAAAGCCCTTTATTTACTGTGCCATAACAAGATGATAACAGTAGTGTCACTCCATGTAATACAATCCATCTTTCCCCCTTTTGCTGATTAACAGCTTTGGGCACCGAGATGCCAAGAGCCACAGCAGGTCATTAAGGTATGTTCACTATTAAGAGTCAGATGCAGCTATGTGCTGTGCATGCTGCCCACGCTTTGGGAGTGATGGGTGACACTGGAACCACACCTACTGAGGAGGACCTACAGGCACAGATGCTGCTGCCAGCTCTCTTTTCCCCAATTGCCTTTAGAAGGAATTATTGACAACGCTTGCTACCAGCAACAGTGCAACCTGAGAGATGAGGGCCACTGACAACCACTTTAGTAAGTCAGAGCCCTCAAAAACCATATGTTATGTGAACTTAACATCAAAAATGGCTGACTGGTCTTACTTCCTGACAGTCATCTCATAGCTATATAATTGTAGGTCATTAGCAGACAGCAATGCAGAAGATGCTGCACAGACATATGTAGATTTTATTTACCCTTATTAAATGATTCAGAACCATATTAACTGTGCAAGAAGAGCTTTTACAGCTCTTAATCCCTAATAAAGGCAGAATGCTCCATTCCTGGCTTGTCTCCTTCCCTTCTGGTATAGGGAGGGACTTACCTGCATGACCTGACCCTGCTACCTTGGATGTGGGCCAAGAGGAACACAGATACCTGTTTCCAGATTTATCACTGGATGGGGTGAAGAATGCCTTCTTGATACTGAGTTTGCTGAAATGTCACCTTAAACTTAATCATCTCATTGAGTTAGTTATACATGAACAGAAAGCCTTTACTCACAAAGTCTAAACCAGACTGTGTCATTATAACTGTTTGCAGAAGATCTGTTAAATAAGAGAAATAAGCCTAATTTAGGGTTGAATCAGACACTTCTCTCTCCCACATCGTTTTCCCAGACTGGTTTTCTGCAAGCTTTTCCTTGGGGCAGATTCCTGTCTCAAGTCTCCTTTTTTTTCATACCTTGGGGTGCAGGTTGAAGCTGTTAAAGGTTTTTATTTTGGCCACACATGCAAGATTTTTGGTGCCAAACTACCCCAGACCTGTGGAGTCTGGACAGATTATAGCCCTTCTACTGATGTGTATTTTATTTCCCCTTCCAGAGGAGCACCCAGCTTTCCTTGGAGACATAAAGACCCATCATTAAAACTACATGCCACCCTCAGTGCTGGGCTGCCCAGCAGACAGCAAGGGCAGCACTCTGCCCCCATTTAAAGCCAAGGTCTCTTTGCTCAAACTTTATGCCCTGTGTTTGCTAATGCACAAGCTAACACACTGCACGTGGGCAACTGAACAGGACTGATGTGTTTGGCACATTACTGCCTTCAACATAAGGTCAGACACAGTGGAATTTAACCACTTTGTGGTGGCAATGCTTTTAGGGGTTGCTGAACCCCTTTCCCCTTCTCTCTTCTAAATACAGGGTAACAAAATCCTAGCCATAAGCCACTGAAGCGTTTAAAGTGATCTCATAGTTTACTCTGTAGATACTCTCAGTTCCTGCCTACCATTTAAACAATGAAAACAAGAGCCAGACTCCAGCTTTAGTCCTGTTTTTTATTCTTGTTTCACATTAGTATTCAAAAAGCAGGTCGAGTTTAGTAGGTGCAGTGAAGATTATATTAGACCACACTACATAGCACTGCCTAAAACCACTATTACTATCCTTAAAATATAAGGAGAGCGAACTTTATTCTGTTTCCATACATCATGCACGACAAAGAAGCAGTGCCTGAAACATTACCACAAGGTAGACACCTTTATCTTACACAGATTGATACTGTTCTGTGATATGATTTTGCGCTTTCATTTACTTGTACAATGTATCAATATGCCTGGAGCAAGTGGCAGAACTGCTCCCGAATGCAGTCCTCCCCGTAACCACAATACTGCTAGCTGGTGAGACACTGAATCAAAGTCATTTTATCAGCTACTCTCCCTGTGAATTTGAGGCGCAGAGGTTAAGTAGCTTATTGAACTGAAATTCTAGGGATGATTTAGTTTACTTGCCCATTAATGAGAATTTAAGCACTTAGATCATACTTTTTCCCTCCCCCAATTAAATAAAATGCTTTGGGGACAGAAAGGATTAAATAAATATCAAGTCTGTTTCCTTATGAAGAACTGCTGTAGTACTGCGCATGCCATTCCATGAATCACTCACCTGTAAATTTGCTGTTATGGATCTATACCATTAGGTTGCACATTATAGATTAACAACAGTAACAGTAAGAAGCTTTACAGTAAGTAGTTCCTGTGCTTGTGCAGCAGTTTCTTTAAAAATTGTGTATCTGTACTATTTAATCTGAAGACTACAGCAAGCACCTAAAAATGCTGGGCGTATCTATTATGCCATTGATCTGATTTAAACAGCTTTTTGCTTCTTGGGTTCTCAGCAAGCAGACTGCACTTCTGTAATGTATAGAGTTGAGAAGCAGTGTACAAACCCAAAGCGAACCGCTTGTTGTGCAAAGTTTTACTGCTCCTAAAAAACCCCAGTAAGAATCTTATATGTCAATGGGTAAACCTGCAAGTACACAGTGACCATTTCACTAGAGGTTATATTCACAATTCAGCTAACCTGAAGTGATAATGTATTTTTAGCAAGGGAATTTTAATCCAATATTTATCGATAATTCAGTTAAAATGTTAGTTCAAAGATAAAAGCTAAATGCCACAATTTTGCCTAACACAGTTATTCTTGAGGGCTGTATTCAATCTCCTGTTGGGTTTGGACCACACTCGGTAAAATAACTGGTTTCTAGTAAGTTTGTCCCAGCCATTAAAGCATCGTTATAACAGCAGTTCACACCATTAATTCTTCTCTTAAATGTAGAATTAATTTTACTACATGCCCATTGGAACAAGTATCCCTGACACTGCTATTTGAGCTGTTAATGATTCATTATCATGCTCATTTCAGAAATGATTTTCCAATCCAATCATTTCTTCTGTTTTTTCCTATCTATGTGAAAAATAACAAAACCTTTGTACTGTCCAGAGGTGGTAGAAATTATCATCACTGGTGCACTAATTAATTCACTCAAAATAGTCAGGAGCTCTCCTTCCCTGGGGGTGGGAGAAGCTGGGTTGCACACATCAAGATGACAAACATTTAAAGAATTTAATCAATAACTGTGCAGCAAAACACCATCCTAAGTCCACATTTAGGCACAGTAAGATATTTGACTTGATCTAACTCACTGAGGCAGATAAGCAAAACATTTTGATCAAATCCTTACCGAAGGAATCAGGTCAACTGAAATTATTCACAGAACAATTGTATTCTTTTACATTTAATTGGATTGTTTGAGAAAAAGAGATCATATTGTGGGTTTTAAAACTTGAGAATTAAACCCAAAATTATCTTCCATTTCTAAAAATATTCACTATCTATGTTTGCCTGAACTAAACAGTTTTTTCATTTAAAATTGCATCTCACCTCAAAATCTGAAATGCTAGCACTTCTAAAGTAAAATTTTTTTATTCCTTTTCACTTAATTCTTACCTCAGCCTGTGATCTGTTTCCTCCTGTTTTGCCAAACTCAACATAGCAGTTTATCTACTGCTGACATACCGCCATTGCAGCCCTGCCTGTAGGGATTTCCCTCCTTGCCCTACAGCCTCTTCCACTCTTCCCTGCATCCCTGATGGAGGTACCAACCTCTGTCAACCCTTTTCACAGAGGGCCTGCTCTTATCCCAGCTCATTTCAACAATGAAATTTCCACTTCAGCCTTCTGTAAGACATTTGATATTCTGTCTACCCTCTCACTTTCTGGATTTTATTCATTACCCATGTTGGCAATTCCCTGACCTTCTCCTTGGCATTTCTTAATTTTCCTCAACTACTGATAGACTTTTTTTTTTTATTTGCCACAAGAGAGGCCTCACAGGCAGCTAGCGAATGAAATGGTGCTGAAGGAAAATCTGAAGTTTCAAACACGAAACTAGATTATTCATTATGCATTACATTAGAAATTTCATATCTGCTCTGAAGATATCACATCAAAGTCTCCAACGAGAATGGTTTCTTATTAGCCTCTAAGTAAAGTTTTTATCCTGTATTATCACAGCAAGTGGCTGAAACCAAAGGAATTTAATAAGCACCTCCGAACTGCGGGTCAGGTTCCTCACAGAGCCCTTAATTGGAATATAGTAGATCCTACAGATGAACAGGCTCCATACCGAGGACGTGCATTTTGCCACTTCTGCCTTATGAGGGGCGAAACACATCAAACTATTTTAACTAAGTTTCAAATTTATTTGTTCTTGAATGCCTGCAGGGCTTTTTCAGAAAACCACCACCCCAACCTCCTCCCCGATTAATTTAAACCGTTCCTCCACCTTTTTTTTAATGCAAGTCCAGTGCATCTTACACAAGTGAAAGCAAATACGCAACAATGCAGTAAACACTTATTTCAGAATTTCTACTGTGAATTCTCACATTTCTCACCTACGGCCATCTGAAAATTACAGCATAATTTGCTTCCTGAAATACAAACTTGAAAGCAGCCCATGTTCAAAACCAGTTGGCTGAGGAGGGATCAGCGATACAGCAGACGACATCCAATTTTGTTCCATCAGTCTCCTCCCCTTCAGCAGGGGGAGGGACTTTCCCTGCTGCTGCAACCCCGGAAAAGGCTTCAGGGAGGTCCTTTCCTGACACAGCATGGGAAGGAGGACTTCTGACATTGCAGAGGTTTTTTTACATGCTTGAGTCATCCTGTGGAGCATAAAACCATTTTTATAATAAATTCAGATACAGTTTAAAAGAGCATTCCTGTTATCCCACAGGAAAAACCCCCACTGTTTATGAAAATATGAAAGTCTCTGCAGGGAGTGTGTCTGGAATACAACTCAACCACAACAACCTAACTCTGTTAGTCAACCACCCAAACCAAAAGTTTGTTAAAGAAAAAAAATAATCTAGGGAAACAAGCAAATATTGCAGTTTTCTTTTTTCCAAAGAGAAAAAGTTCACAGGAAAACCATAGGTAATCCCAGTTTCAGAACTAGATTCTCCTTCAGGGGAATTTTATGGGAACACAAGGAGGCAGGGCAGAGAGAGAAGAGCTCAGAGGATGCATTGGACATAGGACTGTTCATGCTTAGGGCTTGTGGGCACCACAGTTATAGGGGAAAACATGTTACCCTTGCAGGGACAGCAGGAGCAAAACCACACCAGCTCGGACCCGGGGCAGCCTGCATCAGCAGCAGTCATGCCCACAGGTCCCTCTTTGGCCCCTCACATCCCACATGTTACCTGAACACCCTGCAAGTGAGCACTGGGTGGGTTTCACCCTCACTGTGTAGACAATAACTTGTACACCAACAGCATATGCAGCACATTTTGAGGACTAAACTTAAAGCATCCTTTATCTAAAATACACCCCTAAGGAGACCATATGGCATCCTCTTCGTGAGTGTTCCCTCAAGCACTTTTCTGGAAAAAGTGCCTATATCTGAGGATTGAAAAGAAGATATTGACAAAGTGTCTTTTCTGCATAGAAGAGCTTCTAGAAAAACTCAAATGGAAGGCAGAGGTTTACAGTATGTGGAAAAAGGGACTGGCCACTTGGGAAGAATATAGGAACGTTGTCAGGGTATGCAGAGATGCAACAAGGAAGGCCAAGGCCCATTTGGAACTAAATCTGGTGAGGGATGTCAGGGATAACAAGAAGGGCTTCTTCAAATACATTGGCAGTAAAAGAAAGACTGGGGAAACAGTGGGCCCGCTGCTGAACAAGGTAGGGGTCCTAGTGAGGCAAGATGCGGAGAAGGTGGAGTTATGGAATGTCACCTTTGCTTCAGCCTTCACTGCTAAGGCTGGCCCTCAGGCATCCCAGCCCCCAGAGGTGAGAGAGAAAATCTGGAGAAAGGAGGACTTCCCCTTGATTGAGGAGGATTGGGTTAGACATCACCTAGGCAAACTGGATCCTTGCGAATCCATGGGCCCCGATGGGATGCACCCACGAGAACTGAGGGAGCTGGTGGATGTTCTTGCTGAGCCACTCTCCATCATCTTTGAAAGGTCGTGGAGGACAGGAGAGGTGCCCGAGGACTGGAGGGTAGCCAATGTCACTCCAGTCTTCAAAAAGGGCAAGGAGGAGGACCTGGGGAACTCTAGGCTAGGCAGCCTCACCTCTGTCCCTGGAAAGGTGATGGAGCAGTTCATCCTGGAGGTCATCTCCAGGCATGTAGGGGAAAAGGTGATTATCAGAAGTAGCCAGCATGGATTCACCAAGGGAAGATCATGCTTGACCAACCTGACAGCCTTCTACAATGGTGTGACTGTCTTGGTAGATGAAGGCAGAACAGTGGTTGTTGTTTACCTCGACTTTGGCAAGGCTTTTGACACTGTCTCCCATAACACCCTCATACATAAGCTTAGGAGTTGTGGATTGGATGAGGGTACAGGGAGGTGGACAGAGAACTGGCTGAACAGCAGAGCTCAGAGGGTCATGATCAGTGGAGCAGAGTCTGGCTGGAGGCCTGTCACTAGTGGTGCTCCCTGGGGGTCTGTGCTGGGTCCAGTCCTGTTCAACAGATTCATCAATGACCTGGACAATGGGACAGAGTGTAACCTCAGCAAGTTCACTGATGATACCACGCTGGGAGGAGCGGCTGATGTGCCAGAAGGATGTGCTGCCATCCAGCGAGGCCTGGCCAGGCTGGAGAGCTGGGCCCAGGGGAACCTGATGAAATTCAACCAGAGCCAGTGCAAGGTCCTGCCCCTGGGGAGGAACCACCCCATGCACCAGCACAGGCGGGGGCTGAACTACTGGAAAGCAGCTCCACTGAGAAGTACCTGGGAGTGCTGGCGGACAACAAGCTGACCATGAGCCAGCACCGTGCCCTTGGGGCCCAGAAGGCCAACGGTGTCCCGGGATGCATTAAAAGGAATGTGGCCAGCAGAGGGAGAGAGGTTATCCTCCTGCTCTACTCTGCCCTAGTGAGGCCACATTTGGAGTCCTGTGTCCAGTTTTGGGCCCCCCAGTTTAAGAAGGACGTGGAACTGCTTGAGCAAGTCCAGCGGAGAGCTACAAAGATGATCAGGGGACTGGAGCATCTCCCTTGTGAGGAAAGGCTGAGACACTTGGGTTTGTTTAACCTGGAGGAGAGAAGACTGAGGTGGGATTTCATAAATACCTATAAATATCTAAAGGGTGGGTGTCAAGAGGATGGGGCCGGACTCTTTTCAGTGGTGCCTAACAGCAGGACAGGGGGCAATGGGCACAAGTTGGAACACAGGAAGTTCCACTTGAACATGAGGACAAACCCCTTCCCTGTGCGGGTGCCAGAGCAGGGGCACAGGCTGCCCAGAGAGGCTGTGGGGTCCCTTCCCTGGAGACATTCACCCCCCGCCTGGACGCGGCCCTGTGCCCCTGCTCTGGGGGTGCCTGCTCACGCAGGGGGTGGGACGGGGTGAGCTCCTGAGGTCCCTTCTAATCCCTACAATTCTGTGAATTAATACCCAAGGAAAAAAAAATCACCTTCTACAATTTTTAAGGCTAGGTTTGGATAATAGCGAATCTTCTCCTTTTATCAAGCCTGCACATAATGAAGGAATAGGCGTGCTGCTATCCTTGTTTCACCGCTGCGCAACAAACTCAGAATTGCATGATATTGGATTGTTGCAGGTGGCTTTTAGTATGCTGCAGTGGAGGAGCCTGAAGCTGTCCTTTCGCTCCACAGCCACTTCGTCTCCTCCATTACCAAAACTCTGCTTCAAGCAAAAGTGGACATTTGGGGATACCCTTTTTCTACTCTGGCACCTAACAACAGTAACCTGTATATAACAGCCACCTTTCTATTATCTTCTAAACCACCTCCATCTCTAATTTGCCCTTTCAAGATCATTAGTAGCAAATTCACTAATATAGTACATTCTCTCTAGGTTGCCATGCCAAGGGAGCCCTGGATTCAGTACTTACTTCTATTGGCCCCATCCCTGCATTATCTGGGCTTCACACACCTGACAAATTTTCACCTCATTTGGAGCACACGCAGACGTTCATCATTCTGAGATCTGGCTTGCTGAATTACTTCCAATGCACGTAGCCTGAGTTTGTTTACCTAAGTCTGACAGCACTTGTTGTTTGTTATTTGCTCATGTGGCTGGCTTGCATTTAATGCAGTGTCATACATTAAGTTTTTAATCTTCATTAAGGCCACAACAGGTAAGCACTAAGTATCATATAAGTTAGCATGAAGCTCCTGTGAGTGCAGGGCTTCGTATCTCCTGAAGAGCAGATGGTGCCCTGCAAACTGACAGCGAGCAGGCTCTCTGTGTGTCTTGCTTTTCTGTCTATCCCTTGCCCATATGCCTGTTGAAATTAAAAAGGAGAAAATAAGTATGTGCATATTTGGGTTTCTTTTAATGGCACTAAGCCGATTTGCTGTTTCCACACTCCACTTTTAAGTGCAAGGCGCTGGAAACACTTGTTCTCCTTGGGGTTTTGCTGGCTCATGGTGCTATGGGGTTTGGTGTGCTTGTGCTGTGACCTCAGCCAAGACTGATCTCCATAAAAGCTTTTTTATCAGTGCCAAAACACTTCACAGAAGCACCCCTGTTCTTCTGTGCCCTTCCTCAGGGAGGCTGCCTGGGCCGGGGAAGGCATTTCTAAATCGATAGGAAAGGAGTCAGCTGGGGTCCAGGTTGATCTCCCTGTAGGCCACTGAGGTAGTGACCTCCTTCAAGGGATGATGCAGAAAAGTTGTTCAAAGGGAGTTATCTCCAATGGGGAGGAAAGAAGAGGTTGATTAGTGAAGGTGCCCTAGGGGTAGTAGGGGCCTCAGATAAAAGGAAAACTTAATGGATAGGTGTACCTGTCATTCTGTGAATAAGGAAGAAAGATAAGGGAATCTTTTGCTGATTTTAATCCAGCACAAATATTCACATTTATTAATATATAATCAGTATCTGGCAAAAAATGTGTATCAGGAAAGAAGAAAACTGATGGAATTATGTTTGTGTACAAGTGATAGTCAGTGAGTTCCTAGCAATAAATTACATTCATTTTGTGAGTAATGGGAAAGAAGAGATTATTATTACTATTAGTAGACAAAAGAGAAACCTTTGTGGCTGCAGTGAAAGCCTGTTGAAAAAGAAATAAACATGTAGATGGTGCCAGGGAATCATTAGCTGGTGGTGATAAATATAATAAGTGGCATTAGTGCAGAAATAGCAACACTATCAGTTTGTATGCATTAAATTTTCTATGAGGCCTGCCATAGCTCAGTGAAAGAGAAAATTCTGGCATGGTACCAGCGGACAATGCTGTTGCTTGGTATGTGCAGCACGACTGCAACATCATTTTATAACCTGTTGGTTGGGCCTATAGTTAGAGTTTAGGTGGAAATACTTCATACTCTAAGTATCAAGGCAATGCTGTTAAAAATAAGCTTGGAAAATAAAGTTGCAGAGAAGTATGCTGAGGAGGCTTAGCAGAAAATAGAGGGTAGTGAATCGTGGAAGAAAAGTGTTACTGTAACAAAAAGATGTAATACACATGCATTTGAGTCCTGATTTCAGCTGCCTGTACCGTGAATGGATCTGGCAAAAATGAGCATGTCCACAAAACCAGGCACTTGTTGGACAGGTTAAATAGGTGTCCACACAAGAAAGGGAATAGGCTTGCATGCAAATCAGGTAAAATAAATTTCTCCTTACACAAAGATGTTGTTGCTAGCAGATGAGCTTTTGTCTTGTCTAGTTGCCCTTATTCTGAAAGGGTCTTAGAAAATTCCTCGTTAGAAACCCGGTCAGGGAAGGGATTTGGCACACTGTGGGGCTGGATATACTAAATAAAATATCCCCTGTTCATGTTATTATTTGATACAACATTGCATTTTATTAGCTGCATATTTTAGATCAGTTTCTTTACTAAAATAATGATGATACACGTTGCAACTCTGATGTATTGCTAAGCAATGGCAGTAAAACCTCACCTGGATTTTTCTTTGCTGAGGCACTGGACTTTGGGCTCTCACCTCGTTGTAAATGTGTTTCTTGACCCTGAATCTGGAGGGGGTAAAATTTGCTTTTGGAAAGTGGAATATGAAGGTAAATATGAACCTGGGGAGGTCCTTAGGCTGCAGCCTCCCATGGAGACTTGAAGCTAACGGTGCTTTTCATAGGTATGTTGAAATTGCTGCTAACTGTTGCCAAGTTGGGGCCTGCAGCTGCTTTATGGTTAGTTCTAGCCCTGCTGATTTTCACCAAGTGTCACCTTCAGGTTATTCCTCAACCCTCCTGTATTAGCCACCAGATTTAGATGGAGCTCCTGAGCCTCTGAGTTTGCAGGCAACAGCAGGAACACAGCTTCTTGCTTATGCGGCTCAGATTCTTTTGTTATATAATATTAAGCTATTCGAGTTAAATTACGTAGTCTGCTTTAGTACTGCTACATATGAATCTTGAAATTGCAGAAACAACATAAATGTCTGATTTTTATCCTTAGAAGCATTGTGACTGTCTTCAAGTTCAATGTCAGATAATGTGTTTAATAACATTTGTTGATGGAAGATAACATTCTCTTCTGTCTTGCTTCCTACTTTGAAAAATGTCCTTTATTTCTTCAGAGTTCAGCTTTCTCCTATATATCAAATATACATGAGTGAGTTTTCTGATAGAGAAATGCAACAAGGCTATAGGCAGAATCACTCTCTAGTCTGTACTAGAAAGACGAGGTTATTATATTTTTTTACGATTATTTTACTTTAACAAGGATAACAAATGTAAGTTGAAGCATGAACTTACAGGGATGGTATGTTTTAGGCAGCCCATTTTACACTTTTATTACATTTGCATATTTTTTGAGACATTTGGAAGGAGCACAAGCCCTGCATTCAAGAATAAAAATTGCAAGCAAGTTGCTGGATATATTCATTAGGCATGAATTTTCTGCACAGTACCTGGGTCAGATTTTGTAAATCAAGAATATTTGTGGTGTAAGTTTGTAAGTCATGATCTAGTTGATGCATTTTGCTTACAGTGAGAAGTAGTAGTCCATCCATATAAAATGTGACTTAGTGTTCTGGACTTATTGAAGTCAGTGGAAGCAGAAGAGAGGAGGAAGTAGACATTTTGTTTCTTAGACCATTAAACTTCAATTTTAGAGATGTAAGGTTTCAGGGTTTTTTTGTTTGTTTGTTCTTTTAAATTCCAGTCTGGAGATTAATCTGACTTTCAAAGTCTTTTGTAAGAAAGCAAGTTCTCAAGCACTGAACATGACAGGTAGACTTTTGGATGAGGTGAAGCATTTTCATATGTTTCATCATATCTGGAGCTTCGTCTGTGAAATGTCAAGTATCACAGAAGTTATTTACATCTCAAATGGAGAAGTAAATCACAAAAGGCAAAGTATGTGCTCTGCACGCTACAGAAGTGGGGCTATCCTTTGAGTTAGGTACAGTGTCTCTATGTACCTACTACCTCTCTAGGTACAGTATCTGTGTGATGTAATTGCTGGAGACCTGCTGCTCCCTCTGCTATTAAAAATATTATCTCTGGGGGCAAAATGCAGTAGTTACCTGAATGTGAGTTGGTGGAGGGAGTCCATCCCAAAGGGAGAGCTGGATGTGCACAGACATGCTCTCTGGTTCTCTCAGGGTACTTGAGCAATACAGAATGTGGAAAATATCTGGCATCAGCTGCTCTTCTCTGCAGTTTCCTCCTCTGTAGGCCTTGGGAAACCCCTTTTTTTCCTCATTTAACAATTGGCTGTGCTGAGGGTGATGTTTCTCCTGCTTTGACCAGTGAGTCTGCTTGCCTTGTTGGTTTTTACTTGTCCCTTCTTGATTCCCCATGATATTGGCCTTTTTCATCCCCTTCTGGCTGCTGCTGGAGGAAGAAGGGAGCTTTCCTCTGGGCATGAGTCTTGGAGGGGCTGGGATCTCTCTCCTCTGTTTCATCTGTTCCCTGTCCCCTGGAAGATGTTTCTAAGTGCTTCCTCAGCTGCTTTTTAGTCTCTGGCTTCTCTAAAAAGTGTATGAAATTAAGGGAGTGTTTACCCGTATTGCTAAATCCCATATTTCTGGAGCTGAACTGTGGACTCCAGGAAGTTTTCTACTTATATCCCACTGCTTAGTGCCTTTCCATTTAAGGCCAGGCACAGTGCCCAGCAGCCCACTGCCTTCTGCATACAACTTCAAGGTAATTAATGTCCAATTTGCTCTGATGGATAATCCGTTTACTGTGCCCTGTGGTGCTGACAGTGTGGTGCTCCGGCCTCGCTGTGGCTTGATTGTGCACGCTGGGGATGGAGGACGCTTTGCTCTGCCTGAATGCCCCTTTGCATTGTGTGGTCTGTTGCTTTTTTTTTTTTTTGTCTCTTCATCTATTTCAAGTAGTGTACAGATGGGGATGGACTGACATACTGTGTCAAGCTCCAGATGTTTGTTCTTGCTTAATTGGTTTTGAGCTGTGCAAGTCTTCCTGCCTCAGGTGTTTCTTTAAAAATCTTTGTTTTTCAGCCGTGTCTCTATTACTGTGGTGCCGCACATCTTCCATTAGCAGCATCTAGCTGGAGAGACTTCCACTGTTAGCCAAGCTCTAAATCCCTTGTCAGTGGCAATTTAGATGCTCTTTCATGCTGTCTTCTGCTTCAGTTATTTTCTTTCCCCTCTTAGAGATGAGAATATGGAAGAGATCTGTAATTTGGGTTTGACTTTACATTTCTAATGGCTATTTTTCACGTAATGTAAGATTGTGACATACAGTACTGCTGTTACTGATTTTTGTGTACTGTGGGAGCCAAAAAAATACAAGGCGTCTAGCCATCTCTGTTATACTTAGCTTTTAGAGATCTGGCTTTACCTGTAAAAGCTTTACTGGGTGGGGGGAGAGAGGAAGAAAAAAAAAATTATAGCACCATCACTCCTGTGAGCCTGCCTAGACTTTCTTATCCTTGCTAAAAGAGCTGCTTTTGCTACTATACTGAGAAGCAGCAGTGGGGGACAGTGGTTTAATTTCCTAAACTAAACACAAGCATTTTATGTTAATTGTAAATAGGGTGATAGCAGATGGCAGTCCTAACCGGGGCATCTTGTGCTGTGAAGGTGTTGAGTCACTGCGTTCCTCTTCAGCAGTAAGAAACTACTTGGAGATTGCAGGAAACTACTTAATTTTAAGTAGTGCACCAAAAAACATCTACAGCTAAAAATGTCTTTAGGGTACAGCTTCATACTTTTATTTTTAGAACCAAATCAATGAGGAAATATCTTAATTATTTTCCATAATGAATAGAAAGAAGATACAAGTTCTGTTATGCTGGAAGAAAATTTTGACAGGAAAGTTGGAAGGTTTTGTGGTCACGGGTAGTGAATGGTCAGGAAGGATTCACACTGCTGATGGGTCTTAATCTATAAACTCAGGTGATGAAAGGGCTGTGCATTTTGTCTGCTTCCCTTCTCTTTCCTTTGTTCTCTGCCCCACTTTTTATCCTGAAAGTCTACTTCGAGATTTTTGAAAAGCACATGGGGGAATTTTGGGACTTGAAATCGTAAGTCCCACTAAAACACTTATGATGTGTGCACTTAAAAGGATAACAGAAGCAGTTGTTTGGGTAAGGAGCAGCCCTGCCCTGCCCACCTGCCTTGACAACCCCCAGTGGGTGCCGACAGGGAAATTTCTGGCTGACTTTTGCCCTCTGTGACTTCTGGCTCCTCATGAATGTGAGTGCTGGGGCCGTTACAGCTGTCAAAAGGGATGTTTCTGAGCTGATGCTCACTTTTCCGTCAAGGGGATTGCTGTTAGTGGGGGCTTTTGCTATCAAGTCAGGGAATACTTGGGTTTTCAGCCTGTGCATGTGCTGAAACTCATGTTTCTCTTCTCGGTCTCAAGCAAAACTGGGTAGATCTGCTAATGCTGCTAATCACACCTCTGAATTGCAGTGTCAGACCCCCCCCCCCGCAGTACTTTCGGAGACCGGATAAGGTGTAAAAAACCTTGTTATGTAGCTGCTACTTTTCAAGAGAGGTTTAAATGAGTGACTTCCTCCTAACCAGTGTTTCATGTGTATTGTGTGCTGGGATTTCTTAGGGGGGGCAATAGGACATGCTGAGGGACTGCTGCTCATGCTGCTGATATCACTGGTTAGGAAGACAAGTGTAGAAATCCATAGCAGCAAAAATACATGCCAGCTTTTGTGTCCTTTCCAGGATCAGCTGCACCCCTATAATAAATGTTTGCTGCTTCTTCAGGGCCTCCAGTGTCAGAGATTTCAAGGCTTGCTCAGGAAGCCTAACACAGTACTGCCCTGTCCTTACTTTTAAAAAGTTTCACTTGTTACCTGACTTAATGTTCTTTGTCCCAGTTGAAGTGGGTTATCTCTGTCCCTATCCACAAGGACGCAGAACAGATTTTTCCTTGCCTTTGTGCAACAGCCTTTTTTGTAGTCTGTCCTTTTGTTCGTCTTTCATCTCCTTTTCTTGGGGCTAAGCAATGCCATATTATTCAATCTCTCCTCCTATGTGATTTTTTTAAACACCTCCAAAGGGAAAAAGTACATTTCAGTTGAAATATTCCTAATAATATTTCATATATAGCTTATTTTAAAAAAAGGTCCTATATAAACTTATCTCTGCATAGTGGCATTTTGTCGGTTATACCTGCAGTGAAGATTTATCTGCAGTATTTTTGTATGTGTTTTTATTTAGCATCAAATTGGAATGTGATTTGAAGCTTCATGGGCAGGATATACTTTGAAAATCCTTTATAGAAACTTATAACTCAGGTGGTGTTATTAGATCCACTTATCCACCGGGTAGCCCAAAGAACTGGGGCAATCATCAGCCACTTCTGCAGTGCTTGCTTTATCCTGCATTTCAAATTGCTTTTTAAAAGCTAGCTTATTAAAACAACCCAAAAAACTCCTAAGTGTTACAGGGGTAATGGTCTTCCTAGAAGTATTTTTGCCTAGATGTGTGCTGCAGGAGTAGGAACTTGCCATGAAGTTTAGAGCGGTTTGGATTAAGGGTCTGAAGCGGGGGAAAAAGCTGGAATTGCTCTTAGAGAAACAACTCAAATACATGCAGGGAAAGGATCATATAGCTCTTAGTCCCCACTGCCTTTGGTCCTCCATCCCTGTGTCATGGCGGGCTCCCACCCCTCCTGCTGCCTGTGACTGTGGCTGCACCCATGGCTCTTTCCCAGTGTTGCTTCCATAAGTAATCCATAATTAGGTACATTCTGGTTTTGATGGGTTTTTTTTTAATAATGAAATATTTCACTCTGCCTTCCTAAACGGAATTGTCTCTTGCAGTTTCATGATATGGCTTAATCCAAATGACTTGCAATAAGTGGAAGCCCAGAAGTTGTTTTTATTCTATCTCATTTTTCAAAACCTTTATTATCAGTGTCTTCATTTTCAGTCTACTCCAATGCTGCTTATAAATGCATTTAGAAAGGTTAACGTTCAAAATAATGAGACTTTTTTCATTTATAACAGTGACCGGGATATTGTGTAGTAATAATGTCTCCTGTGCAATAAAACATTCTTTAGAATGTTTTGAGGGCCTTTGTAATTCAAGGTTAAAGATACTAAGATAAGTCAAACTAGACTTTGTATTTTGTAACAGTATTCAGAACAGGTCTTTGTGGTTTGTGAAAGTGGTTGTTTTGAAATGATGTGTGTGGTTTTCTTTTCTTTCTCAACTGTGCAGCTTGTTAGATGAAGAACTAATGAGAAAACATGAGAGTTGCTGCAGATTTCTGTTGTAATTTTTGATTGGCAGAAGTAATATTTACTTGTTATGGTCAAATTATTAACATGAACTGTAGTCTGGCCCAAATTCGTTGTTGGAAATATTGTGTCATTATACTCCTATGCATCATAGGAGTAACAGAAATTGAGATTTTTGTTCCCCAAACCAGCTCAGCCTTTCTAAAGAATTTCAGTGGGATTTTCAGGGGAACAGAAGGAGGAAGCCTGGTCCATTTTGAGACTCTTAACCAGAAAGACAAAGGAAATTCTTCTAGGCTGCGCAAAATTTCCCCTTCTGTCTTTATTCATTTGTCCACGGGGAGGTGAAAGCATTATAACAGCGTTGCTGGGGCATGTGTATGTATTCCCTATATGATCATGAAGCTATCCGCAGAACTGAAGGAGCTGTTACTTACGGACTGTCAACTGAATATAGATTTTAAGCAAAAGAAAGTTAACATGAGCAGGGATGCGAACTGCCCCTGTGCAACTGGCTCTGTAGGATGCTCGGAGAAATTCAGCTTGGATATTTAATGTAGTCTGTAGTGATCATCAAGATGAGTGTGTGTGTTTTTAAGAAATATTCAGTCCCTGGTTGGAATCAGCCAACTCTGTACTGAGTTGTGCCTAGTAGCTATCAGTATCCTCTGCTCCAGCTGAACAACCCAAGGGACTTCAGCCGCTCCTCGTACGGTTTCCCCTCTAAACCCTCCCCCAGCCCCGTCGCCCTTCTCTGGACACTCTCCAGTACCTTTATACCCTCAATGTCCTGCGGTGCCCAGCGCTGCCCGCAGCGCTCGGGGTGAGGCCGCCCCAGCGCGGGGCAGAGCGGGACAATCCCCGCCCTCGCCCGGCTGCGATGCAGGGCTCGGTGCCCCCCAGGGCACGGCTGGCCCTCGGGGCTGCCAGGGCACGCTGGGGGCTCACGTTCAACTTGCTGTCGGCCAGAGCCCCCAGGTCCCTGCAGAGCTGCTCCCCAGCCCCTCGCTCCCCGGGCTGCCTGTGCATCCAGGGCTGCCGCGCCCCAGTGCAAAATCCGGCACTTGTCCTTGTTAAACTTCTTAGCTCTAATGTGGTGTGCAACTGGAAAAAATATGTAACACTGGTACTCACAAAAAATTCAGCATCACCTGATGGTAGGATATGGTCATTACTGTTTGCTGCAAAAATGCAGTGGCAGTATTCCTGGCTCAGAGGTATGTTCCCACAGACAGCTCTGTGAGGGCATGCATATTCTGAATAAATATCTGAGTATACAAATACTTGCTGTCTATATCAATGTGGTTGTCCTTGTGACCCTTATTATCTTTGGGAAAATCTGGTGTCATCCTCTGGTTTGTGAAGCTTTCCCAGTAGGTAACTCAGATCAGCTCCCAGCCTTGTGTGTCCAAGGTAAAGTGGTCTGGGCACTCGCCCAAGCATTGCATTGCAGAGACCCAGACTCCTCATATCTGCAGTGGCTGGAAATTTCAACCTGAAATTAAATTCTTAAGTGAAAATATTTTACCCTTTTATTGTGTGTTTTAATGATGGTGTCCAAGTTTCAATGAAATTGTAGGCAGTAATTTGACCCACGGTACATGAAACTCTGCAAATACTACTTTTTAAAAAGGTGAGGAAAAAAACCACTACCAAATATCAAGCAGTCTTCTAAAAAAACTAGTAGTTGCAATTTTTGAATGATGCTTGTATTTATTTTGCATTTCTACTTTGCCTCATGGTTGCTAAGTGTTGGTTGGAAGTATTAATTTTCCCCAAGTATTATATATGGTGTCAAACAGTGAAACATAGGTTCTAGCCGGCATTTGAAGTCATGTCAGAGCAGTGTTACTTGTATATTGTCAGTCGTTGATCTTGCTATGCAAAATGATTTGTTGTAGCAAACAGAACGTGCATGCTTTGCTGAAAGCGGAGCTGTGGAATAGAGATCTTTGCTAGTCTAAAAAATGTAAGCCCTGTAATTGATGCCCTGAAATGAGAAAAGCAATAGGCAAACTTGCATGTATCGAAATTGCTGGTGGAGGTTTGGCAGGTGCCTGGAAATAGCTGTAAAGAATGTAGGACTTTGGTTTTCTTCCCCATATGCAGGCTTGAAAAACCTGATTTTTATATTGTGTGATCAGAAGACTGGCTTAATACTTACAAAAAATGTGCAATAGGGACAAGGCTCTTATAGTTTATTCAGAAAAATATTGTGCATTTTAATGCCAACTTTAACATACGTCATTCAGTTGCCAAAAGATACCTTGGCAGTACAAGTTTCAAACTGGTATATCGGTGTATATGGATTTGCATTCTGCTGTTTAGCTGTACCTGTGTTACAAATATCTTTTGCTACGTCTATCTTTTGCTTTGTA
This sequence comes from Phalacrocorax carbo, assembly GCF_963921805.1. Taxonomy (NCBI): domain Eukaryota; kingdom Metazoa; phylum Chordata; class Aves; order Suliformes; family Phalacrocoracidae; genus Phalacrocorax; species Phalacrocorax carbo. Next base: position 4,074,602 of record NC_087525.1, on the reverse strand, counting down.
TGGGGCTTGTTAAGTGGACGCCTTTGTGGGTGAATCTTTAAGGTAATAGATTTTGCCCATTCCTGTGAAGTGCCAAACTGTCAGCTTTGTTTTGAAGCGGTAGGTTTAGACATGGATTAGGGACCTTCTGAGAAAATTTCCTCACTCTACTTCAACACCCCAGTTTTTCTCTGGAAGTAACCAGGCAGGGTTCCCTTGGCTGTCTTTGGGATGGATGTGCACCACAGTCTCAGTCCTCATTTGGCTCGGTGCTGGTGGCCCACACCGACCCTCGGCACTGCACCACGTCTTCCACCAGCTCTTCTCAAAGTGCTTTTGAATGGGCCAGTTCTGTTTGCTTTATGTCGTTGCTGCTTTGTCTTCTCAAGCTTTGCAGCACACTTACTAATGTGGTCTCTATGTCTTTACAGCCTTATTCTTTGAGCACTTCTTTCTACATAGGCATTAGGTATGCATCTCTTTGCGTGTGGCCAGCCAAGCAGTGCTGCTTGCCCAGCTGTCCTGTGGTGGACACTGATGACAAACTTGTGTTACACCTTGGAGGCTGTGGAGAAGCTGTAATGAGGACGGCAGCCCTTGCTCTCCTGTGTGCCAACCTGGGGGCTCCACAGAGTTAAGCAGAGTCTGCCCACTGATGGCACTGCCAACCCATGAGCACTATTATCACTAACAGTTCCTTTCCTTACAGTCTTACCCTCCTGCACTTTGTCCATTCTCATCTTTATCTGATTTTATTGTCTTGTGCATTTAATAAGTTTAGAAATTGCATCACTCTCCTGACTTTCCAGGTACCTCAGGGCACCCTCTCTGTCTGCTGCTTCGCTTGTTCTCATTCCCTGCTCTTTAGGTATTAATATGAAGTATTCATTGGAAAGTGATACACATTTATGACTTCTGTGGAAAACATGAATTGCTGTTTCTTACCTCTACCCCTCTTTAAGCCACCTCCATTGAGTCTTTAAAGCCCATCTCCTGTTTTGTCCCAGCGCCCACAGTAAATCCCCAAAACAACCATTTAAAGGCTCCAGCACAGTCTATCCATCTCACTGTCTGTAAAGCTCCTCAGGCTTTTAGCTGAGGTTGGGCTTGTGATGAGGCTTGGCAGTTCGCTGTCATCTGGCAGTGATTGAAAGCAAAACTTCTGTCACACAGTCAGCTGAAAAGCCTCTGCCTCTTCCGAATGCTTGGACCCTGAAAGACCCTCCTGCTAACTTAAACACTGCAATCAAGTCAGCAATCAACCAAAAAAAGAAAGGCAGGAGTATCTCATTCCTTTGACTTCAAGAACTTGCCTCTCACATTCTATTCTGCTGCTGCTGTATTGGCTCCTCTGCTTCTTTAGCCAAATCTTTCATTTATTTCCAACCAAGGTGTAGAGAAGAACAGTGGTGTAAAACAAAAACACAGACAAACCAAAACATCCCAAAACCTCAACCAAACAATAATTGGTCTTGTGCAATAAAGACGTAACAGTGTAAATGCTTTGAAGAGGTTTGTTGTGATGGACTTCCTCAGGTATTAATTGGCGTACGCAGGTAGGTCACCTCAGGCAGCAGTGTGTTAAATGAAGTGGGAAAGGAGGAGCTGAGTGCAATTATCAGTTTTAATTGCTGTGAAACTGATAAAAAGTTTTCCACAAGTTAAGTTATACTCTAAATCTGCTCCACTTGTTCTACAGGCAAGGCAGGTCAAGATGGATGTCTCCTGTTACTGAGAGATGGTTCAGCTCGTTTCAGACCGTGCCCTTTCCTCTAGTGCACAGGGGTGCGCTGGGCAAATGCTGTGGTGGGGAAAGGAGTGGGAGTGTTGCCTCCTGCCAGCTGTGAAAGAAGCTGGTATCCAGCATGAACGACTAGCCGATAGCCAGTTTAAGAATGCAAAAAAGACTTCAAAAATAATTAATTTAGTATAACACCCTTTTTTCATTTATTCTAAGAAAAAAAGCCCGGTGTATGAAATTGCACACAGAAATGCAGAAGAGTTATTGCTGTATGTTATGGTAGCAAATTAATGAGTGTCTAAAGCAGGCTTCAGAAATTTGAGTAGTGCATCCTCTTTATACATCAAGAAAGGCTAAGGAAATCAGCAGTCATCACCTGGGGGTAGGTAGGACCCACATTCTATCTTTGGGCTGACTTCAGTTAAGACCCTTGATCTTGAAGTGAGTACTTAACTTTATTTCTAAAAAATGTTCCATTAATTTCACGTTTTACCCATGGCAATAAAGTTGAGCACATCTGTAGGTTTGTGGCACTTTGGGGCCTTGTTTGAACAGTTATCTGTCCAGAAATCGTATAAATGGTAATGTGAGCTGCACTTCATTCAGCCACTGTGAGTAGGGAATTGTCCTGAATAGCCCTTTTGTAGGGTTTTGGGATGTTTCTGGTATTTGGCTTTTGCCTGCTTGGGTTTCCCTGGGAGAATCGGGAGTGCCTTAAAAGTTTTTCCATCTACCCTATGTTTTCTCTCTCATGGATATTTTTTTTTAATTTTTTTTTTAAGAAACCAAAACTTTTCTTCAAGTTTAGTCTGGAAAAAGGTTTGAAATGTCTATCTGTCATCTCTAGGGTATTATAAACTTTTGAAAGCTGTGCTCAGCAAAAGTGAAGGGGTCAGCTCAGTAAATCCTAATTAATTGAAATTATGAAGGGATGCCCAGCTTAATGCAGTGATCTAAATTGTTCTTCAGCCTGATGACTCATGCACCAGCAACAGCAGAGGGCAAACCATGAAACATCAGAAAAGTATTTTAATACCTTTGTCAAAAACATTAGGCGGCTCTTAGGCTTAAAAAGTTCACAAAATATTGTTCTACATAATAAAAGTAGTAGGGGTTAATGGTTACCTGAAATATTACTGCTTATTTTTTTTTAAAAGCTAAAAGCTACTTTTAAAAAAAAATTATTTATTTTCCCAGAAGTATTTTGTGCTGCCAAAAGTGTGTGGGTGTTACACTGTTTACATCTTGCAGTTGAAATTCAGAAGCAGGTCAGTCCATGTGGAGGAAAGCTTTGCAGGGATTGGACCCTAAGTCTGTACTGCTGTAAAGAGGATCTGAAATCCATACAGGATTTTGATGTACTCCAAGGAAACAAATTGAGTCTGTTCCAATATGGCTCATGCAAAGAGACTAAAATAAATTTTACTCCTCTGCTGAACAATATGCTATCTTTCTTCCTGATAAAAATGGATATTCTCTTACAATGCCAATAATGAAGTTCAGTGCAAAATAAATGAGTGCTCTGAATCTATTACTAGCAGCACACTGGCAGCTTAATGCAATAAGAAATCATGAAGCCTGATTTACATATGCATTATTAATTCATACTGGTAGAATGTTTTAACACAAATAAGTTAAAGAAAAAATAACTTAATTTTCCCTCTTCCCTCCTCCTTTTCTTAAATGAAAGACCTCTTCCTCCCTACACTCACATAGTGGTGTAATGTACAAGCAATTTGATTTTTATGGTGCTTTCTAATTAGCATAGTGGGATACCTCAGTGAGCAAGACTGGCTCTGTCCTCCTGCTCTGCCTATAACACAGCAGCTTGTGAGAGGCAGCGCAGCAAGCCCAGCATCTCCAGCTGCTCCTGTTTTAAGTTCAGCAACCCAAGAAGTAATCTGTCACTCTCAGTGGCAGCTACTAACAATGCTCGGGCTTTTCATCAAATCTGCCTTTAATTCCCCCAGACAGGGGAGTCTGCCAGTCTCTGGTGGCTCAGAGCCTGTTGGAGTACGGAAGGCAAAGAACTCAACTTCAGCAGTTGGGTTAATTTTTTCATCTGCATGTCCCTATACATTTTATGCAGTGGCATCTGCTATCAGTGCCTAAAGACAGCTTTTTATTTAAAGGAAAAAACCAAACAAACCAAACCTGCATATGTTACTAATTTCTGACATTTTTTCTTTGCTATTTCTGTCATCTTTGCTGAAACTGTTCATCTTTTATTATAGTCTCAATGACATCAGAAATGTGCCTGTGTCACTTCATATGTAGTTCATCTTCCTCCTTTGGTCCCCTGGTATATTGTAGTAAAGAAATAACAGTATAAAATTCTTTATATGCTGTAAATCCTTTTTTCTTTCTTTCCATCTCTCTTTTCCTTTCTCAGCTATAGACTGCCACTTTTACCAGAGCCCTTTAACTTATTTTCAGCCTATATATGTTCAGTTCTGAGCCAAGATTGCTGTTGCATTTCCACATTGTTACTGCTTATGGTTTATCTCTCTTTCTAGGCTTCATTAGCTTTTTGTTCTCCCAAATCTATATGTTGAGAAGAGACAAGGTCACCTGAACACACTAGTAAATTTTTAGTTTGTATATAAGAGCGGAATGTGAATGCGGGTAGGTTTAGACATCGAAGGTTCACTGTCAGATTTTACTGTAAATACTTAGCCAGGATGTTAGCAGTGTGTTATTTTTCCTGCCACTGTGATACTGGTGCTACCCTTTATTTCTGTGTTAAGATGTGAATGCCTTGGACACGTCTCCTCCTGGAAGTGAGTTAAATCAAACTGCAAGGAAGAAGTCAGCATTTTCCAGTTTTTCAGTTTGCACAGGGCCCTATTGGACAATAAATCTCTTTGAACAGCTGGAAAGCTTCTAGCAGCATGGGGGATTTATATAGCCCTTGTCTGAAATGAGGGCAGAGAGGTGGCTGGGGATCCCTATTCTCCATCTGGGGTTGGTGAAAGCTGCCAGGTTACCCCAGGGCACCTTGAGACACTTGTCCATCACTTGTTTAGATCAAATTCTGCATTTTTCTTGTTCAATATCCCCACCATCTGATGAGACACGTGAAATTGGAGCCCCCAGATAGGCTCATGAGGTTCATTGCTTTGCTTTGCTCTCAGCGCAGTTAGTGCATGCATAACAGCTCAGTACCCCAGTCTGCCCCATGTCTCAGCTTGGGGCAGATCCTGCGGCAAAATGCTGGCCACCCTTATGGGTTTTGTCTTCTAATTCAACATGTATTATCAGTGTCAAAGTTTTGCTTTTCTAAGCAACATAGGTCAAGAATAAGACTCATCTACATAAAACCACTTTGAAAGTGTGTTTTGCAGAAACGCTTCCATGACCTTTTCCCCAGCTGTATTGTGGCTTAATGGTGAAGATCTGAAAATAAATGCTAATGAGGATGCAGCCTCATACAGAACTCCTCAACTATTTTGGATTCCTTTGTGGCAAATTATGTACAGAAGAGTTTTCAGTTTTCTAGATCTAAAAATTTTCTATATTTGGAAAAGGTCAGATCTGTTTTGAAACTTGGTTGACATTTCACACAAATCTTACTTTTATGAAACATCAGTCATAACTTCAAAAGAAAATCATCTGGTCTCAAATAGATGATGAATCGGGGTGTTCAGTATAGGGGTTACTTTCATGGAGTCGGAAAGTGTCTGTCTAAGGGAAGATGGCTCTGGGTGAACACTCCATTTCTCCTTAGTTAACCCTGAATAAAAATGAAATGTTGAGTTTAATCCTGGCAAAGTTATGTCTGGGCCCTTGTGGGTATAAATATGTGAAAAGTCCTTTATGCATCTCAAAAGCTACATAAAGTAATGAAGCTCGTGATTTCCCTTTTGTTCTTGAGGACAGCTACTGAGGATCTGCTCAGGATGTTGTGGAAGACCTCTAAATGTCTGAAATGTCTTAGCAATTTTAGGTAAGAAACATCTGTAAATTCCTCATGACAATGAGCATGTTAGTCTTCAGAGGGAGTTTTATGCTGTGGTGACAAGTTACGCCAGGGAAGAGGATGGTGAGTTTGGCCCCTGGCTCATGTCAGAAAGCAAATTTTTGCAGCTGAGGAAGGAAATAGACAGGAGAGAGTGAATTTGAACAGAAAGAAGGGGTGAAACGGAACAAATGAGTGTTTGTTTAGGGCAAAATTAAGACAAATGAGTGTTTGTTTAGTGCAAAATTAAGATGTTATGAACAAAAGTAGTTGAGGCACAAAAAGGTGTGGAGAGAAGAAAATTTGTGTTTATCCCCTAGGAACCTGGAAAAATAGGTGGAAGGGCCTGGAATAGCTCACTTCTGAGCATAGCTGTGCCTGTGCTGCACTGCTGAAACCTGATGGCAAAATTGGCATGGTTAGAACGTTAAAACCCCGGGGGCTGACCTCTTTTGGAAAGTTTCAGTGAGAGAGAGGAATGTGAGTGCCACTGTCAGGAAAGGCATTGCCACTTCTGAGGCTCTGATCAGAAGTGAGTTATTGGCTTGAATAACTACAGAGTGGCCAGCACCCGTTCAGTAGTGGGTTTAAGACTGTCTTTGTCTTTCCCTTTGTGGCAGGACCCCAGAAGAAGCCACGTGACTCTTCCTCGAGGAAGAGGCTGAGCTGCTTTGGGAGAACCAGTCCTTGGGTGGGGAGGGCCGGGGCTGCAGTGCCCAGTTCTCCCAAAGCCCCTGGTGATGGCTTTCTTTGTGCAAGGCAGGAGCAGTCTTAAAATAAAAAACTTACGGTGTCTTCTGAGCTGCAAAATTTCCTTCTCTGCCTTACAAGGGCAAACCCTGCATTAGACCTTGTTCTAGCAGGTTAAAAATGAAACATGGAGTTGAAAATTGAGGCTAGGTTGGATACAATGATCATAACTCGCTTGTATGTGTGATGTGCAGAGAATAAAATCTAACCAATTACATTTTTTAGTGCTTTAAAAGGCCCATTCTAAAAGCTGCAAAGTTTATTAGCTGAGCAGGTAGGAAGATGATGTCTAAATGGGAAAAAAAAAAAAGATCTTTTGGAACTGCCAGGAGTGTCTCACCATATACCCTGAAGCCCACAGTCAAGAGGAAAAGGAACTACTCATAAAAGAAATGCATTACTACATCTGCATCTATTATAAAGCACACTGTGACAATAAAATCCCCAAATACCTGAAACTGCAAGGACAGAAATGGATAGTAAGAGGTGTTTTACAGATAATAGGAGCAGCAGCTGGTCAAGAAAGAAACAGGATATAGGAAGTAACTATAGTTGTCAGTGCTAGATATAATAAAGAATTGTTTAAGTTTAGAGAAAACTGCCACTAGCAAAACTACTTGTTATATTATTAGATAGTAACAATGGTTTTGGGCAGTTATATGCAGAAGCATGTGCTTAATGCTTCTCAGCTGTATCTGGGAAACAGCCAGGTGATGTGGTCATGGCAAATGAAAGTGGTGATTAACTCCTGTCCTGTCTAGCTGTACCCATAGTAAGGTCCCATGGATGAGTTAATGTGAGCTGACCTCACCTTGGGTGAGTGTTGATGGTATGAGCTGCTCAGTGGTGATTTTCTGCATTTGACTGGTTTTTGGTTAAGGGTTAGATCACCTCACTTACATGAGGAGGAGTTGAGGTATTTGAGCACTTAATGCAGGTTAGCCAATTACTTAAACCTCACACTGTAGCTTACCTCTGTCACTCATTGTATAGCCAGGTACCAGAAGGATGCTAAGTAACAGGTAGTTGTTTGTAAGCTAATGACTTGCATTATATGAGAGTGGGTGAAGATGCTTCTGGCTTGAATTGACTTGAATTTTGTTTGTTTAGTGTATGTTGAAATGTGGGGGAAATACAAAAGGCTGAATGGTTAATGTTATGAATATAGCAGAACAGACAGAGAATGTGATTTAAGTTGCTGTAGGTGTGATTTACCCTGATCTTGGTTATGCTTGTGAAATACTAATACAGGTTTTGAATGACAAATACAAGATCAGAAAGTAGTTGATCTCATACAAAACAAAGGTGTAGAAAATACATCTTGGAAAACTGATGATTTCACAGATGATAAAACTAATAATGTTGATATAGTATACTTTTCTGTGGGATGTAAGCTCAGTTGTCATGGTATTTTGATTAAGAAACTAACCATCCAATACCAAATGTATTAAAAGCCCACAAACTGGTGAGACTGGAGAGGTTGCGATTAAATACAGTCATCATCCATCTGTAGGTTTGGAGTGGATTTCCTGGCAGGGTTTCACACAATTTGTGCCTTGTCTCCATGCTGTTTTGTTGTTAAATCAGTGATTTGAGGAGGAAGAAAATCCTGGTAGGATCACTAGTAATAGAAATTCTCAGATGGCACAAATAATCACTATCTGTAAACTTCTAATCTGGGGGGAAGTTGCAGTGATAAATAACAGAAGATGAGATCATTGGTTCAGTGCAGCCTGGGTTGGTTGGTAAATTGAGTATAATATACCTTGTAATAGGACTAAATGTGAAATGAAGAAAAGATAAGCTGATGTGATCCGTCGCTGGGTGTACAGCATGTGGGATGGGAAGGGGAAGGCTTTGCTGCCCTGCGTGTCACTGAGCACAGCGCGTGTGAGCCTGCCCTGCTGATTTGGGGGGAAGCTGGAAACTGGAGAGAGCTCTGATCACAGTCAGGAGGGTTGCCTGGAGAACTGGCAAGGATTGCCTTAAAAGGCTCTAGCAGCTCAGTCTTGGTTTGATAAAGAAGAATTTGAAGGATGAGTCGATGATAGTCTGTAACTCTAAGTGAACAGATACTTGATGGTTAAGTGGATCAGACATGCCTTTTTTTCCTACTGGGTGAATAATTAAGATTTGGGACAACTCTACACTGTAGAGGATTTTCTGACACTGGTTATTCTAGAAACTAATTACCCTGTTTTTCTACAAGATATGATTCTAATGTGAACAGGATTTAACTCTGGGAAATCCAATGTGCAGCATGTCAGATGGAAAGATCATGCTGTTTCCTTTCAGCTTCATATCTTGAAGGTATTTATTAGACTGGGAAGCTCATCTGGATAGGTGTCTCAGCCAAGAAGTGTATTTTAAGTTTGATAGGAGCTCAAAACTTTGCCTTGGGGGAGGCATAAATGGATGGTAGGGTGCATTCTTTATTTGGCTCATCAGTGCATTCTCCCACACAAAAATCTAGAGATGGATGCTGTCCTGCAGATTTTTCTGTATGAGCTGAGTGGGTTTCCAGTTGTACAGACTTCAAGGGGACTTTAGCAATGAAACAGTTAATGGTAGAGAACACTTAATTATCTTTCTACTTTTAGGAAGCATGTCTTTCTCTTAAAATTAGTTAGGTTTTATAAATTCCTGTGAAATTTGCCTTTATGTTTCTATGCAAGCTCCTTTATTCCGAGGTGCTCAAGACAGGGAGAAAAGTAATTGCACTTGGCATCACTGCAGTCGTGATAAATGCAGCAGTCCAGGCTTTCTCTGTTTCTCTAAGGTCTTATCTGCAAGACTGAACATAGTACTATAAATTAGAAACTCTATTTATCCCCCAGAAAAGCAGATCTGCCTTGTGACATTGAGTTTAGTTAAGTCCCCTTTCTGTCCCCTCAGCTTTCATCTCGCAGATTCAGACAAACTGCTGAGTGCATCATAAATTTTCAAGGCAACTCTCAAAAATGGTTCAAAAACATAGTTGTTTGTGCAGAAAAGGTCTGTAAATTTTAAGCACCAACCGATGCGTAATTCAGTTGTGCTGTGAGTGGCAGTGCAGTGGTGTAGGGTAGATGGAGATCTGACTTCAAACAAGTCTTTCAGTTTTCTTTTTTATATCTCTTGAATTTAGTTGCTTCTTTCTTATTTTTGTTTCCCCATGCCCTTCCTTCCGGTGGTGTTTCCCAGCTGTCTTCTCTCTGTCTCTCACTCTGCCTTTTCTTGAATAACTGTGCAAATTAAAGATGTAGAAGGACACCAGAGTGTACTTAGGCCAACAAGCCTCTAAGAAAAATGAAAATATAGTGTCCTTTCTTGCAGCGTTTGAAACGATTGGGACAGAAAATGAGACTTCAACAGCTTTTTCTCATGAGACTTTCATGCTGCCTGATAGATGATATAATCATGAAGCTTTCCCTGGAGTCCCAAACATTTCCTGTGTTGTCTTCATTTGATGGCCCCTAAAATGATATTAGTTCACCAGGAAGCAACAAAATCTTTCAAGCGTTAGTGGATGCTATGGTCTCCGCTGCGTGATTGTTGCCTTGGAGAGCAGCGTCAAACTGAAGTGAGCTCTCTGAAATGTTTCCCACAATAAGCTCTGCTGTGTTGCTTATGTCACAACTCTTTGTCTGCTGCTGTTGTGATCCTGGAAACAGTGCTGAGAATTACAAGACGGTCTTGGTTCTGCTGTACCGGGGCAGAGTGACAGGCTGTTATCTCTTTTTAGTGTTCTTCAATGCCTGTACAGATGCAGCCTGAGTTTGATTAGCTTATTTTCAATTCTACAGTAAACAACGCTGCAAAGTCACAATGAATTATTGTCTACCCTGTACTGACATAGTCTTGATTCTGGCAAAATGCATGCTGCTTTCAGAGAAATAGTATTTGTGTATCTTTCCAATGATGGCTTTATTTTATTTCAGGCAATGTTTCTATTGCTAAGTCTCTCTCTCCCATCTTTGACTATCTTGCCTTCTAATTTAGCATCAAGTTCCATTACTTTATTTTTTGGGTGATTAATTAGGATTGTAAAAAACCCTAGCTTTAACATTTTCCTTTTCCTGCACTTTTCATGTATTATAACACTTTATTTGTAGTTTTCCATGTAGCTTTTAGATTATAATGCCTGTGTTTCACTCCCATCAACTTGAATTAATTTTCAAGCATGACTTCTTGACGCTTCCCAGTGTAGCTAAATGAGATAGTTACTTCTTTCCCCATAGCCTTTAGTTTTATAACTCTAAAATATTATCTGTCAGGATTTATGAGTCTATGCTGCTTCTTGTTGACTCGATTACCTTGCAGAAGTTTGCAGGTGGTCCTTTGGTTTTTTTTTTTCCTTCTATTTAAATATGCGTATGTTTTCCAGGTACCTAGTTCCATTGGGTTTGGTGGTGGTTGGTTTTGGGTTTTGTGTTTTTTTTTCTTGGGGTAAAATAATTTTACAGAATGTGCTTTTTTTACTAACTTCTCAAGTTTCTTAGTCTTGGCATTTGCACATGGAGAATCCAGAATATGAGCAGAAATCAGTCCTTAGTGATTTTCAAGACATAATTATCATATTTTCATATATGTAATCCATGTGGTGTTTATACTGGTGTGCTCCCACCTCTCCTGGCAGGCCATCTGCCGCAGGTTGCAGGTTACCTCTGGGTCCCCCAAAGCTTTGGGGAACTCCAGGGGTGGATTGTACCTGCAAAAGCAGCTGTTTTGGTCCTTTTCTTTCTAGCCTATTGCACTTTTTTCTTCATGTGTCTCTCTGCTTTTAGATATTTACAAGCAAAATGTCTCAGTCTTTCCAAGCTGCTTTAGCTGTGAGCTCCTCCACTGGGGGATATGGCCTGCCGTGGTAGTCCTGGCTCTACTGAGATGGAGGTGGGAGGGTGAGCGCTAAGCAAGCAGTCTTCTCTCCAGCACTTGGCCATCAAGCCAGATTTCACTCCTAAGTCTATTCTAATTAAATATCTTCTAGAGCCTGAAGTAAAGCTTGGCCATAGCAGCATGGCACCTTAAGCTGCAGTTCCAAGGTTGTTTGTTCTTACTAAACTTCTGCCTTCAAATTGGTTTGTTCAAACATATTTTTTTCTCAGGAACTTCTTACTTGGTCATCTCCTGTAAGTTTTGCTTGGCCTGCTGAAGAAGTAAATACACTTCACCTCTTCAGCAGGCTTGACCTTTGCTGTATCTTGTGAATGTTCTCCTTCCATTTAAGCCATGAGCTCCTTTTCCATTTCATTGGCCTCCTGATAATGGTAAAGTTACTGAGATTTCTGGATCTTTGCAGTGATGCAAGTATGGCAGTGTCAGTTTTGAGCTTGCAGCTTTGCTGTTCTCACAATGGAAACATGAGTGATTGCAGGAGGAGTCTTGCTTCCACCCTCTTCCCAGCTTCAGGCCCAGTTCAGGCAGGTCCCCCAGTACTTCCCTTGTTCCTTGTAGAGAGGCTGCAGGCCGTACTGGGGATGGTGCTCAGCTGATTTGGGTGGTGCATTTGAAAACTTCTTCCTTATATCTTTAAACACTTCCAGCACGTCAGAAAATCCTGTTCTCTTTCAGCTATTTTTTACCTTATGTCTAATCAGAGTGGGATCATTGTTTCCAGCCTCTGGAAGAGGGAGAACAGGAGTGGCATTCTGGATCACATGTTGAGCGGAAACTGCTGATGATTCCTTAAGCTCAGCGTTCAGATAGATGAAACTGCAAGAACTGTTTACAGGACTTTTTTTTTGTTGTAGCCATGACATTTCAAAACTTAAAATTCTTCTGCATAACCAGGGTTTTACAGCAGTCAGGTTGTTCTAATGATGCAAAGAAGCATTTTTAAGCATAGGTTGCAGCGCTGACTATTTTCCTGGCTACTGGCTTTTTCTGTAGGAAAAAAAGCCAATTTAACGTCACTTTTCTGGGAGACTTGAATTACTTGCTGAAAAATCACATGCAGTTTAGGAGCCCACAAGGGCAGATGCTAGCTGGGCAGGCAGGACTGAGAAGTAATCTGAGATAAGAGGAAGCGCAAAAGGGTCTGTGGGGTACAGGTGCTGGGAGGTGGCAGACCAAACCTCAAAGCCCTACTTCTATGAGTCCAGCTGCAACAGGCAGAACTTCAGAAATGTTGTAAATCTGGCAATTATAACCTTATAAGTGAACAAAAATTAAAGCTGAAACAATGGTATGCATTGTCAAAATTAGATGCATTGGGACTTTAAGTCTGGAAGGTGACATTCTTCCTAAGCTAGCAAGAAGACAGAATCAAGAGTCTGAGTTAATGAATATAACTGAAAGGATTAATCTGAGGTTCAAATTTGTGCCTATTAGTGATTGAACTTGTTTTAACATCAGTGAACAGATGTGTTGATAAAGAGTTTACTAATTTTTGGAAGATGAAAATATGTCATTTTTTCCCCTGAGCTTTCCACTGTGTAATGTTGAAACAGTTTTATTTAGGATATTAGGAGACAGGAATGCTTGATATTAAATTGTTGCAATATGAGTAAGTGGTATTTCATCCGTGGAAGACTTTAATCTCGGACTGATGATAAAATGTGTATATTCCCAAAATGTTTGCAACACTGAAGTCCTGTGCCTGTTTTATTTTAATTGTATTTTGGCTTTCAGTAATATGAAACTACCTGTTCCTTGTGCTTACAGGATGCAGGCTAGATCACTACTGTGACTGCAGGGAAATCGTGGCGGCATGGAGAGGATGCAGCTCACCTGCTCTAGCAGTAGCCTGACTGGAGGCACACAAATAAGTTACTGAAAGGACCCTACTAAGCTTTTGTCTAAATAAACTACTCTTTAAGCAGAAAGACAACTGAAACAAACAAAAAGAAAAACCACACCCAAAACACTCCTGTAAACAAGTGGTCATTAGGTGCTATGTCACGTGAGGAAGACTATACAGGCAGCACATTTTGAGAAATTGTAGCATTTTTACTTGGTCTGTGCCAGCTTAGTTATTCAAAAAAGGGATGCAGACCATGGCCGTGTTGTCCCTGTTGGTAACCTATTGCTCTTTCAGGTTATAAGCTTCTCAGTCTCTCCTTCTGTAGCTGCTCTTTGTAAAAGAAACTACAGTAGCTGCTGGAATGGAAGCTGGAATCGGTGGTTGCCCTGTTCTAGACAAGCACCTAATGATGGGGCTTTTGAATTGGTCTCGTCCCGACAAATAGGTATGAAATTGTGCAACATAGGAGAGCTGCAATGGATGAGGTGGAGATAACGAGCTGTTAGGGTAGAAGCACCCCAGGCTCACCACGCCAGCTGCTGCTGTTGCATGTGTGGCAAGCTAGGAGGCATGGACCTTGTTGCCAGTCTCTTTTGGGGGGGATGTAGGGAAGGCAGGGTTGGATAGTTTGGTGACTGTGCTGGTGAACCTTTGAACCACCTAAATGGGGTGCTTGGTGAGGGTTCTGCCAAAACACCCTTGTAAAACCAGCAGCTTCCTGCAGCCAGGGGAAAGGTTGCTCCTTCCACACCACTGCCTGCGGTGGTGTATCCCTGTGATGTTTCTGGGATGGCTGTACCTTTAATTCCCCAGTAATGCTTTGTATGCTGGTTCTGGAAAGTTAGTGGGAGATAGAGGCACCTCGAACCTGATAGTTGCAGTGCAAGAGTGGTTAGTTAGAGGTGACAAGGGGGACAGAGATTCTGTCCATGGCCAGTGGTTATTGAGGAGAAGAGAGTTAATGGCATTGGAAGAGGTGGCCAAGCAAGGCAAGGACTTTCAAACAGGAGGAGGAGGAGGACATGTAGCTTCTTGTGTTCCTGACTTTCCCTTTAGCTTCTTGGAAAGGAGGTGGAGAAGGTAGGGCCCCTTTAACAGAAGCAAGAAGGTTAAGGAGATAACTAATAAGGTATAAGCTTAATGTGTTTCACTTCATTATTCTACTTCTAGGAAATCAGCAGCTTTTGTCTTAAACTCATGCTGATGCCAAGTAAACGAACATACTCTTCTGTGGGTGTGGCAGCCACAGATTTTACTAAATAATTTGCTAAATTATTAATGCAATGTACAAAATAATTAAACTATTAGCTAAAATAACTTGTAGTGCTTGGATGCTGTTACTTCCTCCCAGCATAAGTAGGAGTTCACACAGTGTGCAGATTAATAACCATATGCACTACGTAGGAAGAAATATGTTCTGGGCTATGTAAAGAACATCAGGCTGGATGATTTATTTCACATGGATATAGAATAAACGAGAAGGTTTGCTGAAGCAAAACATGTCACCTTAATCTGTGTAGTCTGCATGCCTTGCTTAATTCCTTGTGTACTGAATGAGTATCTCCTCCCAAGCTCTCTGGGTTTTGTGTTGCGAATGCTGTATTGGATGGCAGGTCTGTCTGGCGAAGTAGCTGTATATGGTTGCAGGCATCCACTGCAGACTTGCGTTTATAGAGATGAAAATCCTATGATTTACTAACAAGAGCCCTCTGGAAGCTTGTGGGAAGGTGTGTGCTCTATAGCTATTTAAAAAGTGACTTCGGTGATTGTTTGTTTGACAGCACAGGACTTGTCACTCAGTGTAGGGACTTATAGCCAGCAGCAAGTGTACTTTGGGGAATGGATATTCTGGTATCTGGCTGTTCTGACTGGCTTCTCTGTTTTTTGCTTTTTCTATGTAATATTCTCTGCTACCATAAAAGCTACTAGAATCAACTTGAAACTTGAATGAAATCAACAAAAAGAGTGTGACCTGCTTTCATTAACTTCGGTGGGTCAAAAAATGCATTTAAGCGTAATATTAGCTACAGCATGTAACTGCTCTGAAGTGGGTTACCTTGAGTGCAGATGCAAGTCTCTGAATCTGCTGAGGGCAGAGATTGGTAAATCAGCAATAAATCTTCAGTTCAACTGGGAAGCCTGTTAACTGGTCAAACTTGTTAAATAAGTTACTGTGGAATAATCGCTGGGGGTAACTTGGAAATTAAACTTATGGTTTTAGAAAAGGTACAGCATGGAAGAAGCTTGCAGGGTAGGGTGTGGCTGACAGGTGAGAAATCCATTCCATGGAAGTTCCTGAGGCTTGTAAACTTAGATGTCAGCAATGCCAGGAGAACTTGGCGTACTGACTGTAAGAGGAAATTTCCAGAGGGTGGAATGGTGTGGAGACACCGTGGCCAGGCTCTGTGACCATGGAGCTGGTACACTGCACACCTGGCCAGGCTCTGTGATAAGTGGGAACTCGCGGTACCATGGAGCTGGTACGCTGCACATTTGCTACCCCGCGCCAACACTCTGTCATGCTTTTGACAAAATGCTGTCCTTTTTATCATTATAATTCTATAACATACCTCCATCCTGAAAGCTACCTGCCCCTAAGGTGCAACCACCCCTCACTGGGCAAAGCAAGGGAATTTTACACCAATCATTATGAAGGTGTGTATGACTAGAGTCACTCAAGCTCCACCTGAAAGGTAAAAAATAGTATAAAAAAGGTTAAGAGAAAAGGGGTGTTGGGGAAGATCCTATTGCATATCACTCTGACTCCTGGGACCAGTCAATGGACTGAGCCTCTCTCCCCCACCCCATTGGGATGGCTTTGGGTAAGATTTGAGCACTTGGCTATACCAAGCATTTCCCTGGGAAAACTTAGAAACCTCTCTATAGCTTCACTTTAAATCTCCAATGCATTAGAGTTGCTTCATATTTGCTTAACGCATGTGTAGCCTAGCAATGTTACTAATTTTCCTAGTATTTGTGTGTGTCTGGTAACCAGCAATTCTATTGCCAGTAATCCAAAGAACCTGTGTATCTGTTGCTTTAATAAATCATACTATACATTAATCTAGCCGTGATCGTTCTCATTGAATGCAACTGGCCTGGGCTGCTGCCAAATTAGTTACTAACAACAAATACTCTGATGGGTGGTTACATCTACAATCCTTAGAAAATAAACCGTTAACCAAGTCTGAGACTAAGACTGGACTTAGCCGCACCTAGACTCCTCTCGGAGAAGGAGTTTAGAAAGCAAGGGGGTCCTGTCTGAACCTCATGACTTAACAATAGGGTCTCCCCCAGCCTCTCCTCAGACTCCTACCATTAAGGCAACAGGTACAAGTTTTAAAAATAAATAAATGAATAAAAAAGTCACCCCAGAAATCTGAAATCTGATTAGGTCTTTCAGAAACCACCAAGCACTTGTGATTAAATAATAGAATTGCGTACATATACTGAGACCTAATATAATTTCAAATTACTCTTAGATTTAATAAAAAGACCATAATTTTTTCCTCATTATTGCATCCTTAATTCGTTGTTTTCAGATTCCTAAATGGAAGGAAGTTGGGTGTGACTTCTAGCGCATTTTAATGACTGTTTTCTCTGCAAGTACTGTAGCTAGAATGTGACACATTTTGATTGTCACAAACTTTGTTAAATTGTAATTAGGCCTTTATTATCTTTGATTACCCAGAAAAAGGTTCCAATGCATTTTCATCCCAATCACCACCTTGTTTGTGGTTGCATTCATTGCTCCAAGGCTAAAGAAGAAAATATTATGCAAATGAAACCCTCTGCCCACCAACAACAGTATTAAATCAGTCTGAAAGCATCCAGTGTTAATCTTGTTTATGTGCGTGTTGCTGATCTTGCTAGGGCTGCTGTGGATTTTGACCAGTGCAGAAGCAGGCAGTAGCCTAAGATTTAAAGCTTGCTTAATTCATTTTGTTTTCTTCTTGTCATGGTGACCAAATGCCACTGAGAAATCAAGGGAACACAAAGTAAACAGACAATGGTAGGTTTGAATATCATTCTTTGTTTTTGTGGTTATTAAACAGTCAAGTTGCTTATTAAAAATCCCTTTTGAGTCTAATCTGGAACAAGTGGTTCTTCAAGTGATTCTTACAGACAAGTCTCTCAGAACCAGCCCTGCCTTTTTACAAGTAATATGCCAATAACACCAAAGGAACTCCTCTAAAGTCCACGGCTTCTTAGAAGCTCTCTGACAAAGATATTAAGCCTTTTAAGTTGTGTATTTTTATTTTGTTTAGCCCAATTGCTTCTGGTTTTGTATGATATGTTTTTTGTATGATGACCTGGCATAAACTACATAAAACGGAGGTTAAGTTGTCACAGCGTTGAAGTTTATTGCTGACTTCCTGCACTGAAGAAAACATCTGTGTTCTCCTTGGAGAAGCCGTTCGTGAAACACCTTGTGTTGTTAAATCCTGTTATTCTTTATTCACCTTGAAATCTGATGAAAGAAGAAAAAGCGTGTAGTCATAAGATGAATATCAGTTCATGTTTTGAGTTTGTAATCATTGCCTCTGATAACAGCTCATAGAGACAGAGGATCCCGGAAAAATTAGCTTGCTTTGAAGACTCTGACACCTAATACATGACAATGTTACCACTTACCAGGAAGCTTGTGTCTGAAAAAAATAGTGATATGACAAATAACAGAGGTCTAGGGGCTTCCTAGTTTCAGTTCAGAATATGCAGTCCCTGTCATTATAGGAACATGCATATAATTCTTTCAGAAAGAGCCCTTGAAGTCTGACATGCAATATAACTGACTGATTTTATTCTAAGAGTCTGTGGTTTTATTTTTCTGCCAGCTTACAAATAGTCTTACTGATCTTTATTCTCAAACTTTTCTGGAGTCACCAGCTTGCATTTTGGGAATGGTGTCATTTTTCAGATTCTTCTGAAGTATTCTGTTTGCAGTTTACTCAACTGTCAGTCTTTGGTTATTTGAGCTGAATTGTTATATAAATCTTGGCAAATGTCAAGGTACAGATCTGAGGGAAGTGGTGTGTCCTTTCAGCACTTTGAAAACTTAATTATTCTCTGCATACTGCAAACAAACAATGCAGACCATTATTTTCTTGTTTTCAGAGGCAGGACAATTATATTCAATGAGCAGCCCCGCAGAGTATATATTGCTGCTAAACAATATTCTTTGGTCCAACTTCTAGGTCTTCTCTCTTCCAACAGCCTTTAGGGACGTTGGGAATTTTTGTCATTGGGTTTAGTTTTGAGTGCGTTATGCACTTGTCTGTCAGTCCTGGAGCTCAGCTGCCCTCCTGCTATAGCACTCCCTAAAATAGTTTTAGCCGTATGTGGAAGGTGAAAGATTTTATTGCATTCGTCAAATCTCATTTGTTCTGGAGCCGTTGGGACATGAGCTGAAAGGTCACAGAATCTGTAATAACCCTACATACAGCAGCAGGTTGGGTATGAACATACAGAATTAGTTAATGGTAATTGCGGTCTTCTGTTCTTCTTCATTCATAAATACTTGATCATAGGAAATGGAGATTAATTTACTTCCATTTACTACAGGTAGGAGAAAATGAAATATTAGTTAAAAGTAAATTTGATAGTGTAAAGTGTCTGTGTGTGAAAACTGACCTGGATTTTGCCTAACATATATTGTCTTTGGGAGTATATGAAATATATATTTCTTAAGAAGTTTCTGAAAATAAATATGTAGCCAGCTTCTGTGTTTAGAAGCATTTGAAATTTCAGATCTTAACTTCTAAAATAACCTACATTCCCTTCTGTGGCAGTTTAAACTTTAGAAAGAAGTTTCAGCAAAATGTATTTCTCAGTGAAAACTCTTGTTCTTCTTAGGTGTTGGTGTTTGGTGGTTTGTGGTGTGGTGTGTTTTTTGTTTTCTTTTCTTTTTTTTTTTTCCCCCTTGCTCTGAATAGCCTTTCTTGATGGAATGACTTAATGTGTTCGTTGTCAAGTTTACAAAACCAGGGAATGAGCAGCTTGTAGACATTTACAAAAACTTGTATTTCTGACTGCAGTAACTTGCTTGTTGGGATTACAATTGGAATTTTATGAACTGAGGTCATTAGTGTTTGAATGCGTGTCATTACTATCTGATGGCTGCTTGGAGGCCTGTGTAAAAATGAGCTTTTGAGCTTAGTCATTATTTTAATGTGACTGGATGGATCACAAAAAAACAAGCCCTGGAAGTGCCTGTGGCTTTCCACCATTTCCCAGCTGTTCTGCATAGCTGGGCTAGAGCAAGGCGGAACAAACTGTTGTCACTTAAGAATACCTTGTATATCTATATGTACCCAATACTCACCTACTATCAGTTCAGTGCCTGCCAGGCACACAAATATGAAGGGTTTTTTTTTTCTGTATTTCAGTCAGCATTTTTAAACCTGAACAAATCTGCATATCCTTGATAATGCAGAGTATCAACCTCTTCCACTCAAAATCTATCACTGATGTCACTTGATTTATCCAGGAAATAAATGGGGAAGATGGAATAACCTTAATGGGATTTTGCTGGGAAGTAAGTGTTTTCTTAACAGATCCACACAATAATTTAGAAACAAATAATAAACACTGGAATAATTTTTTGTGTGTGTGTTAATTCTCAGTTTACGTGCTTTTTGAAGTGTTCGGTAGGAATTTGGGAAAGATTACTTGCCCTCCATTCTTCCTGCTTGTAAGTGTGCATTTTGTGATTATCCTGTTTCTCACGCTCCTCCTTCCTTTTCTCCCCGATGAATAGTCTGTGGTTTATTTTTTTTAATTTCAGAGGCTGACTTTTCTTCTACCTTGTTTATTTGTGATGATTACTCTTCAGAGGTCTGAAGCTATGTGCAACGTTATCAGCAATTTTCTGTTTCCCATTGTTGAATTAGGCAGTGTGGCAAAGACTTGGCACTGTGGAAGGTCCACAGTGCGGATATTTTACTGATATTTTACCCTCCTAATGTGCTCTTTCCCAAATACTGCCTGAAGATTGTATTTATCTTTTGCATTGATACACTTGAAGGAAAGGAAAAGAGTGAACAAGTTGTAAGCAGCTCCTGGGCAAGTGCTTCTACCTCATTAATAAAACCAAACAAAACAGACCAGCAGTTGCAAGATTCAGAGGGGAGGTGATTTTTTGAGGAGTAATGTGGGTTATTTGAGGCAGACAAGTATCTGCCTGAGCCTAAGAGGGGCTAACCCTCATTTCTGCAAGGGTCTGTCTAGGACTAAGGTTTATACACTGAGATATATGTACATCTTTGCTGTTGCCTTCCTCTTGTACCCCTGCATGCTCTGTAATTCACAGGATTATGGATGTGGTTTTGGCAGGCACTAATGCCCACCCTAATGTGTCTGGGTATGGTGCTGACCACTGGTGTTGACTATCAGATTTCTAGCTGTTTTCTCTGGGAGTATGTCTTACGGCCCAGGTTGGAAGTAATGTGGCTGTTGATCTTACTGTAGTACTAATATTTGTAAACATTGGTGGTTTGGGTTTTTTTTTTTTATATCAGTATTTTTTAAACATCTTAAACTGTCAGTTTCTTGATGTGAGAGAGCCCCATCTCAGCAAAGGTTTCGGTAGCTTTCAGCTACTTTCTTAAATTTTAAAGTGTGCTGAATCTTCCTCCTTTGCCTCTTCCAAAGTGTGAGGGGTGTCTGGGCTCCCCGCTGCTATCTTGTAAATCCCACACAGTGAATGCCTGCAGTAGGCAGGGCAAGTACTTCCTGAGCGAAGGTATCCAATTTGTTTTAGCCTTCAGTTTCATTAGTGGGGTTGTGGCAAGGCTGATGCACAGGGATTTCAGAGACATTTACTTTTCAAGAGTCTTCAGAACCAAAGGAGAAATCTCATACCACTCTTTGCTAATATATATAATGTGTTCTTTCACAAGCAGTCAGGAGGGAAAGATAAAAAATGAATGTTAAATACATGAGTCGGTCAAATAAGGGTGGTCTGGTGTGGCAGTGTGTTTGCCTTTGCCTCAGTGTTGTGTAGATTGAATAGGTCCTTTTTGTGAAGCTGCCTAGCCGCTTTTCAGTAGTGAGACTTGCACATGTAACCCACGCAGATCTTCCAGGGGTTACTAGTATCACCTGATAATGGATCTAATGGTGTCCAAGTTCACAAAGTGCTTTTTAATGTAATAGCTGAATGTTTAACCTCTGATTTGGTAGCAGTGGTCTCTTTGAAAGGCTGTGGTGGACAACCGTGCAATAATACAGCCTTTTACATCTGAGTGACGGTGCTGCTTGCACTTATTGTTCCAGTACCATCTGTATATAGTACGTGCATCAACACAGCCTTTGCAAGTTATTCTTGGCAGAGGAATTTCAAGAGAATGAATTTCGGTTGAAGTATTTGAATCAGGGATTTACAGTGAGCAGTGTTGCAAAGGTAGCAAGAGCGTAACCAAGTCACTCCTTCAGTTAAGTGAGGTAAATCTATTTAGTTCTCTGAAAATGTGGTTCAACTTATTTCCTAGTTCATGGCTTTTTTCTCTCCTGTGTACAATCCCAAGTAACTGCTGCAGCCGGGTCTTAATTAACAATTGTTGTGTCGTTATGGGAAATGGATTCTATCTACCTCACTCTCACAAACCCGCAGTGCCTCCATGATAGATAACACAATGTGGGGCATCTGAGCAGGACCAGACCAAGTCCAGTCCTTTCTCTGACAGTGATCAAAAGTGGATGCTTCAGGAAGAGGGTAAGAAAAAGCCCAAAGAAAATGCTTTCCTTCCTCTCCTTGTCTTCCCTGTCCCCTCACCTTCCCCACATGTCCAACAATTTTTGGCTTTCTGACTCTTGAGTAAAGTTTTTCCAAGTCTGAAGAAGTTTCTCTGTGTTTTGTAACCCTCATGGACTTCTCTTCTACAGATCTTGGCTGCTTCGTCTTGAATCCTAGAGCAAATGATGCTCCTAGTAAGGGAAGCTAAAGAAGCATGACAGTTAAGTGGATTTCTGGAAGATAATTTGCTAAAAGTAGAATAGCATTATGTCACAACCTCTCTTACATAGTCATAAGGAAAATTAATTCAGTCCTCTAAGCTCAAATACAATTTGGCCTTAAGAAGATAAAATGGGGATAAAAATAGTGATGCAAAGATGCTTCTGCAGTCCACTTGGGTTGTTTTTTTTAACATAGCTACTCTAAGTAGTAACCAAGATTGGACACAAAAGGTATGCAATTAAAATCAGTACAGATGACCATACTGATATACATATCAGTACATATAACCAATAAAATTACTGCAAAATAATTCAGAATTCCTGAAGGTTTTCATGGGCATGTAGAAAAGCCACTGTAACAAATTCAGTGTAATACCCACATATTGCAGCACAAAGTTAGTCCTAAATCATCTGTACAAGATGTGAATGCTGCCAGTGTTTGGGATGA